>NC_077234.1:4058888-4363888 GCF_027887165.1 Monodelphis domestica
TGCAAACAAACGGTACAGCGAGGAGGTCAGAAGGAACCGGGCGCGCCGAACCCTGAATTCATTTACCTACCTCAGAGCCATTGAGAGGCGGCTGCGCGGGAACAAGGGGGGCTGCCGGCGCTCCGCCGCGCTCTTTGTGTCTCCCGCATAATAGAGCCGCCCAAACTGAGCAGCCCAGCCAGCGCCCTTTGCAAATGCTAATGGCGGGGTGGCTCCCGGCAGCCCCGCACACAAAGGGAACCACCACGCGCCTTGGGGGACGCCTGTGCCAGCGCCCGGCCAGGCCTCCGGGGGGCGCCAGAGAGGGAGCCGCTTGAAGGAGAGAATGGCGCAACCCGCCCCGCCCTCGGGTGCGCCCAGAGGGAGACCCCCCAAAGCCCCACGGGGCTCGCTGTGCCAGCCAGAGCAAGTGCCGGACCCTGGGAGGACCAGGAGGGGAGGGCACGGCCGGGGCTGCCAGGATCCCCAGCCCAGCTGGGGAGACTTGTTTTAAAAACAGATCTGGGGCAGCTGGGTGGTTTAATGGACTGAGAGCCAGGCCCAGAGATGGGAGTCCTGGGTTCAAATCCAGCCGCAGGCACTTCCTAGCTGGGTGACCCTGGGCAAGTCACTTCATCCCCATTGCCCAGCCCTTACCGCTCCTCTGCCTTGGAATCAACGCCCAGTATTGAAGTCAGTGGGAGGACCCACGCCTCGTGCCCCATCTCAGAAGCTGCTTTCAGGCAGCTTGAAGCTTTAGACTTCCATCATCCATCTCTCTCTGTCTCCTTTCCTGTCTCTGTCTCCCTCCCTGTCTCTATCTCCATCTCTCTGTCTCTGTCTCCTTTCCTGTCTCTCTCTCTTTCTCTATCTCCCTCCCTGTCTCTCTCTCTCTCTCTGTCTCTGTCTCCTTTCCTGTCTCTCTCTCTCCATCTGTCTCCCTCCCTGTCTCTATCTCCATCTCTCTGTCTCTGTCTCCCTCCCTGTCTCTCTCTCTTTCTCTATCTCCCTCTCTGTCTCCTTTCCTGTCTCTCTTTCTCTTTCTCCCTCCCTGTCTCTCTGTCTGTCTCTCTCTGTCTCTATCTCCATCTCTCTGTCTCCCTCCCTGTCTCCCTCTCTGTCTCTGTCTCCCTCTCTGTCTCTGTCTCCCTCCCTGTCTCTGTCTCCTTTCCTGTCTCTCTCTCTCCATCTGTCTCCCTCCCTGTCTCTCTGTCTGTCTCTATCTCCATCTCTCTCTCTCTGTCTCCCTCCCTGTCTCTCTGTCTGTCTCTATCTCCATCTCTCTGTCTCCTTTCCTGTCTCTCTCTGTCTCTGTCTCCCTCCCTGTCTCTGTCTCTGTCCAGATGGACCAAGGCTGGCCTCTCCTACTGGGTCCCTTCAGAGGCCGGAGGACAGCCAGCTGCTCCCACTGGCCTCTCTTCCCCAAGACAAACATCCTGGGGGCCTTCAGCTTCTCCTGCACTGGCGTAAACCTGAGGTCCTTCTCCATCCTGGTAGGTGTGGAACAGCAAGGCCCAGTGGGCAGACTGTAGGGTGTGGGAAGGAGAAGGGCTTTGAATGTCACACACAGGGGTTTGTATTTGATCCCAAGGCAAGGGGGAACCACTGGAGTTTACTGGCCAGGGGAGGGAGGGCGTTTGACTCTGATGTGTCTTAATAGCAGTAGGAGAATGAATTGGAGAGGAGATGATGCAAAGAGACCTCTCCTTGCCTCAGTTTCCTTACCTGCAAAACAGAATGTGGAGCCAATGGTCTCTAAGGTCCCTTTTTGGGGCAGTGGATAGAGTGCCAGGTTTAGAGTCAGAAATACCCAAGATTCAATCTAGCCTCAGACATTAGCAGTGTGATCCTGGGCAAGTCGCCTTTTCCTGTTTGCCTCAGTTTCCTCATCTGTAAAATGAGCCAGAGAAGTAAATGGCTGTCCTCCGGTGTCTCTGCCAAGAAGACCCGGATGGGTGGGGTCCTGGAGAGTTGGCTCCCTTTAGCTCTAATTTACAATGCTACAGCCACATGGCTGGTGCAATCGGAGCCCACTTCTGCTAGGGAATTCTCTCCTGCTTTCTTCAAGATGGCACCATAAATGAAGGGTTCCATTTCCTCTCGATTCTATCCCCTTTCTCCAGCCGTGGCCTTGCTCTCCCGGCACCTCGGGGCAGACCTTTCTGATCCTGCGGCTTCCTTCAGCACCTTGGCTCTTTGTGGGGGTGTCGCCACACGCCCCCCTCCTCTGTCTGGACCCTTTCCATATCCGGATTGTTGCTGGTGATGCGGACTCGGTTTCTGCATTCTCTCTCGGAATAAGAAATGGCTGGGATTGGCAGAGACTTTGTGTGCAAAGGCATGGAAGGCCGGCGCGCCCTTCTGAGGAAATGCTGGACGCTCTGGCGCATGGAAGAGCCGCAGCTCCACTAAACTTCATCCCCTCCGCCCAGCGCTAACGGCCCTCTGAGGATCGGGCCTTCCAAACTGTATTCGGGAGCAACACGGCATCCTCTAGGCTACCGGGTCCAGGCCAGCGATTCCCTGTTTGCCCCCTCGGCACTCATCACGAGCGTCTGGCACCTATCAGTGGATCCTTTTGATCGATGACCCGGGCAACTGCGAACCAGTCACTGGAACGGCATTTGCTCCGCTGCTCTTCACCTCAGCTCTCAGAGCCTATGCGCTGTCCTGGTGGTGTGGCTACTAGGGAAGGGGGAGAAAGGAACCCACGGCCACCTCCAAGGTTCCCCAGTCATTCCTTCCCTCCCCCTGCAGCCCTCATCCCCAAGTGAACAGGAAAAAAGGGGCTCATGTTCAAGGCATAGCAATGAAATCTCTTTTATTAAATACCATTAACTCCTTCATGCCAGAAACAAAATGTACAGACATCGTGAGACTATAAACATTACGGTGTGAGCGGCCAGCCTGGGGACTGACCAGTCACCGATGGTTCCCAGGCCATCAAATGAGCAACACCAAGTCCAAGCTACACAGACGTCCTCCGGAAGAGATGAAACACGTCCTCCGTCATCATCAACCTCAGTCGTTCAAGTCGACACTGGCTAAATCGAAGAATTCTTAACCCCAAGGGGTTGCGAGTCAACTTCGGTCTCGTACAGGAGGCTCTTTTTGGAATAAATGGCTCCCTCTCTGCCTCCTCCACCAGTGTAAGGGCCCTGAGGGCAGGAGCGCTCCAGTTTTGTCTTGCTCTCCGTGTGGTCTGAAGGTCCCTTGGATATCCCGGATGGAAGAATCCCGAGTATCTTTGCTTCCTCCAAGTTCCCAGGCTTTCGCACCAAGGCTATTCCTTGAAGTCTTGCTTTTGACTCGTCTCCGAGTTGAGAACTTACAAGCTAGTTTAATTAGAGCTGAACACGGTGCCCTGCGGAGCCCCGGCTGGACGCACACACACACGTGTGCTCACACGCACATCTGATCACATATATTCAATATGAATGTAATATGCCACACACACTTGGGGGACCGGCCATTTGGTGTGATGAAGAAAACTCCATTTTGGATGCCGCCGATTGTTGATCTTAATTTTCAAGCAACAGAAGGAAAACGGTTCCATGAAGTGGAGAAGCATTCACAAGGGTTCAGTAAGTGCACGCCACAGGGCGGATGGGACAGAGGTCAGGCCCAGGGACTCTCCACTCTCCCCATATGGGTGAGCACCTTCTCTACCGGTTGGAACCTAGAACATGGCTTGGGTCACCCAGCCAGGATGTGGCTTCGAGATCATCTCCTCCACGCCAGACTTCCTCTCATGTGGCAAATATAATTTGAAATGAGATGGGAAAAAACAGGGTGCCTTTGACCCTGCTAACTTCAACAAACTTCCTAAAGAAATCCGACTCTTTGAATTCATAATTCTCCGAATTGTCAGAGCTCTAAAGGCGTTGGGAGGCCCTGGACTGCCTTTTTTTATCAAGGAGAAAGCTGAGGTCTAGGGAGAATTTGCCCAGGGTCCCAAGCTCACGTAGAGCAGAGACTCAAACCTCGGTTTCTGTTTTTGTCCCCTTTCCCTCTTCCAGAATCCAAAGGAGCACCTAGGGAAGCATTTTGGTTCTTCCTCCAAGCCACAAGCAAGAAGCCCTTCTTTGTTACTAAGTCCTGGGAGAGAAAGGCAAAGAATCTCCTTCTGCTCACAGCTCCTGACCTGTGCTCTGAAGGCCTCAAGAAGGGATGGGATCAGGAGACGGCTTCCAAAATCAACTGCACTCCAATTCTAGGGTTTCCTGTAAGGTGAAAGACGGAGGGGTGGCTTGACTCTCCACGTACAAAGGGTTCAGGAAGCTCATGTCTCCAAGCCAACGAAAAGCCTTCTTCCATCGCGGTCCTCTTCATTCATCAGCAGCAGTTAGGCGGGCCCTTTCGTTTACCTTGATGACCACAGTCCACTGGATGGGAAGTCCGTGCTGTGACATGAAAAGCCTGGGAAACTCACGCACTCAAGGCGGGGTGTAGCACAGATCTGGCTGCAGGGGGGGACCAGGCTGTGGCCCCAGCCCAATACGCATGGAGCCATTTCTCTCCCAACAGGGAAAATGCCAAGGGAGCCAGGAGCCTTGTTCCAGTGCCGCATCGCAACGGGATTTGAATGCTTCACTTATTCGGGGCCATATGTGACTTTCACGATGGGTCCCTCCGAGGTCCTAACTCTGCTAATCCAAGTACGTCGGGTCCCAGTCTGTGAACATGCTGTGACTGCGTGTCCAGAGGCCAGAGATTAGAGCACAAAGCCAGAACCTGACTTAGACTCTTTTACCGGACAACTTAAATGCTGCATTTCCATTTAAGACTAAAGACTAAAAAGGTGACTCTTACAGCCTCCACTTCATCCAGGGGATTCTGGAAAGAAGACCTCAAGGTGCTCCATGCATCCTCGGTTGATTTAAGAGGATTCCTTGTAGTTCCTACTCTGGATTAGTTCAGCGGGGGCAGAGGAAGGGGACGCAGATTTGGTTTTTCTCTTCGAGTCCTCATGAACAAGTGGATGTGATGCTACTGGGAGTGAACAGAATTAGGCGCCTAGAGGCTGGCCGCCTCCTCCCCAAGGCACAGTAGTCAATAGTGAAACAGGAGGGATTTTGGCCTGAAGAGTCTGATTTCTAAAATCAACATTTGGTCCAAGTGGGCTTTCCAAGACGCTACTTGGTTCTTAGGGCTTCTTATTTGGCTTCATCTGTCCCTTTGTTCTTTGGAAATTCTCTCCCTGAACATGAAGACCCCCTTCCTCGTGACCATGATTCTGAATCTTCAGAACCGGACCTGGAGAGGTGGCACCCAGGCTTCAGGAGTTCAAACTGGAATTTGGGTTTTTCCTTTAATAAGATGTTTTCAGCTTCCCCGGAAAAAGAAAAAAGATGATCACACTTTGTCTGAGCCCGACTCCCAAATGAACCCGCGTCATTTGTACGGCAATCTGACCTTTCCGCCATCACTAGTCATGGGGCCAAGGGACAGGGTGGTAAAAGCCTTCTGTGCCAATGAGGGGAGCAGGCTTTCCAACACACAGACAACGTGATGGGAACACCGAGGGACCGACTCATGGCCTGCACTTGATGGAACCAGTTTCATGCCATTTCCTCTTCTGTTTTCCTCAAGAAGTCCTGGGCAAATGCCACCAGGAAGGTCCTCAAATTCATGTGGTGGTGGACGAGAGCCCCCATTTTCTCCTGATCTCCGTGAAGGTGGACACTACCACAAAGAGAAAACATCCACATTCCTTTGCCAGGATCCAAACCTTCGAACAAACTCTTACAGTGTGCGGCCATGTTGCTGGGAACCTGGGGAGGGTCCTCTTCAGACTTCCAGGTCAGTTCCCAAGTGCTAAGGAAGGCGTATCCGATGGTCAGGAATCGTGGAATACTTAAAAACGGAATTTCAGGAAAGGGGGCACTAGGTGAGCTGGGAGAAGCAGGCTGTCAGGGGCCGAGTTTTTATCAGAAGCCAAAAAAGAGAGCTGGATGTTGAGAGGAGGAGACAGGAGAAAGCAACGGGCACCTGCCTGACTGTGGGCGAGGGAGGCCAGCGCCTTGGTTTCTGCCCCCAACCGTCCCTGTAACACTGCACGTGTGTGTGTGGCTACCTACGTGTGGGTGAGCATGTGCAGATGGAGCCCAGCTGACTGTCTGGGGGAGGCTTGTCCTCGGTACACTCGAGGGGGCTGTGGATGGCCTGAGACACAGTTTACTCTGAGGGGTGCTGCTAAGGGGACCCCAAACTCTAACCGCAAGGCTATTGGGATTGTTGGAGCTCACGACTTCCTGCCAGAACATTCCTTTCATGTGACCCGGAGCCATCCGCGAGTCCTGACAGACCACCAGAGACCCCGACGAGGACTGGTGGGGGCAGGACTATTTCATGTACACATGACAGCACTGCTCCAGTTTTTTATTTCAAACACTCAGCAATATTTTCTGGAAACGCCATGGCCATCGGGTAAAACCAGTCTCTGTATCCGAAGAACCTGGGCCTTTGGGAGTCAGACTAAGAACAGGAGGGAAGGGCCAAGCGGGATGCTGCGGCCAGTCTGTCACTGACCGCACAGACGTGGGGTGGCGTTACTACGGAGGCTCCACGAGAATAGACGACCGACTGTGTCCCAGACAACAACGCGTGTTTCCAAATGGGGCTCTCCAAGGAGAGAGGCCGGACCAAAGACTGCAGAAGCAGCTTCTTTGTTCTCTGGACTCGGAGGCAACTGTTTCTGGGAGGGATTCTCTTCTGTTAAAGGAAGAACATTTGCCATTAGGAACAGCCTGGGGGACGGGCAGGCAGTCAATGCTCGGCTCTCTTAGGAAAAAAGGTGACGAGGGTGAACCCCCAAAGGCCACACGCTGTCCTCTCCTCTAAAGCTTGCTTCTAGGGGAGCACCGGGCCACGAGGGGCGTGACTAAAACACCCGTGGCGTGCATTCTTGCTTGCACAGCTGACTCTACGGGCTCTCCCAGGCGGAGAATTCCCAGGACCCACTTGAGTGGTGACCGGACGCTTCCTGGCCCCTCGGCTCCCTTCCCCTCCTGGCTCTGCGCAGGGCCAGGCGGCTGCTGCCGAGAAGGGGAGGAACAGTTTGGGTTTCAAGCAGGGGTCCTTGCCGGGACCTCTGGATTCCTCCTCAGCATCCCGTTACTAGATGCCCAGGACACGGAATGGCAGGAGACCAATTCTGTGAAGCTAGTTCTCAAGCTCCTCGAACCAATGCAAAGGCCCGGTGAAGCGGCCCTGCCGGAGCAGGTCTCTCTCTGGCAATGGGCTACTGGCAACAAAGGCCGGATGTCCTCCCCTTCTGTTCTCTGGGCTCGTGGGCGGCCTCTAAGTCACGGACTGGCCGAGACCCCGACTGAGAACCGAGGAAGGACGTTAAGATTCCTGGGCAGCTGCTGATGCTGGCAGCAGGTGAACGTCAGAACGATTCCTTTTCGCCCCAAGAAAGGCTGAGCCAACGCCAAGGAGGCGGAGCTGAGAACGTTCCCCTCGAGGCCAGGAAGAGTGACCCAAGCGTCGGAGGCCAGACAGAGGGGCGGGCCGGGGGATGGCTGCCTGCCGAGGGGAGGGGGTGCAGAGCACTGCGAAGTCTGGGGACTTACCCGAATCTCAATAAAACAGGATTTTCAAACAGGGCCAAGAAGCCCATCAAGTGGTGGCTTTTGCTAACACAGACCCAGGTCCTGACCTGACACCCCCCTTTCTGTGACCCCAAATCTCTTCCCTGTGTGCTCCTGCGTTCTCAGGGATTCTGCTCTAGGGGGCCATTTTAACTCCCGCGAAGGTCTCGGCCCGCCAAGGGGAGGCTGGCAGCCAACACGGGGGGAACGACAGCCCAGGCACCTTCTCCTTACTCACTTTATTTCTCCTGATGGAGGGCTTCGATGAAAGCATCAAGTTTTTCTTGAATTTCTCTAACTTTTTCTAGGAAGATAAAAATAAATAAACATCTCGTTTACTTTGCATTTCTGTCTTGGAGAAATGCCTCTCTTATGAGCTCACAGCATCCAGGGCTGAGAACCTTCAGCCCCCTCCCCCCCCCTGCTTTATGGATGAAGAAACGGCCCCCCGGAAGGGGCCCCGGCGCGGCGCGGCTCAGCCGGCCTTCACGGCCAAGGCCTCTCCCCGGCGCCCCCGGCTTCCCAGTGGATCTTCCCGTTGGGCGTCCTTCTTCCAGTGGATGCTTGCCGTACAAGCTCTTCCTCTTTCCGGAGCTACAGGGCGGTTCTAAGCCTCCCCTGCCACCCCAGAGCCAATACTGCGCCTTGGACGTGAGGCAGAAGAGTGCCAAGGGCTGGCCAACGGGGTCCCCGGCCGGGGAGTGCCCGAGGCCCGTGGGGGCCTCCAGGCTCCATCCACGGAGCCTCCCAGCCCCCTCGAAGCTACGGCCGCAGAAACGTCTCCTCTCAAGTGACAAACGCTCACAAGTTCAGCCAGCCAAGCCCGGACCACCCGCAGAGGCCTGCAACGCCTTCTCTGCCGCCCAACACCCACGAAGCTCTTGGTAGGCGCCAGGCACGGCTTTAGCCCTCGGAAGGGAAAGACAAGGGCAGAAGCAGGCCCCGGGCGGCCTCCAGGTCTCCATCCTGAGGAGGACGGCCAGGCCCAAGGTGGAGCCACCAGGAAGGGCCCCTGGGTTGGGCAGGGAGGTGGCGGGAGGCCCAGCAGGGGAGGGTCAGCGGAGAGGCCTTGGGGGACAGGGCGGAGGCCCTCGCTGGGCCACACCAGGCGGGGTGTGGGCGAAACACCTGAAAGGGAGGGCAAGCCCCGGGCCAAGTGGTCATCGCCCTTCCGTGGCCCGGTCTGGGAAGAGCCAAAGAACAACCACCGGACTCTTCAGGCCTCTTTGGCCAACTTAAGCTGCCACTCTGCAGCATCACCCGGCCAAGGTGGGCCCCACTTTCCATGAGCCCCCTCTGGCGCCGTACAGGCGAAGGAAAGGAGCCAAGAGGCGTGCCCAGGGGCACCATGGGGGAGGAGGTCAAGCCAGGCCCCTGCAGCCCCCCTGCAGCCCCTCCTCTCCTTCAAGAGCTTTAAAGCATGTTTTAGGAAGTGGGGAGCAGCTCGGTGGCTCAGGGCACGGAGAGGGGGGGCCGGCAGAGCCGCTCCGCCCCAGTGCCTGGCCCTTCCTTGGTACTGACCCTCCCCCAGAGGGGAAGGCTTCGAAGGGAGGAAGCCGTCCCTCTCCTGCAGCTTCCGCGTTGGGCTGGAGGGGATGCGGCGCTCCATCGCCCGGAGCTCAGGGGCCCGGTGGTGGGCTTCGCCGAGCCCCCGCACAGGCACAGGCCAGATCTCAGCGGGAAAGGAGAGCCGGAGTGAATCGAGGAGAGGCGGCCTCGCTTCGGACGGTACAGCCTGGATCTGGAAGAGCCCGAAGCCAGCAGGGCGCGAGGCTTGCCAGCTGGCCCGGACCCAGCTCCCCGCCGAGGCTGCGGAGGCTAAGTGTGAGGCCGAGCGAGGGCTCCGGCCCGGGGAGTCCTCTGCGCTGCTGCTCGGACGCCGGACCGCGTCCCTCCCGCAGCTCCAAAGAGCCAGCGCCGAGCTCCAGCCCTGTTTCTGTGCCGGGGACGCTGCGAGCCCCGACGGCCGATTCCTCGAGCAGATTCCCGCCGATCGCCACATCTGGCCGCTTCTCGGTCGGGCCCTTTCCCTGCTCTCCCATCCTGCACCTGGCGCCCAGGCTCGGCTGCCCGCTGCCCCGGGGTCTGGCCGAGGCCTCCAGGTCTCCCCTCACTGCTGCCCACTGGCCCACACAGCGGTGGTTCTCTCTCCCTTGACCTGTTCCAGCCGCCCGGGGCCCAGGCCCCGCCCGGGGCCCACGTCCCACTCACTTCGGGGGGACGCCTCTCCACATGGCTGCCAGGACCAAGCCGAACCCATCTGGGCACTCTGAGCCCTTCAGCAGCCTCCGAGCCAGCTGCCCTCTCCCAGGGCGACGGCGGCTCCTTCTCCACCCTGGAGGTCCCGGGCTCCCTTCAGGCCCCCGGGGCCCGCCGGCCCTCTTCCGTCCAGCCCAATCAGGACCGCTGCGTGTCCGTGCCAGGGCTGCCCAGCGGCAGGAAGCCGGCCGCGACTTCCTGAGCCCCAGAGCCGTGCTCTCCTGGAGGGGGCAGCCACGTCCGCACCGGACTGCTCGGGGCGAGTGGCCGGAGGGCGCCATCCGCCCTGGCCCGAGACCCCCCGCAGGGACACAGAAGACCCTGTCTCGGGCCCTCTGGCGGCTCCGCAGAAAGAGAAGCAGGGCCAGCCAGAAGCACTGGGCCTGGGAGAGCGACGGGCTCAGGGCCACGGACGGTCCCGGCGGTGCCGCGCAGCGGGGCCGACACGGCCGGGGCCGGACTTCAGCCTCCGGGGGGGCCCAGGCTGGGCCTCCCCTCTTCACGAGTGTGAGACGGAGCAGCGCCGAGAGAACAAGGCGAGAAGGACCAGGAGAGGCAGCACGAGGGGAGGCGGGGACGGAAACGGGCCGGGCCGGGCCGAGGAGCCAGAGAACGGCCCCGTCCCCGCAGGAGGAGACAAGAACGAGATCCACCTCCCGAAGAGGCCATTTAAAGATGGCGAAGGCGAAAGCGGAGAAGGGGGGGGCCGAGGCCGGCACGTCTGGAGGTCCCGGCCGTCGGCGTCCTTCACTCTTCCCGGGCCTGCCGGAGCCCCTGGGTTGTTCCATCAGAACCGGCGGGTCTGCAGGTGCGTCTCTCGTCGGCCTCCGGAGCCAGCCGTCCGCTTTCCTCTTTGGGACTCGGGTGCTTTTTCCGCGTCACATCAAAGGAGACCATTTCGGGAGTCGCCGCCTTGCCAAATGCTTCCTGCTCCCCCCCCCCCGCCCAGGTGCCATTCAGAGAAAACGGCCCCATCGCGGCCCCGACGGTCCCCGGGAAGACGGAAGCGCCTCTCGATGGGGGGCGGCCCGGGAAATGGGCCGTCGGTGCCGGCGCCCCCCGCTCTGCCCCCAACGAGCCTTGGATCAGTCCCCTCTCGGGGGAGCCCCAGTTCTCTAGAGGGCCCGGAACCAGCTCCTCGGTTTGCTGGCGGCGCCCTCCCGCCGCATTCTAAAGCTGGCTTGCCGCCCGCGCCACGACCCGCTTCTTCTCTGCCGTGGAGAGGTCGGGGGCGGGCTGTGAGCTTGGGCACCAGAGGGCCGGAGCGACGTGCCCAGGGGCGCCCAGCTAGGGAGTCAGGCCAGACTGGAACCCAGGACTCGCGCCTCTATGCACTGAGCCTCGGCGGTGAGGCTGGGCCAGGCCTCCGGGAGGGGCGAGGAGGCGGCCAACGGGCCCTCTTAGGCCACGGAGAAAGCTGGCACCGGGCGATGCCCAGGAGGGCGCTGCCGCCCGGGAGGCCCGGACGGCCTCTTGTTGGTCCGTCTCCTCCCAACGCCCTCCGCACGCAGGCCCTGCTTCTGGCCTCGTCCCGAGGGCCCCCCGGCTAGTGGGAAGCGGCCGCCTTCCCCGAAGCTTCACGTTCTACGGTGCATGACCTGCCGGAGCCCGAGTGTGGCGCGGGGGAGGGAGGGAGGCTGGCAAAGCCGGGATGAGGCCCATCGTGCGCCGGCGGGAGGCTGGCTGTGGCCACCTCAGGCAGGAGACCGGCCCGTGTGGTGCTGGGGGGCAGCGGGGGTTCCCGCCGGCCTCCCCCAAGCTCTAGCGTCGGAGAAGAGGGAAGATGTGCAGCGGCCGCTGCTGCTTCCATTCACCGGCACGCTCAGAGCCGCCCCCCCACGCCGCCCCCGGGCTCCCCCTTCGCTCTCTTTCCCTTCCGTCTTGGAATCAGGCAGAAGAGCGGCAGGGGGCTCGCCCAGGCTGCCCTAGCGAGGCAGCATCTGTGCCAGATTTGAACCCAGGACCTCTCTCCCGAGCCATCCGGCTGCCCCTGGACAGTGATTTCTGGCTGAATCCGACAGTGTGCGACGCGGGGTGGCCGTGGGGAAGGCCTGTGACCATTAGGCAGAACGCCGGCCCCTCTGTCCGCCGCTGTGTGCCCCCCACCCCTGACTGGACATCTCCTGGGACGGCCCAGCTGCCCCCCGACCGCCTGCGCCCCTCAATTGCTCTCATCCGTCCCGGCCTGCGCAGCCTCCTGAAGGAGGGACGTCACTGGCTGGTCACCCCACAGAGCGTCCGGCCTCATCCCCAGGAACCACCTGCCAGGGGCGACTTCAAGGGGCTCTTCAGAGCTGGGAGGAGAGGCCGGATCTCTTCCCACTCCGGCCACTGACTGACCGCTGCAGTCCGTGACCCCGGAAGTCCTCTCTGAAGCCCCTCTGGACCGTGGGTCTGTGGCCCGGAGCACCAGGGCAGTCGGGCCTCCCTCCCAGAGGACGCTCGGGGCCCGATAAATGGGTTCTTTCTGGCTCTCCGGGGAGGGAGACTCCCAGCGTTCACAAGCCGCCCCCTGAAATTCCTGTCTGGGTTCCTGGGGATGCTTTCCTGCCCTCCTGCCACCCCATCCTTTCAGCGGGCCCCCCGCGAGGGCCTTCCTAAGTGCGACCCCCCACTGGACAGCAGGGGGACACTGGGTGCCCCCCGGGGGTGAAGCAGGCCAGGCGGCCCAGGGGCTACTCACTGAGGTCTTCGGCCAGCTGGACCCTCTTGCCCGTGAGCAGCTTCACCTTCTTGTCGCCGTCTTCAGCAAAGTCTTCCAGAACCTCTTTGACGTTCTTCTCGAGCCGCCGGACTGTCCGGAGCAAAGGGGGGACGTGAGAGGCGGCTGGCCTTTCTGGGGTCTGCTGAGCCCCCCCTTGGGGGGGCGGCCGGCCCGAGCCCCGCCTCACCTTCCGTGTTAGTGAGCTGTTGCCGCAACGTGTTGGCCGTGATGGCCAGCATGCGCTGGATGCGCCAGAAGAGGACGACGTCATTGCACTCCAGCTGGAAGGGCCAAAGTCAGAGCGTGAGCGGCCAGGAGGGGGGGGGGAGCCCCTCCCGGCAGCCCCGCGCACGGGCAGAAGGGGCAGCTCGGCTCACCTCCGAGTCCACAAAGTGCCGCTGGTAGTAATAGAAGCCTCGCCGGCAGAGGTTGCAGTGCGTCAGGGCCGTCTTCAGGAAGTGCCTTCGGTAGACCTGGTGCCACGTGTCCTTGATCTGCCAAGGAAAGGCGCGCGGGCGGTCAGCCGCCCATCTGGGCAGGAATGGGGAGCGGGCCCGAGCATCCCGGGAAAAAGCCGAGCAGAGGCAGCCGGGGAAGGCCTTGAAGGCCAGACGCGGGGCTGGCGGAAGGCAGGTGCCCCGGGGAGACCCTGGAGCCTCTGCTCCTCGGACCCTGATAGGCTCTGGGCCTGGGAAGAACATCCCGGCACACGTCAGGAGGTGAGGAGCCGGGCCCACGGCCGACACGTGTGAGGGGCCGCAGGGAGACGTGCCGAGGAAGGGGGCGGGCAGGCTTCAGAAGGCGATTTCGAGGGTCCCCCTCCCTCCCTGAAGGGGAAACGCCCGGCTCTCCGGCCCGGTGGATGACCATTCGTGTCCCAGGCTCCCTCGGCTTTCCTGAGGGCTGTGGCCCGACTTCTGGGGTGAGCCTGCTCTGCCCTCTGGTGGACTCTAACAAGGACGCGGGCAGAGCCTGGACGCCGGCCTCGGCTCTGGAGTGCCCGCAGCTCTGCTTTGGGCCACCAGAGCTTCTGGCGAGGGCCGGCCGTCCAGGGCCCAGGACAGACCGCACCACGCCGCTCTCCCGAAAGGGAGCCTCGTCCTCTGCCCTCCGTCGGTCAAGGCCGCCCTCTTCGTGGCTGCCCGCAGGGCTGACCCCGACGCGCACGCCGGAAACCGGAAGAGGCCTGGCCGGGGACGTTACCAAGGACGGGTCCACTTCGACTCCGCGGGACTCGAGGTTCTTCCGGACCGTGGTGATCTCGTCGCTAGCCAGGTAAGCGGGGTGCTCCTCGTTACACTTCAACATCCTCTCCAATTCGTTTTTGGTTTCGTTGTGCACAGACTTCAGAGGAAAAAAGGGAAGCAAGGCGTGAGTCCGGCCTGATTCCCATCGGCTACCCAGAAGACAAAAGGTCCCAGCCGCAGGGACGAAATGGCTGAGGGACCCCCTGCGGGCTAGGCTCAGCCCCCCGAACCAGACTCCAAGGGAAATGCTCAACAAGCCACAGAGAGAGGGCGGCCTGGCTGGGCCTGGGGTCCTGTTCCTATTCCTTCTTTATTTCTTTAACCTTCTCTTCCATCTTGGAATCAAGGCAGAAGAGCAGTGGGGATGAAGTGACTCACCCAGGGTCACTCAGCTAGGATATGTGTGAGGCCACATCTGAACCCAGGCCTGGCTTTCTATCCACTGAGTTGGCTCACTGCCCCCTGCCCGTTCCTCCTGGAGTCCGCCACCCTGGGTGCTGATGCCCAAGCAGCACGCTGCCTCCTTTCTGGCTTCTTCGAGCTACGGCCTAGACCCGCGAGCCCTGCTGTGGGGTCGGGAAAATGAGCTCCACGTTTCTGTCCCCATCCTCTGCCTCAAATGCTTCCTCGGAGTGTGTGAGCCTGTGCTTTTCTCACTCCCCTTCCAGACACACCCAAAACATCTGAGAAGAGGTGCCCAGGCCAGGCCCTGAGGGCACCGCAGATGGCACAAGGCAGTGCTGGGGGTGGGTGGGTGGAGGGGGTCTCTGATGAGGAGGGCAAGGGGAGCCACCATTGGGAAATGATATTCCAGTGGCTTTGCTGAGGCTGCTCCACATCAGTGGGAAATCTCCCTCTCAGCCCCTTATCTCCTTCTTGGGGTTCAAAGAGGCAAGCCGTGCCTCAGGCTCTAACTGGCCTCCCACCCCCAAACACACTTCATTTCAAAATGGCGGCCCAGCCCAAGGAGGGGGAGCCAGTGAAGAGAGCTGAGTCTCCAAATGGGGAATGAGCGTAGTCCTCATTTCCTGCCCCCATTGCTTTAGTGGAAATCTCATTTTTCCCTGGAAAATGAGTTTCCTTTTTCACAGGATCAGGTCCTTCTAGCGATCCTCACTGAATGAACATATGGCTTTTGGAAGGCTAAAATGGGGAGTCCTCTTTAGGGACTGGAGCAAACGATGATCCAGCCCACTGTGGGAGGATGAAAGAAGGGCGGCTTGGCGGCCGGGCCAAGGATGCTGGCCTACACTGGCCCCAAACGTCAGCCGCGGACCACGGCCCTCACCTGTTCGTGGGTCCGCCCCATCCAGTGCACCCATCTCTTCTTCCAGTCTGGACCCACCATGTTCTCGAGGACAGTTTCCGCTAGAACAAATAAAGAGAGGTCAGTTACTCTTCCCAACCTTTCCCAGGGTGCCCAGGGACGTGTCGCCTGGTCTCCCCGGCTCCTGATTCCCCATCAGCTAAACTGAAGCGAAGGTGAAGACAAATGTGGATAAGAGCCTGCAACCAGCCAAATTGCTCCCGATGGGCCTGTGGCTTTGGCATGAACTACAGGATGAAGACGTCTAGGATGGCTTTTCCAAACAGGTGATGCTGGGTACCGTGTGGCTCTCGGATTTCATCTCGAGGCACCAGAAAACAAGGAGAAGCCCCCTGCTGCTGTCCCTGAGCTGGGTTCAAGAGGCGGCCTTCTCCTTGCCGAGGCCGAGTCTCTTCTCCAGAAGACTGTTCCCCGTCAGCCCCTCTCTGTCATTCACTGTCCATCTTCCTCGGTCTTCCGGCTACCCCATGGTGTGACAAACACCCCCCAAAGCCTCGCTTGATCTATCTGGTCCGCATCCTCTCTCTTTTGGGCAGACTTCCCTGAGAAGGAGTCTACCACATGGGCCTCCACTTTCTTTCCTCTCTCTTCCTGATTGTCCAGTTGGGCATCTTCATCATTCTACAGACCCCCCCTCATCAAAGTTACTGGTTGCTGGGCTATCAGACGGAAGAGCCTTTTCTCATCCTTGGGACCCCACTGACCGCCCATTCCCTGCTTCTCCTCCCTTGTCTGGCTGCTCTTCCTCCAGGCCCGAGTCCTCTTCTCACTCTGCCGATCTCATCAGTTCCTGGGGAGTCAATGATCACCTCCAGGCCAATGATTCCAGGACCTCCTTAGCCAGTCCTAACATCTCTCCTGATCTCCAGCCTCATCCCACCGAGTGGCCACTGGACATCTCCCACTGGATGTCCGCTGACAAGCAGACTGGAGCCAGCCCAGAGGACTCTTTATCTTCTACTTCAAACCCTGCCTTCCTCCGAATCTCCCTGGGCCTGGGGACACCCCGCCATCCAACCAAGCTCACAGCCTCTGTGCCATTGCCGCCTCCTTCCTCACAGCCACCCGCCATATGCAATCTGCTGCCAGGTGCTGACAATAGGCTCAATGGCTCTCCAATGCCTCCTCTCCCCTCCACTCCCAGAGGCCAACTGGGATGGCCGTCATCTCCTTAATTAGGACTAGAGTCTCCCCCTCTGGTTCACCTTTTATCTGGTGATCCTTTTCCCTTGTGAACCTGTGGACCTCCTGTGCATGGGAAGAGTGGAGTGGTTTGCTATCTCCTTCCTTCTCCAGTGGAGTAAAGCAAACACAGTTGGGTCACAAAATTAGTAACTGTGTACAGAGGCTGGATTTGAACTCACCTCTTCTTGATTCCAGGCCCAATACTCTAGTCACTAGATTTCAAGCTGGTCTTCCTAAAGTACAGGTCACCTCCTATTAAACTCCAGGATCCAACAGGAAACCCTCTGTTTGGCTTATCCCATCTTTTGACCCTGATCCTGGCTACTTCTTGGCCTTTTCCCACTTGATGCACCTCTAGGCTTGGATGTTCTGCCTCCCTGCTTCCCCTCCTGACCCCCCAAGACTCATCCTCCTTCCCTTGGAGATGACCCTCCATTTACCCTGACCATGGGTCTCAGATGGGCTTTGGTGTCCTCCATGAGATGGAAGCTCCCCAAGGCAGGGGCCCTGGTTCTGCCTTTGCCAAGCACTGGCCTTAGCACAGGGCCTGGCAAATAGGCACTGGACAAACACTCACTGATGGGGACTTTGCGAGACCGGTCAGAAACGGAGCAGCCCTCCACGGGTCACCACATGTGGTCAGGGCACTGGGGTGGGAGTAGCCAAGCCTACTCACTGTCCTTGAGCCGCCCCCGGAGGGCTTCCTCCATAAAGTAGATGGCTGCGTCCCACTGCTGCTTGTCTGTGATGGAGCGGTCCTCCAGGGCATTGTGCTGGATGACTCTCTGAAAGGAGAAGGAGGGAACGAACATGTGGCCCATCTGCCTCATCAAAGGCAAGGGAGCAGAACCCACTGGACTCCCCCAAATCTGCAGTCCAAATTACAGAGGAAAGCAGGCGAGCCCTACCCATTGGCTCCACTTCTAAAGCATTTTGGAGAAAGAAGACTTTGGTGCTCCCACGCACTGCCAGCTAGCCAGGACCCTCCTGCCTCTGGTTCCAGGCGCTCTGGAAGGGCTCGGGGCATGACCCTGTACCAGCGTTTAGAGGCACCTTCAAGCTGCCTGAGCCCCCTGCATTACCCCAGCAGCGGAGGGAGGAAGTGCTTGCCTTGCGCGGCTAGGCAGAGGAACAGGGCATGGGAACACGTCCCCAGGCACAGTGGAGAGGGGGACGGAGCAGCCCCCGTCGGCAGGCCAGGGCACGCATGCCATGTCTTCACCAACCACGTTTTTGCTTCTTCGTCAGAAGACCAGCAAGGAAAAGAGTCTTTTCAAACTAATTTTGAATGGCTCTAGTTTTAAAAAAGTGGCAGAAAAGAAGATTGCCGAAAAATTAATGAGTGGCAAGGCCATGTTTGGCTGCCCTACTTGCTCTCCTCCATAGAAAAATCCTGATTCGATCCAAGCATGGCAATCGGAAAGAGAACATTCGGATGAGTTCCAAAGGAGCAGAGGCCAACCAGAAGGGAGGGAAGAAAGAAGAGGTTCCAGGAAGGGAGGGGGCCAGCAGTTGGTGGGTCAGCAGTCACGGACACCGGAGAAGGCCAGGCTGCTGGACTGTTATTCCGTTTTTGCCTTGTCTCTAAGGAAATGGTCCTTTGCAGGGAGCCCCAAGCAGTCCCAGAGAGGCCCAGCAATGTGACTGCAGAGCTCTGGGCACGGGGCTAAGAGAGATCTTGGGAAACCAAAAATGGGCTTCCGAAAGAGAGAGGAGCAAAGGGAAGAGAAGAGCATGCACAAACTGGGGCAGGGGCTTGGCCTTAAATCTAAGGACGTTCTCGGAAGGATCCTGACAGAAGGGGCTGGCAAACATCTGGGGAGGGAAGCAGCGATTACTAAGAACCAGCATGGCTGAATCATGAACAAAACAGGAGAGTGGTTTGGCTAGAGCAAGTCTAGACCAACGAGGCACATCGCACATCGAGACGTGGTGGGAGAAAGATGAAATGACTCAGGAAGCCAAAGTTCAAGCTTCCGAGGCCCCTGAGTTTCGGCACTAGAACTCACATACGAGAGGAGGCAGATTTTTATATATCAAAAATAATGAATCAAATAAGAGAAGGTGATTCAAAGAAAACAACTAGGATACATTAGGTAATCCGATTTCTCATTGGAGGAAAGCTTAGGGACTTTCTGAGTCAGGAGGGGGAGAGCAAACAAACAATTCTCTGAAATCTGAAAAAGAGGCGTTATCCTCCCCCAGGAGTCTGGACTCCATCAAAGGGACAAGGAAATAGTAACCGACTGATCTGTATGAGGCCACTTTGCCGGTAAAGACAAAAGGGCTGCTTGAGTGCTTGAGAGGTATCACTGGGAACATTCCTGGTCTCCAGCATCTGATCACACTGGGTTTCAGGCCAGCATCACCTCAGTTAAAGGTCTCTAAGCACAGGGAGGCACGGTCCAGCTTCTTGGTCAGCAGGGATGGGCTCAAAACAATGTAACAAAGTTTTCTCACAAGACAGAAATTAGACCACACCAGTGATGGTAAGCCTTTTAGACACAGTATGCCATGCTTCCCCCTTGGCCCCCCCCCCCCCCCCCCATGCTGCTGCTGCCACTTTACCCCAGAAAGGGGTGGGAGAAAGGGAGAGGAGTGGCCCGGGTGCTCCTCTCAGGGGACGGAGGAAGCACAGGGGGTGTGGAGGTGTGGTGGAGAGGGGGAAGGGAGAAGATTTGCCTGAGCCCCTCTGGCTTCCTAGTAAATAACTCTGGTGGGCGCTGGTGGTGGGTGTGCCCAGAGAGTGCCCTGAGTGCCATCTTTGGCATGTGTTTCATAGGTTCACCACTATGGAACCAGACCACCATGGAAGAGAAAGGGAGCTGGGCTGGTCCCTTGTGGGTCTCTCAGTTCCCACCACCACCCTTGGTTCTCTCACTCCAGATGGACGTAAGAGGTGACGCTAACAAACTAGGAGGCAGGAAGAAATTGCCTTTAACCTCTATAGCTGGAGGATGAATTCATGGACAATGGATATAAGGATCCAAAAGAGAAAGTGGAAAATTCAGAGTCAAAAATGAATCTGACACAAGTAAACTCAGAAGGAAAAAGAGGCAACGGCAGGGCAAGATCTTTCCAGTAAGTTTCCCTGGGAAAGATCTCCACAAGGAATGGTTTTGAGTGAAGAAGACCAAGAACCACTCACTCACCTACAGGTAATGGGACAGGGATGAGAACAGGCAGTTTCAAAGTAAGAAATCCATTGTCTATACTACCTAATAATTAGATACACAAATGAGAGCAATCTTGAGCTTCCATTCCACTTCCTATTCTTGAGGCTAAGAAAGATGACAAGAGCCAAGTGCTGGTGGGTCGAGGGAAAAGAGGTAGGCAAGCTTATACATTGTTGGTGGAGCTGTGAATTTGTCCCTTTCTTCTGAAGAGCAGCTAAAAACAATGCTAAAAACTAAGAAACAGACCTGGGCTGTCTGTCCATGTTCCACAGGAGCCATAATGAGGTCCACCTCACGGGGAGAACTGACTGCACAAATTATGGCATACAGAAGGAACAGGACACTATGGGATGAGACATGATGAAAGAGAGAAGACCTTGATGAACTGGTACAGGGGGCAGGGAGCAGGCAAGAACGACCCACATAAATGGGCACGTCCCAAAGAAATCTGGGGACACTCTAGAACATTGACTGGTTCAATGATCAAGTCTATCTCCAGAGGTGGAAGGAGCCATGTTTATCGCCTGTGAGGAAGACACAAAGCCAAGGACAGTGACAGAATCAGAATTCAGAATTGGGCTGAATCTGATAATTCAGCTTTAAGTGGGATTGCTCCATGCTTTGTGCTCAGATCTCTAGAGCCCATGAGAGAGCTTGGCCCACACAAAGGACTTTACATGTAAAATCTGATACTTGGGCACAAACAAAGGAAGATGGTTGTTCTGAAAATGTCTGAGGATCTTAGTGGACTGCAAGCTCCTTGAGAGTCAGCAGTGGGAGAGGTGGCAGCAGCCAAGAATGGTGGCACTATCTTGGACAGCATTTGGGGGGGGCTTCCAGAAAAAGGGACATATGTTAGGGTTCAGTTCTGGACACTAAGATTTAAGGAGAATGTCCAACAAGAACACAGGATAGCCCTGAACCCACATTATAGAAGGATCAGTCTAAGGGACTTCCCAGAGCCACATGACCACGGGTCTGAGAGATTGGATGTAAAAGGAATCTTGATGACCTGCAGAGATTGGTTCTCAATCCACTACATGGAGCTGCCTCTCGGAATCTAAGTATAAATTTAGTAAATATGAAAAGGAAGTGGAAAATTGGAGTGAAAATTAAATATAAGCCCTATTACCAGAACCTGCTCACCAACCTCTCTGTCTTTCCCGTACTTTTTCTCTCCTAGCAAAAGCTCACAGGATTCTGGTCATTCCAGAGGGGCAGTGGATGGGCTGGAGCCAAGGCTGAGAAGGATGGTGAGGACAAAGCCTCCACTCCACAGGGGCAGAAGGCCGCACACTTGGTCTAGCTCAGCTGCTTTCTGGAGGACCCCCACTTCCCCCCATTCCGAGCAGCCCTGACCTACCAAGCTATCTTCAGCAAAGTCGTTCCACTTGTGCCGCTTAATGCTTTCTTCTTTAACGGCTTGTTTGAGTTTGTCAAATATGTCATCATGTTCCTTTCCTTTTGGCTCTGTCATGAAACGAGAAAACTCCTCCTGCAGGGTCTCCCAAGCAACCTATGGTGATGGAGAAGAGAGAACGTGCCGGAGACTGGACAGACACAGACTCAAGCCTTCTCTTTACTACATAACCCACAGAACTGTCATCATTGGCACCCGAAACATCTACCAGGAGGTGCTTATAAAGGGAAACATCCAGGATAAAAACTTGTAAAAACGCCACAACAAAACAAGCCCAAGTCCCCATCCAAAAAAAAAATCTGAGAATTTTAAATAATAAAAACTTGATCTGTAATTTGGACACTTAAAAAATCTGTTCCGGGCCTCTGAGTACCAAAGAGGACAAATCCTTCCTGCCTGGGTTGTTCCCCTGGAGGCTCTGTTACAGGAAGCGGAAGGGCAGACTTGGATGTGAATGGATCGACAAGGACTAACCTCAGACAAGGGAACAGCAAAGGAATGAGAACCATTCAGGCCCGTGGAACATCCAACTCAACACTTTTCTTACTGCCTCTTGCAGGAAATGGGATCTAGCAAGGGGCAGAGAAAAGGGTCCTGGGGGAATGAGCACCCTGGATAAGCCAAAGAAAGGCCCCAGAGGATGGTGGCGGGGGAGCAGCTCCTTCCTGGGCCGAGGAAGGTGAGTGCCTACAGGGCATTCCAATGGGAGGAGCCCATTTTAAAAGCGAGGCCACCGCTGCTGCTTTCAGACAATGAGCCCATTGGACAGAGCCTGAAGCTGAGCTGGCTCTGACCCCCCACAAGATCAAGGCCTGGCTGCTGCAAGAGGCAGGGCTTCCCGATGCCTCACTGGTCCTCCATCCGACCTTTTTGGCTTGTGCCCAATCATGTGGGTATAAACCAACCTTTTGACACTGACTTCATCAGCACAATGAAGGGCTTTCCTTTATTTTACTCACGAGGGGCACCGAAACACTTCTTGCATTCAGATTTCATAGGAAAACTAAGGGCTTGAGAAGGAGAAACCATTTCCTCAGGCCAATAGCGACTGAATTGGGGGCAAGGGGCAGTCCTCTAGGCCAAGCCATCTGGATGGTGTGAGTCCTGACCCCGGCGCAGAGGTGGGGGCCCAGAGGACAAAGGGGAGTCTGGGAGGGAGGCCCAGCTGCCAGGTCACACTCGACCCACCAGGACAACCGCCTAACCTCAACTGCTTTAGTGGGCAGCTGCTTGTCTGTCCACTGCTTGAGCTTAATGTCCACCGTTGTGTTGAAAGTCCCCGAGTTCATGGTCTGGGCAGCAGGAAGGTAGATGTTCTCAATCACGTGCGTTGACACTCTTTCCCACAACATCTGCTGGAGAATCTCTTCCCTGAAACAGGAAAGAGCATTAGGGCGATTGTGGCCGCACTGCCCCCTTCGTGGCATTGCTCAGAGAGGTCTAAGCCTGGAGGGCCTCCAGGGTCACCCTCGGGCCTGCCCGGCCTGTCCCAGAGACCTGGGTCCCTAGGGCCCAGAAGCATGGCCCAAGGACGGCTCACTAGAGAGCGCCTTGCTGATGGACCGATCAGATCAGAAAGCTGCAGCTCCGTGACTCATCTAGAAGGATACTGGTTTGCCAACAGGATTTACGGACTCAAGGCTGCCTCCCCTCCCCAGCCTGGTCCACCCTGCCAGAGGACAGCAGGCTCTTTAATGACGGATTAAATCCAAACAAAGTGGGAAAGATGCAGGGCTAGTCAGAAAGCTCCTGCCCCCAAGAAGCTTACAATCTCGTTAAAAACTACCCAAGAACAGGAGCAGCGGGAGGGGACCGGGAAATGGTTCCTCCATATTGGTGGGGACGTGTCCTCATCACCACCATCATTGCTAGCTTTCCCCCAGCACCTACTATATGCCAGGCCTGGTGCCAAGCTCTGTCCAATACAGGCTTGGCCTGGAAGAAAGATGGGATCTAAGAGAAGGTGCTGAAGCAGAGACAGAGGGCTCCAGCGTGCTCACAGGCACGGGATGGGATGTTCAGCTGGTCAGGTGGCTGGAGGGTCCGGTGCAAGAAGGGAATGATGGGTCCCCAGCCCGGCTGACAGACCGGCACTCTTGTGTGGGGCTAGAAATAGACGCTGCTGGTGACCATGAGGGCATGATAACTGGGGGGATCTCCAAGTTTTATGTGGGATTCTTCATCTGCTCTTCATTCTCCATATTCTCTCTGAGCCAGATTCCGGCCTCGAGTTTGGGAAAGAAAAGGTCTGGCAGGGCCTACTCCAACCTACACCCACAACTTTGGGAAAGTAGGTTTTCCCCCCAAGGATTCACAGAAAATGAAGTCTTTTGGCCAAAACTCTCAGTAGAAGCTAAATCAAGAACAAGGGGAGTTTCTACAAGCTCAAAGGGCTCAGAGAAAGGGCCTAAAATTCCACAAGGGAAAGAACAAAGGAGACGGGACATCTCAAAAATCAAATCTGAAAACATCAAAGCAAACAATCCCAACGACAACAATCCTGGGAGATAGGTCCGGTCACATAAGTAGCAAGTATCTTAGAATTGTCTTCCTGACTCCAGGACCAGAGCTCTAGCACTGTGTCACCTGGATCATGAGAGATGGAAATTGTGGCAGTGCCTTCTACCAACGAGATCCTCCTTAGACTGTGAGCTTTTTGAGGGCGGGACTGTGGGTGTCCCTTTCTTTATATTCCCAAGCCTTAGGAGGGTGACTGGCACAGAGCTGGCACCTCTTCACATGACCTAGAAGGGTATGAACTTTGCCATGCCACATCCTGACTGACTCAGCAAGCTCCCAGGCCACTAACCCTCTATTCTTCGGGCCTTTCCCTGATGGATTGCCAACTAGTCAGGCTTTCCCATCTTGGACTTCTGAACTTGATTTCTGAACCCTGGGGGGAGACGACCCTGATAAGGTGAGATTTAAGAGGCGTAAGTGTAAATGGATGATGGCACTTAGGGAGACAACCAGGGCAAATATCCCCGGAAGAAACCCAAGAAAATGGGAATGTGATTGTGATAGTGTCAACCTCCAGTGGCTTAGGGAGAAGAGATGAAAAGAATAGAAATCCTAGAAAGTATGACTGCTCCCACCTCCCAAAGGCCACCAAGAGACCACTTGCATGTGTCCATCCCAAGAGGGCTTTCAATGAAGGTAAGGGCTCCGTGGGACACAGATGTGCAATGGCTCCCCAGGCCCTCTGGGATCAGACCGGAAGCCCAAGATCTCTTCCCCAGAGTGATCTGGCAATCATATAGCACATGTTTTGTTGGGTTCTCCTGGTAGTCTCGGGGGAGAGTGATGGAAGAGAATGGTCCATTGGAATACCCACTGGCCCTGGATGGCTCCTAGATCCAGGATCCTACATGTCAGAGAGGCTCAAAAGGAAGACACACTGCCCCAAAGTGGACTAGGCTCCCCCAGAAGGAGCCCATGTTTCCCTGTTTCTAAAGGTTTTGAGGCCTTGCTAGATCTTCTAGGGGATCTGGGATGGTCAGGCTTCCTCCTGATACTCCAGATTCCACCATTCCACCCTCATCTGGCACAAATGGCTATTGGCAGAGCTGCTTTTTTAATTTCCCCATATCCACTGTTGTAAGGAAGCTACGTCCAGGCATAGACAATGGATTCTACTTTTCACATAAACCCCAAGAGATGAAACTTAATTTTATGCAAAAAAATCAATTTCCGTTCAAAAGTATCCTCCACTCTAGCCTTTAAAAAACACCCTTCATTTGATGCACATACACGCTTCCTTCCCTGGCAGAAGGGGTGGAGGCTTCGTGGGAGGTCATCGAGGTGTCTAGGGAGGCCCTGTGCGTCCCTTTGCTGGGGAGAAGGGAAAGCCTAGCTCTTGGCTTTTGGTGGGGCCATGTGGGCCTGCATCGCAACCAAAGGTACCAACAAAACATGCCATTTAAAAGGCAGAAGGTGCACTCCTACTCAGGGGACAGTGGCTGGTCCCAGAGCAGGGCCTCAAAGGCAGCTGGTTTCCCACAGCCGAGGCGAGGAGGGTACCAGGGGAGAAGCTGGGAGGCAATGAGGCCAGTTAATCCAAGAGAAGGAGGAGAAAAATGAAAGCACCCGAGAAAGACAGGCAGGCTCCTCCTCATCATGAAGGGTGCCAGGCACCATGCTGAGGGCTTTACAGAAGAGGTTTGTATCTGATCTCGAGTCATCATGGGAACCACAGGAGCTCCCCCAAAGAGATCAGCTGGCAGGAGGATGGAGGATTAGAGAGGGGAGAGACTCAAGAATGGAGACTCGTCAGGAGGCCAGGGCAAGAGGGGCTGAGGGCTGTCTGAATGGAAGAACGAGATGGATTCTAGGAGGGATATGGGGAAGTCAGATCTGAGGAAATCTGGGAAATGGGTAGCCCGAAGGGCGGAATGAAAGGGCAGAATTGAAGAGGACTCAAGGCTGTAGCCTCAGGCCACTGGAAAGACACAGGTGTCCCAGAAAGAAATCAGGAAGGTTAGGAAAAGGCACACAAGCGTTTCAGGGGGAAGAGTTTTGTTTCAGATGTTTGGAACAGCCGACGCTTCTAGGTGGAGATAGCCAATAGGCAATACACACTTTTTCAGGGACTTCTGCATCTATGCCACAAAGAAAGAACCATGTTAAAGATCTCCCCAGAGGAAGAGGTCTGGAAGCAAGTCAGGACTCACCAGTGCTTTGGGGTCACCTGGCTCAAACTGATAACTTCATCTAGTATTTCATTCTTGGCTTTCTCAAAGAGTTCATTCTAGGCAGGAAAGAAACAAGTGAGTGAGCTTTTAAAATAAACCCATTTACCTTTGCTGGAGGTGCCCACAGTGACTTGCGGGCCAATCAGGTCTAAGAAACAGATGCCTGTAAAATGGGATGGGCCAACCATGCAGCCCGTGCAAGACCACTGGAATAATGCAGAGATTCCCTTGTACCCATGAGAGGAAAAGTCTCCAGTGGGTGGGGAGGGCCCTTGAGGGAAGAGGGAATCACCCAGGACTGCAAGAGACCCTGCTGGGGCTGGGGCACAGAATGCCCGGAGATGCGAGTAGGGCCGGGGACCACTGCTCAGTACCTCCCAAAGAGGCATGCCCCCCCGGCCCTGCCTCTCCCCTCTCTGAGCCTGCTTTGAATAGACACTGCCATCCCAGAAGATGGAGGAGCCAAGTCCTGCTTAGAGGACGGGCCTCTGTCATCTGCATCAGAGAAATCCGTGCCCTGGGAGGGAGACCTTTGCCAGTACCCCAGTGTCCTGAGGCTCAATGGCACGAGCCTTGGCAGGCTGTCTTCCTGGCCTAGACGTGCTGCCCACGTCTAGCTTACAATGCCCGATCCCATCTGGGCAAGGCCAGCAGTAGCTGGGCAGGACAAGCCTTTCGGACTCGGTGTAGACAAGGCCGCTACTCTAGAATTCTGGCTCTCTTCGTTCTTTTTGGGGGGCTGCTGGGAGGTAAGCGGACATCTGAAATGTTCCTTCTGGTGGTAGATGCTACCTAGTTGTGAGGAGATCTTCTCTGCTATCAGTTACTGCGATTTGGGATCTTGTTACGAATGACGGAAAGACCAACACAAAGCATGAAAGAGGTCTCTTACCCGGTCGAGTTCTCGCAAACGGGGGTAGTTGTTCTTCCATTCAGTTTCAAGGTTAAAACGTGTGGCTGAGGAAGGAAAAACACGGATGAGCAATCAACTGGCCCGACCCGGGGAACGCCACGAGCCCCTCAGCTATAAGGGGGTATCCTGGCGGTCTTCACCTCCCCCAGCACGAGGTCCTGCCCACGAGAAAGAAGCCCAATGGTTCCCCGAAGCGCCTGGCCCTACGGGGGCTTCAATCTCTCTCCCGGAAGAACCAATCTTAAACAAGGCTGGGCCTAAAACCAGTCGGGGGCTCCTACTGCCTAAAGCATCTCTCAGGTATAACAAACCACCGAGGCAGAACTTCTCGAATATGGAAGAGGCCTAAGCCCTAGAAGCTGCGTGGACAGTGTGCGAAGGTTCTACTCAGACTGGATGGACTTTCTCGCTGCCCTCCCACACCGCTGACTCCCCATGAGGCATCCAGGGGATGGCAGGGTCCTATCAAAGCGGTGTCGGGGCGCTGAAGCTCTGACAAGGGAGGCTGAGGAAAGAAGGACAAAGAAGGGGCAGGTCTGCAGGTAGGGTGAGTGGGACGATCACAGCTGACCAGAGATGGCCGACCTGCTTGCTTCTCATTTTGTCTCCATTCATCTGACAGAGGGTGACCTCTGGCCTGGACGGCTCCAGATAGATAGTAAAGGGAGCCCACTCAACCGTCCTGGATCAGATCTGAGTGCTGGGTCCGGCTGGACCAATCTTTGCTAAGGAAAGAAAGAGCCACCCTATTTCCCGAGTCGCTGTCGGTTAGCTTGGAAAGACTGTGCAGGACAAACGTCCCAGTTTTCAAAGAAGGGAAAGATTGGAGTCTGCAAACTGTCTTGCACGGAGTGTCACCTTGTCTCCTATTGAGTTTTGAGAGCTGGTCATCTGAAGCAGTGCGGCTTCAAAATTGTGAGGTGAGACCAGTGTCTTCCTTTTAGAACCGGGTCACCCAAATGATGAGAGCTGTGGTCACTGGAGCCAGGCCTAAAGTTGGGAAGGTGTGGGCTCGAGCGCAGCCGCTAACACTCATTTGCAGCATGGTCAAGGGCAGTTGCCCATGAGTCCTCGAGGGGCCTGGAAGGTGCCAAGCAGAGAGGCCAGGAGAAGGCTCTAAAGGCGAGTGTGCGGTCCACCCAAATCCCGAGACCTTTTCTGGGCACGACACTGTCCTTGTTTGCTGTTCCTGAGCCCAACCGAGCCCAAGATTTTCCGTGTATCCCTCTTGAGTTTCAGACTATTAGATTCAGTCACAAATGGGAATCTCTGGGATCTGGACTTTCCTTTTTCGAATGCTGGTTCTTCCTCCCCACTGGTGTGACCTCTTTACATGTGATGAGCCAAGTGTCCTGGTCCCCGTAGACTTCCTTCCTTCCAGAGTAAGACTCAATCACTAACCAGCCCAATGAGCTGAAGAGCTCGGCCTCCACTGTTTGGCTCCCATTGTCCCATCCATCCCAAGCAGTGGTCTGGTCTCTCAGGCAGTGCCCTTCCTGTCCCTCACTGGAGCTCCTAAAATTCCCCGTGGACTATCCTCACCTTAGGCCCAGGCCACACACTTCATACGGACCCTCCGTCTTCTGAACACGCCTCTATTGATTGTGGAGTTCCCTGAACATTCACCCACGCTGAGACAACTGCCCCCTCCTCCTCAGGCTGGTTTCCCTTTGTGCTTCCAGAATCTCTTATTGGAGAACTTGCCTCTGGTCTGGGAGATGGGCTCTTGCTCTCCTCGCTCTGGACCTGGAGGGTCTCGATCCCCAATCCAGGGCTGTTCTCTATCCCAGATTCTCTTTCCTATAAGGTCTATGCATTGCCACCCCCCGACAATTAGTTTCTCCCAGGAGGTGAGAATCAGGTCCAGAATGTGAGTGCCCTTGTTCTACAACTTTAAAATTGAATATCATTACATCGAACCAAGAGATTACTGCTCTGGACTGACCTGCGATTTCATCAAGGTTGGGAGCTCATTCCCGGGCGGAGCAGGATCCTCTCCACAATTCAGCTGGAGAGAGCAAGCGAGCGAGCGAGCGAGCGAGTGAGGCTGGGGTCCTGAGTGAGGAAGTGATTTTGCCCAGCGTGTCCTGACTCCTTGTTCATTATGCCCTGCTCTTTCTATTGGCGGCTCTAAATGCACTTCTTTAGTTTTGCCAGAGAGGGTGGGTGGGCTCCATCAAGTAGAGAATCGCCCTGGGGTCAGGCATATTTCACAAACTCAGCCATTTCCTCAATTCATCCAGGCAGTCTACAGTAGACGGCAATGACAATACCGGCTCTGCTCATCTTCCCCCAAAGGCTTTGGATCACGACTGATTCCTACATCTTCTCACACATGGATAGGATCTTTTAAAAATTGAACACCTACCACCTCTCTCCCCGCTCTCAGAGAGGAATAAAGCTCCTGTTGTAAATGTTGAGGGATTAACCAGAACAAATTTCTGCATTGGCCATGTCTGAGGAAAAAAAATCTCAATCTGTCCTCTGAGTCCATCACTGTGTGGCAACACCCTTCATCAGGACTGCCCAGGAACTGGGCTTAGTCACTAGGCTGATCCAAGTCCTTAAGTCTTTCAAAGTCGTCTGTATTTACAATATTGCTATCATGCAACATCCCATACAAGTCTTCCCAGTTTCTCTGAAACCATCGCCATCATCATTCCTTCACATTTCTATACTGCACTTTATTCCACTGTTCCTCAATGGATGGGGACCACCCCGGTTTCCAGTTCTTGGCTACCCAAAGAAATGAGCAGATATGAGCATTTTTGTTCATCCTTAGAGGGTCCAACCCCTCCCTTACTCCTCCCTCTCCCTTGCATTTCCATGTTGAGTGAACTGTACTGCTGAAAACAACTGTGCGTATTCTAGCCGATTGAGAGGAAGGTCCAGTCTTCTGCCTCTCCTGGGCCTCCCTCTTTGTTCCTATGGGCTTCTACTCACTTAGTCCTATTGGCAGAGATCATTCCTGCTGGAATGTAGTCCTCTTCTTTCCATTCTTCTTCCAAGAGCATCCTGACAGAACAGAACCACCCTCAGCCTTGCCCAATGGGCCTCCTTTACAACCTGATGAGAGCATTCACGGGGGCAGACATCCTCTCCCCATAGTTGAATATCAAGAGATAATCCTCGCTCATCTGTTATGAGCTTGCCCCTGTCTACCTTTTGATGTTCTCTTGCCTCCAGTGTGAGCACTCCAGTTTACAGGAGGCTCTGATCTGTTCATCAGGCATACCTGAAGTCTTCTACTTCATCAAGGATCCATCTTATCCCACGTAGGGTTCAACTCAGTTGTAAGGGGTGGATTAGTCTCGTCAATCCATAATCTTTGCCTCATGCCAAGGTCTCCATTCTTCAGGGTGGTGGGTGTGTGATCCTGACGGGCTCCTTAGAGCCTGAGTTCTTTCCTTCTGGCTGGCAGTCTTTGGTTCTTTGTCTCGGAAGCTCTTGGTTTTTGCTATCGTGTTTCTGGGAGTTTTCATTTGGGGGCTTCTTTCAGGAGGCAACCAATGGGTTCTTCCTAGTTCTACTTGGCCCACTGGTTCTAACAGATCTGATTAGGTGTTTTTTTATGATTTCTCAAAATACGATGTCTAGACTCTCTCTCTTTCAAAACAGACTCAAGGCATTCAGATTGTCCCATGATTCTTAAGGTGAGATGTTTTTGCTACATTTGCCTTGCTAACTACGACATACCTCATATGTTCTTATTGTACATCTTAGATCTTCCACAAGTCTTTTGACTAAAAAAAAAAGATTTCTTGCTGCCTCATGGAATCATTTTGGCACATTCTAATTTCAGGGAATTCGGTTTGTCCCTCTTGTGCCAAGCTTCTCACTAATTCTTTCTTCAACAGCTTTTACTTCTTTTCCTATTTTTCCCTTGAGCGCTCTTCTTTCTGTTATAAATATAGTTTCAACTCTTGGGCCTCATCTCATCCTTGGAATTCTAGCTGGACTTGTGCCCCAGTTGCATTTCTCTCTGGGTGCTGCCTGCGGCCAGGTTGGACCGGTTCTCTTCTTCAGGGTTTGTCTCATGCGTCCCCCTGCCACTGTAATAGCTTTTGGTTTACTCGGCCTCCCCATCTACTTTCTGACTTCGGACCTGAAGCTGGGGCTGCCTCCTGTGTTCTTCTCCAAGATAGCTCTGGCTGGCCGCTGCTCTCCTCTTTGTGCCTCTGAGCGTGCCAGTGGCCTCGGCCTGGCTTTTCTGCTGGGCTCAGCTCCTGTCATCCAGTCGGGCAGCCCTGCTGGTCCGGAGGGCCAGACGTTCCTGTCCTAGTTCCTCTGCAGCTGGCTCCAGAATGGGCTTGAGGCTGAAACAGAGACTGTGCTCTACTCCTGGGGGTGGAGGCACATGGCCGCGGCTTGCCTCTCACCTTGCCCCTTGCTCAGTCCACCTGTAGGTGCAGGTCCCTACCCAGCGGGCCCTCAATCTGTGCCCCAGACCTGGGTCGTAAATGACCCAGCTGCCCACTGGCTACTGTGATAAAGGAGGAAAAGGTTTGCAATTTGCAAAACTGTGCAAAAACTGAAACAAAACGGATGCCCTCAGCACAAGGTCGGGCCCCCTAAGGAATGAGCCCTCTCCCGGCTCAGGCGGGCCGTTCCCAGCTCAGCACTGGGCCTGGCGTCCAGACCTTTCTGTCCGATTCTCTGACAGGCTCGGCTGAAAAAACGCCTCCCTGCGGTTTCCTCTTGGATTTCTTGCTCGGGCCTCAGTCTGGCACACCGGAGGAGGGTTTTGGAGGGAGCGCTCCTCCTTTAGCTCCTGTCGGCGCTGCGTATAGTTTCAAAATGCCCCGGGGCCTGGATGCACGTTTAGCCAACGGGTCTCTTTGGAGTCAGCGACTTCCTTCTGAGGCCAGTCTTCCCCTTGCCCGGAGAGCTCTGGTTCTTTCCCCATGTACCCGACCTTGGCCTTCACACCCATCCCCTCCTCTCTTCCCATGGTCAGCAGAGGAGGGGAAGAGCCAACCAACAGTCAGCTGGAATCTGCTCAGGAGGAATTAGACAGTCTCTCCCCTGGACTCCCCGGGGACAATGAAGTAGAACTCTCTCTGGCTCACGTTGGCCAAAGGGTCACTCATTAACAAAAGGAGAGGCGAGCTGAGGCCGAGCCTTCAGAGCCCAGTTACCTTTGAAACAATCGGCCTGCTGCTCCACGGATTCTCGCACCATCTTCCAAAAGCAGTCAGACACCGCGAGGCTGAGGTTTCTGGTGGTCACCTGGTGGGCCTTCAGCATACTCGTCCTGCAGGGCACGTGGCAAACACAAGACGAGTCACTCCAGGGGACGCTGACTAGCCTTGTCCCAGGGCCTGCCAATCCCAAAGCCCATTCTTCTGAATTGGAATATGAATGATTAGAAATTCACTGGAGGGAAGATCCTCAGGAGGGAGGAATAACCCTCCTGGCCAGGGAGTCTACTCTCAGATGCACCGGCAAGGCTCCCTAGCAAGGGGAATCAACCAACCGCCAAGCGCACCCCGGGCACCTTCTGTGCGTCGGCCCTGGGCTGGGTGCCGGGACACAAAGACCACAGGCAGCAAAGTAGGGCCGTTGTGCCATCCGTGCACAAAGGAGGACAGATGAGACAAGAGCCAGAGGACTCTGGAGGGCCCCATGTCCAAGGTGGAGCCGAGCGATTCTCAGAAGGGGCCGTAAGGAGGCCCTGAGGACCAGGGCAGGCCAGGCCCAAGAGGCAGAGGCAGAGGCAGGAGAGACGAGTCATCAGGGCGATGAGTACAGGCTATCTGGGCCGAGCTGTGAAGGGCCTCACGGACTAGGAACTCACGCTATCCTGAAGGCAAGTTTCTCCTCACCAGTTTCTTGGGCAGGGAGGAAGAGACTGGAGGCTACTGTGATAGTCTGGGGGAGAAGCGAGGGGGCCTCAAGCTGTGTGGAGGGAGATGCTGGGGAAGTAGAAGATGTGTCGGAGGAGCAGACCAGAGGCTGCCCAAGGACACAGACACAGCTCAGAGACAAAGGCAGGATATGAGTTCAAGTCTTCCCTGGAGGAATATTTCTGGCTCCCTTTTGGGTGGACAGTCTTTGAAGGATCAGCAGAGAGGGAGGAGAGCCCCTAAGAGGGAACAGCACCGATGCGCGCTGGGTACCAGGCTTGATCTCCACTCTTTCTGATCAGGTCATGGCCTGGCAGACAGGAAATGCCAGAGCCAAAGCTCATCTAGGCCTGTCTGGAGGGCCTCAGGCCATCCAGGTGGAGATGATGGCTGGGAGGGGGCTCTAGAGAGCACTCAGGAAGCCCTAGGACGGAAATGCCTAGTGGGCTACGGGAGGGTCCGGCCCTTGCCCCTCTCTGTTCCACCTTTTCTCAGTGACTTCGAGGAAGGAATAAATGGCCTTCCTGCCATATTTCTAAGTGACAAGAAGCCAAAAGGGACAGGGACCTTATCATCAGGAGCGCAAGGACTGACGGTGTGTGTCTACTCTGATATCCTCAGCAGAAGACGTGTGTCCTGGGATCTTGTCGCTGTGGTGTTTTAGCCCAGACAGCCGGAGCTTCCTCTCCACCTCCTCAGGGCGCCCAGCCCTCATTCTAGCCCCTCTGGGGTTCCCTGCTGACAGACAAGCTGCAGCGACTCCCAAAGCGAGCTCAGCCGTGCTCGGCCTCAGACTCACCCGCCAGCAACGACGCTGACTCGTCTCCCTAGCTGCTCCCCAGGGCAGCCGAGATTCATTCACCTAACGAACACCAGAAAGTTGGTGTTCACAGCAGAGCTTCTGCTCTCTCGGCCTTCACCCCAGGAAATGCTCTAAAGGCCTAAATGATGCACCTACTTCAAGAGTTTTGAATTCTGGAAGAATTCTTCTTCGTAATCTCGGATGGCCTCGATACTTTCAGAGCTGTTTCCTAGAGAGAAAGGACAGTGACACGATCTTTACCGAGCAGCCAAAACGCGAAGGAAGCCCAATGAGTCGGTCCCTCTATACCTTTTCCTGTGACAACAGCAAAGTAACCCAGAGCCTTCATTGGGAAGAGCTTTCCTTCGATGATTTGCTGAATCTATTGAAACAAACACATGGCAAAAACCAGTTTAGAAAATGGCACTGACCCATGGGATAAAGAGCAGGCCTGGAGGCCCCACCAAGGAGAGCCCAAGATGGCGCCCGCCCTGGGCGGGGCAGGTGGATTCTGTCCAGTGCCATCTGGGCCAATCGGTAGCTGTGGATACCGAGATGTTTACTCAGTGCTCCCCAACTTCAACTCCTGCCTGGGCACAATCAGGCAGGACGAAAGTTCTATGGTCTACGGCTGGTGTCACTGAGAAACCTGGGAGGGTCAATGATTTGTTTGACGTCAAGAGCAAAACACGCAATTTTCCCTCTGAGATGCCAAGGAAAAGAAGAATGGCACGTTGCTGAAATGGGGGCCCCAGGGCTGGAACAATGAACACGATGCTGAACTGGGAGGGCAGTGGGTTCATCTGGCTCAATGTGCCCCCCTTTTTACTCTTGCTATACGCATGGTTTGGCTCCCTGGGAAGAGATGTCCTGGGAAACGAAAGCGAGAGAAAAATGAAAGCTATCAATGACATTTTATGAATCAGTGTTTGGTCAGAGAACCTGGGCTTTAACCTCATCCCCACCATCAGGCAGGCCACGGTCTGGAGAAGGGAAAGAGTGCCCAGAACACGGGGGCTGATGAATTCATGCTTTCTAAATGACTGACTGACTGACTGAAGGGGAGGGACTTGGGGTTCAGAAGACTTAAGTCTGAAACCTGGGTCACTGTAACGGGGTCACTGCACCTCAGTGGGATTTGGCTTCTTTATATGTAAAATGAAACGCTTACACTGATACCCGCTTAAGTCCTTGCAGCTCTGAGTATAACAGTCACATTCCATTGAGCCTCAGTGCATCCAGCTATGGAATGGGAGTAACAGTCTATACCCTCAGGGGGTTGTGGGTCTGGCCTGGTGGGAGAATGGCCACAACATCAGACACAGAATCAGAAGAGACCTGGATTTGACTGTTGGGCCCAAACACGGACTACTTCTGTGGCCTTTATCCTCAGTTTCCTCATCTGTAAACAGGACAACAACACATGAACCACCTTCCTCACCGAGTTGCTGTGAGTAAGGAGCTCTGGAGGCCTTCAAGCAGAGCAGAAACAAATATGTGAATAATAAGCTGACCAGCCAGGAACGTTCCTGCTCGGTGGGCAGTTCTCTGGGGCCAGCCCGGCTCAGAACACTCTACAACCAAGAAGCCTTGGACACGGCGTGGAGGCCAGATTCTTCCCAACAGGAAGGATGGTGAGGAGGTTCCCCTAGGAGAGGCCATGGCTCTGTAACCTTCTCTAATGAGATGAAGGGAGGACCTGAACCCACCACCTGCTTCCTGCCCTGGGGGCAGGGTTCTTCAGCCTTGAGAGAGCAACACCTTCTTTCAGAAGAAGACATGAAACCAGGTGGGACTGTGACAAATTCCCTACAACTTGAGCTGGGTATGGCAAAGCGAGGTAACTTCCAATTCTGGAAAAACAAGAGCCTGGACGTAGTCTTCAAACTCAGTCAATGAGTGGGCTGAATGGCAAAATGGCTCTCGCTTGTCCCAAAGGCATGGTGACCCTAACAACAGGGCCGCAGGCTTAGTCCAAAGCCTCAAGTTTCCCTCAAAGGTGGGCTAGTCCCCTCTGCAGGAACGCCTGCTTCCTCCCTCTCATCTCTGCTGGGAGGCCGGTGGCCGGGGGCCGGTCCTTACCCTGCTGGGGCTGGCCACGTTCCTCTCTGCCAGGTCAACTTTAGTCAGCACAAAGATTGTCCTTTTGCCATGAGGATCCATCTGACTGACCAGGTCTGTAACGATGCTGCGTTCGGCATCCACGGACCCATCTGCGGGGAACAAGAGCCAAGTGAACCCCCAATGTGCTCCTCGAAGCCTAGGGCCCTCCCCATGCACCTCAATTATGCCAGACAAGCTTTCCTCATATTTCCTTGAACACCAGGGTGGAACTGCCAGTGTTGATCAATAAAAGGTCTAAAGTCTAGCTACGGAGAGGCCCGCACTGTGCCCATTACTCAGGGCTCTTGGATGAAGATGGGGGCTTAGCAAAAGGGGGTCCCTCTGGGACTCTCCCTAGTAAGGACATTCTCTTCCTGACGCTCACTGTGGGAGCGGCTTCCCAGTCTGCCTGTCTCGCCTTGTGAATAAATGGCCGTGGGTCCTGTCCCATGGCAGGGACTCCCTCGTCAGCAAATCCTTCTGGGTTACGGCCAAAGGAGAGTGCATTTGTGACTGCCTAGGAGAGCCAGCGCGGGTAAGAAAACACTTGAGGCCCCAGAGCCCATTATTATCCACGCCTCTGGGAGCCAAGGGGGTCCAGTAAGCCTCTGCGCCTCTGCAGAGCGCTGGCCCCGGGCATGTTCGGAGGTGGGAGCGAGGGACCCAGGCAGCGGCAGTGCGGGCATCCCGAGCCTCAAGCCTTACCTTGAATGCAGAGAATGATGGCGTTGGGATTCTGCATGTAGGCTTTGCTGATACTGAAGATGGTCTCCTTGGTGTCGGGAGCCATACCTGCCGTCACCGTCTTAAAGGAAAAGGCCAGAAAGGTGATGTTTTCCCCTCCCAGAAATACAGACCAAGTCTTGTGTGCACTTCAAGCGGACTTACATTGATGACGCCAGGCAAGTCCACCAGGACCATCCTCTGCAGCCCGGGCCCTTTGACGTTCAGAGAGATGGTCTACAGAACGAGTGACACCAGCATTCAGTTACTTCCCCGAGTCATCAGGTGGGCACCCAGGCTCAGTGAGCAGCCCCTCCCACACCCCCTGGGGGGCCCAGAGGCCCGAGGAGGCCAGGGGAGCGAGCCCGGCCTTACCTCGGGGCTCACGGTGTAGCCCTCTTTCACATTTTTCCTCATCCGGAGCTCTATCTCTCGTCTCAAGGCTGCGAGCTGTTAGACGAAACCCAAACAAGAGTAAGAAAGTCTCCGCTTTGGCGGCACACCCCAAAGCGGGCTGGGAGGAATCGGCCCCCCCATCCCACCAGAGCGCGACGCCTTTTTTGACTCCTAGTCCACATTCCAGGAAGTGCAGACGCTGAAATCCCGGCCAATGAGCCTCGCTCTGTCACTTACGTCTTCCTCTTTGGTCAGGTCGAATTCCCGAGAACTGTCTTTGAACAAGGCCACGTGGTGGGGGCCTTCGCTGAGGGTCACCTGAAACGTCACAAAAGGGAGAGTAAGTCCCGGTGCCTCCGGAGCGAGTGTCCCCGATGGCCCCAGGCTCGTCCAGAGGGGTGCCTGACCAGGAGCTCCTTGGTGACGGAATGGGAGTCAGGGTGACCCTGGACCAGTCACGGATCCCCTCAGAGCCTCGGGCACTCCCTAGAAGGCCAGGCCTGCTCGGGTGCCCCGAGTTCCCCAAGCTGGTCCGATGGGCATCCTTTACAGACTGTTCAGAGAGGACAACGTGTCTCCTACGTCTGTCTGCGTCGTCGCCCACGGAACGCCAGGGTCAGCGTGCTGCGCTACCTCAGCCGATATCTGACTCGCAGAAAGGCGACTGTAAGCTCCACCCCAGGCCCTTGGAAGCACTCCAGACACAGGGTGGCAATGCTGCTCCGGCGTCTCCTCAGAGGAAAGCACGAGCACGGGGGAGCGGGGCTGGGGCGCGCCGCAGGAAGGGTCTCCAAAGGAAGGGGGGTGGGAGGAGAGGGAACAGGGTGCCCGGGGGCAGGCGGCCAGGCCAGTGGGACCGCCAGGAAAGACAGGACGCAGACCAGAGGGAGGCCTGAAGCTTGCTGGTCCTGGAGGGAGGCAGAGCCGGGCTTTCCCTGGGGCAGCCAGGAGTCGGATGGTCTGAGGAGACGGATGAGAAGGCTTTAGGAGGAGTTCCGGGTCTGGGGCTACTCAGCCTTTAAATGGAGTCAACTATACCTACACACTCCACATTGGTTCTCTGATTCTTTGGCTGGGTAGGAATAAATCTGATCTGAATATCCAAGAAAGAGGAAGGGAAAGAATCTTCACAAGAACAGGGAGATGCGGAGTCCCTGCAAGATGAAGCCTTGGCCAAAAGGATGCAGTTGAGGCTTTTTAGAAGACGCCTCGATGCTACTTCTAGCAAAACCGCCCCCTTCTCCCACAGGCCTGGTGGAGGTAGAGGGGCAGCTGGAGCTGCTGGGCGAGTGCGCTCGGACTCACGGCTCACCTTGACAGGAGAACGGGTCATCATCTCCCCAGAGCCGCGCGGGAAGATCCGAGCTTGGGCGATCATCTCCAAGACGCTGGTTTTCCCAGCGCTCTGGTCCCCCACCACGACGACCTGGGACAACAGAACCAAGTGTTACCGGTCGTGTCCTACCTGCATCTGAGATCCTTGTTTTGTATGCCTGTTCTGCCCCTGAATACAAGCTGTGAGGGCAGCCGGGGCGGCCGTCCCACCTCAGAGGGCTGGCTGCAGTCCAGGGCCAGGGGAGGGCGGCCACGGCCCTTCCCATGGACAAGCCACTACGGGTGAAAGGGCCTGGATCGGCCTCCAGAGGGCAGTAGCAAACCACAGATTTGTGGGGAGAATTGAAGAAAAGCAGGCGGGTCACTGATGCTCAGAACAACTTCCTGCTTTGGATTCGGCTGGTCCTTTTCATCTTTCAAGGCCACACTGCCCTCGCTTATGCTTTAACTCACCCCTTCAGCATACTGTGGGAAGAGGCACACCTAAAAGGCTCTCTACTCCCCACTGGAGATGCTTTCCAACAGGCCTCATCAGTCACCGCGTCAATGCTGGCCCACCCATCACTCCAGAGTGTTTATTCCTATCGACACACAACTGTGGCTGAATGCTAGTCACACTATGGAGGCCTCGGGACTCGGGGCTTTGCTTCTCTAACATCCTCTGGTGACGGCGGCCCTGACACATGTGAATTTTCTAGCATCTGTGGATTTTAGAAGCTCTTTCCATGTCCTATTTTTGGGAGCCAATCCTACCACGATGCATTCAAAATGCCCACCATCTTGAAGAGAGGCCAGGGAGCATCCCTGAACCTTTCCTTGAGGCCCTGGGGGTGGGGGTTCTCCAGTCCCCACAGCTCTTGGGCTGGATTTTTCTAGTTCTTCTGACTCCTCCACTACAAACCATCAAGGAGCCTGTCTTTCCATAGCATTTCCTGCCCATTCTCCTAACCCTTCCAAACGTTACAGATTGGGAAATCCAATCAAGAAGCTCTGTGATTTTTCTCCACTAAGGATAGATGAAGGGACCTGGGGCCTGGCTTCTCAGACCTCTGCAGGGCAGACACAAGGGACACAACAACCCTTCTTTCAGAGTTCTGACCTTTTTTCCAAATAGCTTAAGTTAATCAATGTTCTCCAGATAAGTGAATCGAAAAGAACCTATTTTGCAGAAATTTGTACAAGCAATTTATTAAGCTGCAGCAAAATTGGAGTTTTTCAGTGTTGACATTCCTTTTCTGTCTGTCTTTCTTTTTTTTTTAAACCCTTACTTTCTGTCTTGGAGTCAACATTGTGTATTGGCTCCAAGGCAGAAGAGTGGTCAGGGCTAGGCCATGGGGGTCAAGTGACTTGCCCAGGGTCACACAGCTGGGAAGTGTCTGAGGCCAGATTTGAACCTAGGACCTCCAGTCTCTAGGCCTGGCTCTCCATCCACTGAGCCACCCAGCTGCCCCCTATTCCTTTTCTTTTGAGAAAGGACAGACAGTTTACCTGAGGGATTAATTTTATTGGAGAAAAGAAAAAAGCTCATTTTCTTCAACAAATTTACAAGAGATGATGTGCGTTTACTGAGTTAATCTGATGATTAAAATGTCTAATTTGGAAGATATCAGATATGTCAGAGTCAATAAATTTATTTAATTCAGCCACTATGCAAAGAAGTTTGTCAAAGTAGTTGGCCCTTAAAATGGCCCAGGTCGACTTACTGTGTGGTCCCTGGCTTAGCTTACCCGAGGCAGGTGATCCTGAGTGTTATAGCTGGCGTCATAGTCAGAGAGAACGTCCAAGACTTCGGAATACATGTCAATTAGAGATTTCTTGAAAAACAAACAGAAATGTTGGTGAGGATTCAATGACTACTTAGTTAAGTCTCAGACTGCCTTCCATGTCATGAAGCAACAGGCAGCCCACAAGGGTCTTTGGTAAATGTGAGTTAGAGACACGCGTGAGAGAAGCTTCGGACATCGGGCCTTTGGCACGGGGGCCTGGGAAGCTGCCAAAGACACGTGGAGGACGAGAAGCCCCAGGTCACGGAGCCCCCCAATGCAGCCCCTGTGAACAACGGCTACTCTCACACGGGGAGGGGAGAGACTGAGGCATCTTCTCATGCACATGCTGAAGAAAAGATGTCTTAGAAGAAGAGGACGAGGGAAGCCAAAGAGGAGGAGGGAGAAGAAAGACAGAAATGATCCAGGAAGTTCCTGACAGATGAGTTCATGGGGAAAAAAGCACTTATTATGTGCCCACTCTGCACCAGCACCACGAGACACCTTGCCCTGAAGGTGAACCCTCCTTATGGAATCTCTCTGCCTTAGAATGGGAGCCCCACGGGGCAGCGAAGTGGCTCTGTGGATAGAGAGCCAGGCCTAGGAACAGGAGGCCCTGGGTTCAACTGGCCTCAGACAGGAATTCTCACTGTGTGGCGCTGGGCAAGTTCCCCATTGACCCCATAATCCCCATCACCTAGCCCTTAAAGCTCTTCTGCCTTGGAACCAATTACCGTATTGATTTAAATTATTATTATTTTGAGTTTATTTAGAATCTTTCCCCATGGTTACAAGATTCATATTCTTTCTCTCCCGCTCTCATTGTTCAAAACCTATTTCCATGTTATTCATATTTGTAATAGTGTTCTTCTACAGCCCAAACCCCAGTCACCACAGTATTGATTTTAAGGCAGAAGTAAGGGTTAAAAAAAAAGAAAAGAATGGGAGCCCTGTGAGGGCACAAATACTCAGAACTTGCCCCAGACCGAAGCCTCTTTTCCCAGCTGTCTCTGCCCTCAGAGACTGAGCAAGGGACCGGAAGTGGCTTTAGTGTGAAAGACAAGGATGGTGGGAGGAAAAATCCTCTGCAACTTGCCTATGGAATCTGGGGACCAAATGGCTGAAAGATGCCCAGCCAGTCTGCCAGGCACGAGGGTTCCGAGATCCAATAGTGATGCTAATCTGGCAGCATGCCCACAGTGCCCATCTGGCTGCCCAAGGCTTTAAACCCTTGAACCATGCTGCTAGGACCAACACCGCTTGCATTGGGTTTTAGAGATCAGCCACCCAGAACTAAGCTACCAAGAAAACAGATTTCAGAGCAACAAGCCAAGTGCTTTGGCTGAGTAAAGCAAGCGTGGCTCCGGGGGGTCAGCGCACCTTGAGATTTCGGTGATGGATGCCTTTGTCATCTCTCTGCAACACTAATTTCCTCAGTTCTTTGTTCTCTTTCTCTAAACGTTCCAAGATTCTCTGATATTTCAGCTGCAAGAAGACAAGAGATGTCAGAACAGAATAAAGATGACATCAGAATTGTATTCAATAAGAACAGGAATTCTATGAATTAGTCTCCACCCCTAATGAAGTCTTCCTTGTTTAGCCCAGTTTCCTAACTGTACTACTTTAAAAGAAATCTTTAAGGTGCCTCAAGTCCAGAAAAAGCCCATCACCTCATCTGATTTCAAAAGCAACAATTCTTTGCCTAAAACAAAGCCAAATGCAATAAAGAAAAAGACCTTTGAGATTCCCAGACATCAGAATCAGTGGGCAGTGATTCGTGCCTATTCTGCACAGAGAATCCAAGTTCCTCAGGGGCTGGGCCTGTTTTGTGCTGTTGTTCGACCCCCATAACTTAGCACAGGCCTGCCCCAAATCGGCAATTGAGGAAAGGCAGACAATGGACAAGGCTCGCCATTTCTATCAAACTCCTGCTGCAGGGGTTTCTGATGAGAAGGCTCCCTTCTGCCTCCCATCTCGAGCCCATCTGTAACCAGGGCCACAGAAAGACTCCCAGAAGGGCCCTTGGGGCCAGGCTTAGCAGGGGTTTCCCATGGCACACCTTACACTTGAGTGGGAAGGCCGAGCCTCACTCCACTACAGGGCAAAGGAACTTGGGGCCCTTGGGGACACTCCTGGATAAACACTACAGCAGCTGCTTTAGGTCACTGACTTCTCCCCCAAACCAGCCTTCCTGTCCAGTGCCTCTTCCCGATATGCTGCCTGGCTCTTCGTTTAAAGGTCATCACTAAATGCCAAAAGAAATTCTTCCCGAGAAATCAACCCTGCTGATGGGAAGGACACTTTGACTGGCCTTCCAATGGTTCTGGCTTTCCCCTGAGGAGTTCTCCCCCTCCCCACTGAATGAAGCTCAGGTAAGGGGCAGCTCTGCAGGCTGGAGGCTGCTTAGGGGGCAAACCGTCTCTGGGCCCCACCAGCCCTGAGATCTCCCAGTTAGTCCCTGGGCATCACTCTCAGGCCCTCGGCTTGGCTCCCTGTTGGCCTCAGGATCCCCAGTCACTTCCAACTATTCAAAAAGATGAGAGGGCACCTTTGGGAACAAAGGATTTCTGTCGGGAGTGAGTTCAAGTTGAGACGTGTCATAAAAGCAATCCAATGGACTAACATCATCTCCAAAGCCAAACCCCTACACAACTTCTAGTGAGCTCTCCCTAGAAATGCCAGGCTAGATGGAATTGTGAGTGAAAAGCTTCAGGATTTGTTTCTGTTTTGTCTTTTACGATCTGCCCTCTCATTCCCTCCCAACACCTTCATCTTGAGATTCCTTTCGGGATTGCTTTCTCAAGGCCAGCAGCCTCATAGTCTTCCCTCCTGTGCCATCCGGTACATTCTGCATGGGGACTCAGCAGCACTGCCCACTGCTCCTCCCAACCAACTCTACTAAGCGGGAGGACCTCAGGTGGCTCAGGGCTTCAGCTCACCTGAGTTCGCAGGAGTTCTTCCTGAAGTTGTTCTACTTTCTCCTTGTCCGTCACCTAAAATCACATGAACTGACATTTTAATCTTATGGGGGGGGGGGTAGGAAGGACAGACAGAATTAGGTTTGTTCCAATGGGGAGGGAATGCAAATGAGACACAAAGCTCAACAGCCATGCTCTCTGTCAGAGCCTCCATCGCCCTGTGCACAGGCAGGAAGGCAGATCCCCAATTGCCCCATCCCCTGGACAAGATGGGGATTCCATTCTGGAGGACAGGGGTTAGAGACACGAGAAAGGAACAGCCTAAAGGAATTTCACCACCATAAAGCATCTGGCTTGCTGATCCTGGGTGCAGTCTGCAGACAGTGCCTTTTGGGTGCACCAGGGTCAAGGAAGGGTGGATTTCCAAAACAGGAACCAGATGGAGATGTTTGTTGGCTTTTAAATTCTAACTCAGTGTGGCGTTCTTTGTAAATATTATCAAATGCGCTTTACAGACAGCCACTCGCTGAGATCAATGGGCAAGTAATGCAAAACCCAGGGGAAGAGTCCAAGTCCAGATGTTTTCTAAGCTGGTTCCAACTGTTCTTAAAACTCTTTTGGAACAAGCAAACGTCATGGCGGCATGAACTCCTTCAAAATGAAAGAGGGCCTATTTGTGGGAAGAAGGGTAACTCTGCATGGGAAGAGATGATGTCATTGATGTATCCACCCAACCCTGGGCTTCCAGCTGCCCATCCTCATCCCTGACCCCTTCCCACCTCCTGATGGCTAAAGCCCCAGCGGCTTGGCTTCCCCATGGAGCTCTCTGACCACCGGCGATCTCTCTGCTCACCTAATTCCTGGTTCATTTACCGACACCAACGTTTTAAGTCAGTCTAGCTTTATTCTTTACATTTTGTGAGAGATACTACTGAAGTTTGGCTACGAGACAGGAGACCCCCAGACTCTCTGGGTCTCTTATGGTTATGGATCTTTCTACTCCAATGGTGTAGAAGAAAACTCTTGCTAACAATTCTGTGGGTCCCTGAGAACCTACACCTACAAGAACCTAGCTGGGATCCAGAGAGAAAGTGCAAGATGCTACAAAGGATCATTTTCTGAGGTCTTTCTCTGACATTTCCAAATGTGTGGAGTTGCTGGAGTAATGTATGTGTACACAGGACGGGCAGGATGGATGAAAGGTTGGGGGGGAAAAAAACAAGCAAAGAAGCCTGGGGAAAAACCACAATTCAAAGGGGGACCCAAATCAGCCTGATGGGCTTTCAAGGTCCTCATCTATGAACTCTCTCACATGGTCAGATGGCCCTGAAGTTAACAGCCCATATTAATGGGCATGAGCTTTCTATGCTGAGCTGATTTGTGCCTTGTTCCCCAATCAATGGAAGAGTCATCTGGGTCATCGCTTTGGACATCCAGGAGACTGGAGTCTCATAGCTTCAGAATTGTATTTGTGAAGTCAAGGGAAAAAGAGGCTGCCCCATCAGGGGAATTAATCCCCACCACCTCCAGAAGGTGATGGGCCGACCTTTGGTCAGATGACTTACTCCTCTGAAAGGAGGCCCCATGGTCTCTCCTCCATAAGGATGTGATGTTCCTAGCTAACCCAAGTAACCAGGACAGTCTATGGTGGGTGATTACCTCTACTGTCAGAGCCCTAAAACGAAGGAGCCCAGGGCACTGGGAAGGACCAGGGCTGCCCAGGACCATCTGGAAGCCTGATGGACACTAGAAGCTACCTAGTTGCACCTCTTCCATTCAGGGCTGCCCCCACCATTGCCTCTTTGGGTCATCAGAAGGAAAATAAGGCATTAACATGAGGTGGTCTTGTTAGGGCAAGTCACTCCTCAGCTCAAAGACATTGATTCCTCATTTGATATAAAACAGGGCTCTTATCTTGAAGGAAAAGAGTTCTTCAATACCGAGTGCAAAAGCTACATCAAAAGGGGAATTGTTTAGGAGGTTACAGCCCCAGTTTCCTCTTCTATAAAATGGAAGGCTTGGGCCAGTGGATGCCCCCTGACTCCTACCCACTGAACTACCTTGAAGTAGTGAAGAAGGGGGGCAAGAGTAGCCAATACTTTCCCGGCCATGTCCTCGCTGCCCCTAAGAAACACTAAGAAACAGATGAGTTTATGCTCCGCTTCTTCAGGATGTGGAGAGCTGGGCTGCAATGAGAATAATAAATTCTCCTGCTTTGACCTCTTGTGTCCAAGGCCAGAAAAACCCTTCTAGATTACCAAAGCTGCGGCAAGTTTGGGACCCGTCGCAGGTAACTGCACCCGTTTAGAAATGAGCCATCTCTGACTCACCTGGGGTCAGAGGCTTTCTACAATGCCAAGGCTGGGGAGATAGATGATGGAGAAAGTGGAACCCTCTGCAGAACCAAGTTAATGCTGATGGAGAGAGCGTTACCAGTCCTTCCCAATCAATTTTCTTCCTACCAGAGCACTACTCCAACCCTGAATACTTCGAATGTAAAGCAAGAAGGGGACCTGTTTGTGCCAATGAGCTTATTCGTCAGTTCTGACCAAAGTCAAATCCAGTGTCTTCCTCCCATCGATTGCTGCCAGCAATATCAAATGGTTGTTAGCACTAGCTTCAACCAATGCGCCCCACAGGACCCTGCTGCCAACAACACATCATCCTAATCCATTCATTATAGAGGGTCCTCAGTGCTACCCAGGCGGTGTTTCACAGCTCTAAAAGCTGAACTTTCTACCATGTGAAAGACAGGCTAGGATTATCTCTAATCTTAAAGTTCTAGAAGAAAGATGTGGATGGGGTGAGCAGCTGAATGAAAACTTGGACTAGGGTGCTTCTCTCCACACCCAAGAGCGTCTCCACTAAGCTCCTGCTGTGTGCAATGAAAAAACAGCTGCTTTTTAGGAAAACCCATCGATTTATTCGAAATATCCCTAGAATCACCAAAGAGAAGGGTATTGACGTCCCCTCACAGGAGAACAGAATTCGCTCTCAGTTGAAGCTACGCTGGTCAAACCATAAAAAACCGGGCAGAAGCAAAGACCATTTGAATATAGAGATCCCCAGGTACTGCCCTAACCACTGGCCCTCCCTCACAGCCTGTCACCCTATCATGTCCCAGGGGCATCCCCAAAGGCTGAGCCTGGCAGCTTGCGACTGAAAGCCAACCTTTTCTCTGGCTCTATGGAAAAGGTGAGTCTGTCCTGGAGTGGAAAACTCCAAGTTTCTGGGAAACGGCTAGCTTTGGTTTTATTTTTTCCACTGGGAGGAGAGAAACGAGGCAAGGATTCTTCTCAAAAGCTTCTTCACAACAAATGGGGCAGCTGGGGGCATGGCTTTCTCATCCAAAGAACCTGGGGGAAGTTTGTTCTAATGGAGGCTGGAAATGGTGAAGAAAACATCCCACCCTGGCTGTGTCTCTGACTTTGCCTGCCTGCACATAAAGGGGTTCTTGGTTCATTCTGTTACATACCCAGGAGCAGCACCCCACCTTTTTAGGGGGGACAGGAAAGGTATGCTGCTTAGACACCGAGAATGAGTTCTGCCCGTGGCCCAGCAAAATGACGATGCCCATTTTACAGAAAAGGAAACTGCTCCATTGAGTCCTGTGGAGGACCTGGATCTCTCAGAGCTGGGAGTGACTTTGGAAGACTGGGAAACCTGATGTTCCCTCGGTGCAAACCCGAAGCTCCTTCTGCCTGGCGATGCCAAGGCTGGACCCTGCCACTAGCTGCCTGGGGTCATTCCTTGGCTCTCTGCACCCCTTTCCCCAAAGGGGGTCTGAAAGCTGTGTGGAAGCTGAGGGAGAACATGTGATTAGTAGGAAGACAGCATGTAGCCCCCTGAGACCATCACCTTGCGCTTCTGCTGGGAATAGCCTGTGTTATACTGGCCAGCTGCTCTGCGGGCTTCCTCTTCGTGTTCCTGGATTTGCTGCTGTAAGATAATGAGCTCCCCAAGCAGACCCTGCCACGAGTTCACAATGAGAAGGGGAAAATTGGGGAGGAAAACAAGGTTAAACCAAAGGGTGCAACAAAGACAGATGAGAGACGTGAAGGAGGGGAGAGTTCCAACCAAAAATAGGCATCGACCAGGGCCTACGTACGAGTGAGACGGGCACGTAGGTTCCATTCCCCTGGCACCGTTAGAGAATATGAAGGAACGAGAGGGGTTAGTTGCCAAAGGAGAAGGAGCGATGCGATGCCGGACTCCTTCGCACTCCTGGATGCTCTCACAGCCAGGACGGTTTGTGTCCCACAAACGCGGACCCCTGATTAGCTAGATCAGGGCTGCAGGGAATACAGTGGCTTGGCCAACTAAGGGCAGTCCAGTCTCCTGCCCGGCCGGAGAAGGGACGGCGCCTCTGATGGCTTGCCACTAGGCATCCCATTTGGCCAGTCTCACTGAACAGAGGAATGGAAGACATGAGGAACAGGGGAGAAAAGGCTCAAGATTTATGTGCTGACCGTATTGATTCTAAGATGGAAGGTACCGGTTTAAAAAAATAAGATTTCCGGGTTGAGCTAGGCCACATTCCCACCATGGTGGGTGGGTTTTCTACCCCAGGAAAGCTGCTCCCTCTCATTTCATTTATTTTCCTGCATACAAATGCAGTTAAAAAAAAAAAAGTCTGGCTAATGTGAATATTCCTCCATCTGCGATTTGGCTAATCAGTTAATGAGGGCTAGGTAAAGGCATATATGAGCAAGGAGGGGGAAGGAAGGAAAAAGCTTGCTATAGCATTGGGAAAATCCTGGGCTCAGGCCCTGCCTGGGACACACAGCAGATGGCCTGACCGTTCAGGTTATTTAATCTCTTGGTGTTCTCAGCAAACTAACTCTAACACCACAGTGACAGGCAGACTCATGATCTGAATCAGCAGAGGGAGTCTCCACATCAGAACTTCCCTACATAGTGCAGACTAAGCAAGGAAAATCACCCCCAAATTAGTCGTATCTATACACATACAAGTTACTCTGAACTTAACGCTTTAAAATTGGAATAGAACCTTTTATTGCCAATATACACAAGTAACTGGTATGACGACATTTGACTCGATTAGTTTAATGCCACGAGGTGGGAAAAGCCTTCATGAGAACTCATCAGAGTCTTGTCAGTTTCCAAAGCATATTTTGGGGGGAAAAACAACCAAATCGAACTTAAAATGTGTAATTAAAGATTCAACAAAATGCAGAACAGAACAGAGCTTGGGTCTGCATGTGAAATGTTATTTTTCTCAGTAACTTAACGTCTCTAAGGATGATGCTTTGGAGAAATACAGGAGAACACAGTGACAGTAATAGAAATAAACCTGGGACAGTGCCATCAGTTAGAAATTCAAATATGACCAAGGGCGGGCGCGAGGAGAAAGGGCTTTCACAAAAACAATGTGCTCCAGTTTCACTAAGCCACCTGTCCAAATGTGCGAGTCAACAATGATGACAATCACTTAAATTCGACTAAAAATGAAAAAGAACATCAGCGCTTTCCAAATGACTGTTAAAAGTATAAAGTATTTCTATAACAGCTGGCCTCCTGGGCTGAGACAATGTAATCCTAAGGACCTTTAACTGTTCAAAAAGAAAACATGTCACAAATATGGCAGAGTAATGATTAAAACTACTAAATACTTTCAAATACGTGTCCAGAAATTTAACTGGAACTTGATATGCTTTTAATTAACTTATTAACGGAAAACTTACCTCCACTTAATATGTAACCAAAACCATTCCAATTCTACAAATCAAAGACAGGGCTCTATATTCCATCTTATTATATATTCTATTTTCATCGGGAAATAGCTTTGCTTTTTAAGTAAGTATTTTAGACTAAGGAGAGAGGAACAATTTGAGGGATTTTATTTTTACCCCAAATCCTAATTTATGGAAATGACTTTCAGCTAAACTTATAGGTAATTGTTTTTAGGGCCCATCTGAAAAGAAATCAAACTGTTTTGATTTGTATGGAAATGGTTGGGATTTTGGCATTTATCTCCAGTTTCAAAACCACACATTTTACTAATAAGAAATTACACCCGAATCACTTTCAAGGTATCAACAACCCTTTGAAATTCAGTTAATGGTCCAAGAAAAAGCCACCAGGGGAAAGGCCACAGAAGAACCATTTGTTCTGGCTGTCCTTTCCTGCCCCGAACGTTGGCTTCAGCAGTCACTGCCTATTCCCAACCAAAGCAGAAAAGACCCAGGCCAAGTTCAATTGGTGGGATTCACTAGGTCTGGGGACCTCACCGACTTGGTCTGGGGTTGTGACAGACCATCAGTGCTCTGAAATACAAGCCTTTGTCTCTGCTAGGGAAGGAATCTTACCAATCCTTTGGTATCAGTGGCCACATTACACGCTTATCAGCTTCTAAGGGTGAGGTTGCTCTGAGTGCTCTGAGTGGGAAACAGGGCAGGAGAGACCAGGAAGGGTTCTACTCTAGAAAATGGCCACCTGCTTTCCTTCTGAGGCTGCCAGTGAAGCACTGTCATCTGAAGGGAGCTGAAATGAATAGTCCTACTTCCTACAAAAACTGGAAGAAAATAAGAATTGGGTCCAAAAAACGGTCTACACTATAAAGAATTTAACATAAGTATTTTTTTACCATCAAGTGGATAAAAGCCCTGCTCTTAAGTACAAAAATGATTTGTCAAAGCCTCTTGGTGATACCTAAAGGCCCTAAGGTCAAACCTCCGGGAGGGTGAAGAGCTAGCTATTCCCCACGATTTACTTAAAGAATATAATATTTTGTAATTTACATATAACGTGATTCAAAATGTCAAAATAATTTTAAAAATTCAAGGCAAGAAATTCTTAATATTCTCGAAGAATCCCTCTCCCTCACAACTTTTAGAGGACACATTCTCTAAGACTTTCATGACTCATGTTACCCAGATGTTGTCATTTAGGCAGGCAAGGACAGTCCCTGCCCAATTTCCTCCTTTCTTCACTTTTGGAGTGTCAGATCAACAAAACTGGCAACAACTTCAGGAACCTAAATAACCAAACTGGAAAGTCCACTGTAACATCCTAAAAATTAAACATGTTTAATGAAAATCTTTAAAATATTGTTCTTAAGCATTAGGGGCTTTTACTAGGAGAAAACGTTCTTTATGAGAGCATCACACTCAAACGGCCCTCCCGAGCATACACATATGGATGCCTTCTCTAGCTCTCCTCCATGCACTGTGGCTTATAGAAGAGAGGCCACTTCTCTGCCCAGTGAGAGGGAACCCACTCCCTGGCAAGGCAGTCCATTCAACTTGGGGATGGCTGACATTGTTAGGAAACGCTCCCCAAGGTCAAGCGTAACCAGGCCTCTCTCCCAACTTCCATCCATTTTTGTTGTCTGAGGGCTAACAGAATGAATCAAACCCCTCTTCCCCAAGAATATCCATCTTTAAGACTGAAGGTAGCCATTCAAGTATCAGTTCCCAATTCCTTCAGCCCGTCCTCATCTGATATGACCTCCCGGCCTTTCTCCACCCTGGCCACGTGCCCTCTTCTAGATGCCCTGCTGCTTATCCATGTGCCTCCCACAATGGAACCAGGGCATAGGACAACGGGACAAGCACCCACCACCTCTTGGAGCAATGCCTTCCAAAGGAGTTGGCGGGTCCCTCGGGCCCAGTCCAAAGGTCTTCTGTAATCTAGAGCACCCTCAGGGGCCAGCCCTGTCTCAGTCATTCCCAGCTATGTGCCTCCCTTCCATCCCATCCCCTGCCTTCCAACGCCCTTGGGAAGCTTTCTTGATGCCTCAGCTACTCTTTCCTCCTCAGACTTCTCCTACCCTCTTGTGCACTAAGCGGGCAGGATAGATAGAACATCACACACACACACACACACACACACACACACACACACACACACACACACACACACACACACACACACACCCTCTCCCTCCTTCCTTCCCCAGGACAGTGGGTTTTCCCAAACCCAGACTCCCCCTTTTACCAACAGGACCATCTTGCTCTCAAAGGACAAGGTTCTAGATGAAGTCTCCAATGCTGGAGAAGAAGAGAATTGACAGGCCCAGGATGCCAGTCAGCTAGCCAAGAAGCCAGGGACTCCTTTATTGGCCACATCGCTCTTCAGTGCAAACATCCCAGTTGTTCCCCATGACCTACCATCCAAGTTGTAGCTTCCTCCCTGGCACTCTCAGGAACGCTGGCTGAACCGGCCAGCATTCCATCCTTGCTTTGTGAGCCTTCCCTCCGCTGGCCTATGCTCAAGCCACCATATGGTGGCTGTTCACTCTTGCCCCTCAAGGCCTTCTGTTCTGGGCACCCTGTTCAAAGAGGACACTGACAAGGTCCAGGGTCCAAGAGGGTGGCTGAGAGGGTGAAGGGCTTGATGCCACCATGGCCTGGGAAGACAGGTGGAAGGAAGTAGGGATAGATGCCCTACAGAAAACTCAGGGGGAACAAGGAACTGCTTTCAAGGATGCCTAGGGTTGTCTCACATGGAAGAGGGAGATTGTCTCTGCTTGGCCTGGAGAGTAGAAGCTGAAAAAGGCCAACTGGGGATGGGGATCAGGAAAAGGTTCTGCACAACGAGTTGGCTTCAAAAGGGAGCAGCTTCCCTCTCCTTAGAAGCTTTCCAGCAGAGGTCAGGCGACCACTTGTTGGGCACATTATCAGAGGAATTCCTCTCATGTATGGCCCGGCCTGGGCAGCTGATGAGATCCTACCAATGCTCACATTCTGGGATTCTTCTTAGAATCATTTAGCTTCCTGTTTTTCCTCAGCAAAATATAGAATAGACAAAGGACAACATCAAGCCAACCAAAAGGACTGTAGCATTTAAAATTGTTTACATTTGCTCATGTGAAGTAACCCCTCGGTTCCCTGGGAGGGCAGGAGGAAGGAAGGGAAGCAGCATTCGCTGAGGGCCTCCTCTGTGCTGGGCACTGTGTTCAGAGCTTTATAAATACCTGCTTTAATTCGTAAATGACCAACTGAACGAGGGAAAGGGAAGTGTGGGTGTAAAAATGAGTCAGGTAAGTTAGTCCAGTAACTGTCCCCATGGAGCCTGTTCTAAGCAGCAGGGGATAAAAACTGCTGGAAAATGTCCTACAGGCTGCTTCCCGAGGCTGTCTGCCCCAGCTCTCAGGGGTAACTGACTGAAAAACCTGAGCTAGAGAGCACCCATCTGCTCTCTTCCCAGAGATCACGGGGTCCCTATCAGAGACAACAGGGGACAGGCCAGCAGGGTTTAGCTGATGGACACGCTCTGGGCAGGAAGGAAGCCTCTCTCCTCGATCTGGACCAAAAGCCACGCTCTGATGATTTAATCTTACAGTCCCAGCCACCTCCCTTACACAAGCATCCAGGAGCTGTTCAGGACTTCTGTGGTCCTGGCCTTGGACGCACAAGGAACTGTCTGAATAAAGCAGCCCAATGGCTGGGCCCTGGACACTTCCGTAAGATACAGACTTTGTGTCTAGTGTTATTCACTGTCATTGCAGGTGTCAATTCACCTGCAATGAAGACTCTTCCTGTCTGGGAAAACATTATTAAGCATTTTGTGGACCCAAATATGCACGTAAGAATGCTACGTGGGGCAGCTGGGTTGCCCAGCGGTTAGAGCCAGTCTTGGGTCCAAATCTGGCCTGAGATACTTCCTTGCTGGGTGACCCTGGGCAAGCTGCTTAACCCCCATTGCTTAACCCTTATTGGTCCTCTGCCTTGAGACAATACTTGGTGTCCATTCCAAGACAGAAGAGAGGGTTTGTTTTGTTTGTATTTAAAAGAATGCTATGCAAGGAAGTATCATCTAATCTACTTAAAATAAGCAAAGGGGCAAAACCGTACATGGCGTTAAAGCAATACACATGCCCGCGGCCTCTCGTATGGACTAGCTTCTGTGACCCGAGTTCCTGCTCCCTGCTCCCAGCCCCACAAAGGATGACCAAACCCACCCCAAGCTGGGCTGAGGACTCTTCCACCCACTTAATCCATCTAACTGATGGATAACCCAAGAGAGTAGTGGATCGAAACACGGGTCTCAGCGAACTGAGGCCTCTGGACTTCCTTCAGGTTCTCAGGGAGCACACGCAAGTCCAATGGGCTTTAGGGCAGGGGCTGTCTGTGTGCCCTGGCACAAGCCACTACAAACCCCCGGGCCAATGTACTGGGGTGCAGTTAGGTGGCCTTACAGTTCAGTAGCCAATTGCGGCTACTCATAATCTCCTTTCTCTGAGTCGACATGCATTTTCCAAAAAGTCTGGAGCAAAATGGAAAGGGAGTCAAAGATAAGGATGACCTAAAAACTGTTCTCTGAATTCGTGCTTTTCCAAAATAGAAGCCTGTTCAGAACCCCACCACAAAAGGTCTGCACTGTGAAGATAAGGAACCTTTCAAAAATACCCCACGCAACACTTGGTTTACTATCTCACTGCGAAAGGAAAGGTCCAACTATCACATCACTTTTCCACAAATCTCTCCATTCAAAACGTATTCTAGAAAAAAAAAGTTCTTCATTTCATATTAGGTTTTTCCCCCCCCAAAGAAAATGAATCCAGGTTTTTATTTATTACTAGAAGTGATGCAGCCAAGTGCCTGGAGGCCAGCCATGGAGTCAGCTGGACCTCCAGTGTGGTCTCTGCCACATCCTGGCTGTGTGATCCTGCCAAGGCCCTGGACCTCTCTGGGTGAAGAGATGCCTATGTGAATAAGTGGAGGCATTTCCCCATCAGGAGTTCCTGTGTCAGTGAAGCCCAGTCCTACACAAGAATACACAGAAAGGGCGCACATGACCTCTGGCACTGGCATCAGTGATCGTCCTAAAGGAGCTGACCCAATCCTGCTGATGAGTCAGTACCTGCTGACAGGAGAGCCAAGCTCCTTCCTGGGGGACCCCGGCACAGGCCCCGTCTTCACTCTATATGAGAGTCTGTATTAGAGAAAATGAGAGAACTTCCGTCCTCCCCAGCGATCCAGGAGATTAAGGATCCCTCCAAATTAATTAGCACCCACACCGAAAAGGCTTTCCATTCCATCTTACCTTCTTAAACTGCCTGTCGCTTTCTGATGCATCGGTGGCTCGAAATGCTGTTTCTCCAGAGGAACCTGGAAGACAAGCAGGGAAGCCTATAATTTCCCAGCTCTCTCCTCAGCAGGCTCTAAACCCCAAACTATGTCTGGTCAAAAGGCTGAATCTGAGAGCAGCTCATCATCTGGGGCTGAAAGCAGCAAATGGCTTGCTGCAGATTATTCTCCGTTTTCTAAAGGGAAATGACCAGCAATTGACTTCAAAATTCAGAAGTCATCTTATAGCATCACTTAGAGGAAACATGGGGAGCTAATTCCACTGGAGAATAAACAAGGTAACCCTGAGTTAGGATCCTTTCTGGTAAGACTATTTGTAGCTTTGCCAGACTTAAAACAGAATTAGGCTTTAATAGTGACAGGGCAGAGACCAAATTTTAAAATGCCAGACATGACAGAGCAGATGAGATGCCCCCAAATTACTTTTTGGGAAGATGCTTTGGCCAAGCAGACAACTGGGAAAAGATTTTATCCCTGAGATACACATTGGAGGATTTTTGTTCTTCCATGAAGGAATGACTTTTTGTTGTCACCAAGTTTGCCAAAGAATTCTGGGTTCTTGAATCCAGCAGGATTATCGAAGTGGCCTTCTAGGTTTGATTTGTGATTAGTGTATCAGCAACATTGAGAGGCACGCAAAGGTCAGCACAAAAAGCTTCGTACACACCTAACAACAGAAGGAGGCCAGAAGCTCCTGTGACTTCACTAACCAATTTGTGACCTGTGAAAAATCAGCAAAAGGGAAATGACAAATTATGGGAAATGAACATGAACGTGGGGAGCCAGGACACCTCTCTGTCTCACACTCAAAGGGACAGGGAAGGGCAAGCGCACGGGGGATGACTGTTATCAGATTCCATCAATGCACTCATTCCCATAAAAGGGTTTCAAAGTCATAGTGATCCCATCAAAAGCCAACACACAGAAGTCTCCTCTACTCATCATCATGGCCTTCTCCCCTCCCACTGGCCCTCTAACACCCAAGACAGATTTTTTTCAATATTTTTTTCTAATTATGATGAACCTCAACTACCCACACACAGACATCTGTCTGAAACAGAGCATCACAAATCATTTTCCTCATCATGGCAATGCCTCAGACAGACCCTTAGAATCCCAGGTGGGGATGAAGTGCCAACAGGGTGGGCTGGTGATATCCCAGAAGAAAGAAAGTGCCTGCATTTCCTCCCCATGGAGGCCACACTGCTGGTCACCCTACAAGCAGCACTCTCCTGTACAGCCTGTCTCCCTTCAGTCCAAATGGAGTCCCTCGTGCTCCCTCCCTACTTCTACTCTGCAGTTGTGGGAACATCAGAGAACCAAGGCTGGCAAACCGGCGGCCTCAACGAGTGCCCCTGCCAGGAGGCCCTGGAGCTATGCGACAGACATCCTCCAGATGCTGGAGTCTGTGTGTTCACAAGTGGGTGACTTCTAGGTTCAAAGCTGGGCTCTTGGGGATCAGGCTTGCTGGAGATGTGACTGTCCATTGGGTGCAGGGAAGACTTTCTTCGCCTAGCTGCCAGGCCTCTCTCCAACTTCCCCCACTGACCTGGGCAAACCTCAAAGGTCACTAACGGGTGCCAGGTTTTTTCCATCCCTAAGAGATGTCACAGGAGATGGGGATCCTCCATCCTCAAAGAATGGGTATGCAGTGATTCATGGCAATCCCAGAGACTCATGATGAAAACTGCCCTCTGAGAAAGAACTGATGCGGGAGTCCGAATGCAGATGGAAACATACTACAGTTCACTTTCTTTCTTCTTCCTCTCATTTTTTAATTTGGAATCTCTTCCATAAAATGACTAATATGGAAAAATATTTTACATAATTGATTGCACATATGACATCTATAGCAGACTGTTTACTGTCTCAATGAGGGGTTGAAGGGTGGGAGCGAGGGAGAGAATTTGGAACTCGAAATTTAAGAAATGTTGCGAAATGGTTGTTTCGCGTAATTGGGGAAAAATTAAATATAATTTAAAAAAGAACCCAATGTGGTAGAGGATGGCCACGCCAACTCTTTGTGCCAGGACATGGATGGCTGTCCATGCAGGCGACAGCTACTGAGCATTCTGAGTTTAGGCCACCCAATGGCATGCTCTCTAGTGGATAATGGCAGGCCCCGATGTGCTCACAGTGAATGCCAGCGCAAACAGCATCCCTGTGGTCATCTGGCCCAACATCCCATGGGAACAGGTGTATAACACACGTCACTGGGTTTGTCTCTCAGAGGCCAAAAGCCAAATACTTCCCCCATTATATACTTGCAAAGTGCCTACTGTGTGCGCAGCAACAGGCTCCCAAGAGAGGAGCCAGAAAGGGTCAGCCCCAACCATGACTGCAAGAGCTTCATGCCAGGGCAGGTGGGAGAGTCCAGGTGGCAGGCAATCTCTCCATCTGCAGTCCAAGAGACAAGAGTAACTTGTACTCGGGGACAAAAAAGCAGATCTGCATTTGAACCCAGGCCTCTCAACTCCTTACGCTCTGACATGAGGCTTCCCATGAAATGAGGAATGTTAATTATTCTCCTATTATTTCAGACTGTGGGAATTATTGATAGTCTTGGTGTTGGGAAGACCCGAATTCAAGCACCACCTCGGACACAAAGCTACTGGTAACTGCTCAGGGCCCTCTGGTAACTGGGGAAGAATCTATTCTTGACCTCACAAACTGCAGATGAGGTCCAGATTGGCATCAGTGGAGGGACTTTCCACACCAGGAATTCCCTACACTAATAGAATCGCTGGACCAGAATGGCCAACTAAATACACTTGGACACAAAAAAATGCATCCTTAGAAGTCCTACACAAACAGTACTTCTTTTTAGGCAACTGGTAGCATCCCAGTACCCAGAACAATGGGCAAACTTAAACCGTGTGGTCCTGGGCAAGTGACTTAAACTCTTACAGGGTTGTATGGAGGAACATATACACCACATTAAAAGGGCTTAGTAAGGTGTCTGGCATAAGGTCAGTGCTTGCTCTCTTCCTTCTTTCCTTCTGCCCCAAACTCTGCCCCAAATGCGTACGTTACCGGGGGATGATTCCAAACTCCATGATAGTCTTGGAGAAGTTGGCCCACAAGCATTCTAAAAATGTCTACTGTTTCCAGGCACTGTCCTGGCTATGAATTTTTAAACAGTTCACAAATGCACACGATTTCAGAGTTGAAAGGGAGTTCATATCTGAAAAAAGATTCCTCTCCCACCCTATTATAGAAAACATTGTCCGGCCTCCCCTCGGAAGCCTCTGAATAATGGGAGCCCTCTCCCTACGAACAGGCTGCCCCAATGGGGAGATCCCTCTCATTGGAAAGACACCCCAACTGGCTTCTCCACAACTTCCACCCCAGCTTCCCGTTCAGCTCCTTAGGCCCAAACAACCAAGTCCAAACCCCCGTCTATGAGACAACCTTTCTGCTCTTCCTGAAAGCCCTCCGGACTCCCCTGCAGCTTCTCTTCTCAAGGCTCCTGGGCCCCGGCTGAGCCCCTAAATTCACCATACAGCGAACATTTCTGAGCTCTTTTTAAAGCATTTCTGATTACTTTTTAGTGTTTTTTTCAGCCCGTGCTTTATACTACTATGATTTTTTTAAAAGAATAAAAAAAGAAAAATCATCTGCCACTGAACTTGGACAGGAAAGGGAGACAAACGTATCCAAATGTCACGGGAAATGATCAAACAATCCCATTCTAGACAAAGCTGGCCCTGAATCACCGACTCAACCTCCTTCCCATTCCCACCAGAGATTATTACTAACAAACTACTTTGGGGCTAGTACTATGTACTGTGTGAGAGCACCCTCATCCACACAGGCAGCCAGGCCCGTCTCCTAGGGGTGGGGTCATCTGGAGTCCCTCTCCATCCCTTGGCTGCACAAACAATTGCCGGCCAAGTCTTGGGGAATTCCCACATCTCTAGCCTCCATCCCTTCTCTCCACTTTCTTGGACTATTGCCATTTCCTCCAGTAGAAGGGAAGATCCCTGGGACCAAGGAAGGTTCCTTTTTGTCTCTGAATTCTCAGCCTTGGCATGGTGCCTGACGAGTGTTTGTTCAATTAAATGGAACTCCCTGCTTCTAGCTTCCCCCCCTTTCCAATCCATCCTTTGGGCCAAAGTAGTCTTGAGGGACAAGTTGGACCTCGTTAGTCCAAGTTCCCAACTCTAGAGCTGTCTCCCAGACACTCTTCATCTGGCTCACTTTGGTCACTGCCTTGTCTGAGACTCCAACCCTCCCCACAAGGGAAGGAAAGACTCAAGCTCTGACTGTATTCTAGGAGCTGGGCCAAGTTCTGTCATCTTCCCTCCCTGGATTCTCACACAAATCTTGGAGGAAGGAGTAGTATTATCCTCATTTTAGAGAGTGGTGAACTGAGACAGGCAGAGGGAAGGGCCCTGCCAGGGTCACCGAGTGAGGAAGTGTCTGGGGCCCCATCTGAATTCAGGCCTTTCTGACTCCAGGCTTAGGGGCCTAGCCCTGGACCCCATGTCCATCTCTGCCATGGATATGTAAAGAGATGGATCTCCTTCCCTCCAAACAGAAGGAAACTCTCCTTGAGAGATGAGGCCCTGGGGTCTTTCCAGGGTTATGCTGTTCTCTCGGATGAAAGAGGGCTTAACAGACGCCTCCCAAGTCCTTTTCTTTTCTTTTTTTTCTTCCTAATTTCTCAATGGATCCAAGTCCAGCCGAACCGTCCTGCAGGGCCCAAAGTCCAGGCACTCCTGCTTTCTTTTGAATTCCCTCAGAGGTCCTGACTTCCTGGGAGTTGGTGCCTTTCACCTGGTCTCTTATTCCAACCGAAACTAGACTCTGAGAGCAGACACGATGCCGTGTCCTTCTTCTGGATCCTTGCTAAGCTGACCCCAAGTAGCGCTGCACATGTAATAGGCCCTCAATACCTAACCCCTGGTGGAGCTTGGATTCCTGTAAACAGTAGGTGTAGCCTAAGGAGGCCGCTTACTCGGCAAGTCTGGGATGCATTAACAAAGGAAAGAATTATAAAAGACACCTCAATTGTGATAATATGGAAAGGAACATTCTGATTTGGCATTTGAGTCCCTAATTCCCCTGCCAACCTCAATACCCTAGACTGGTCTGGCCAGGCCAGTTTCTCTGTAGTTGAAAGCTTTTCAAGATTATAACTATAAAAAAAATTTTAAACCCTGACCTACCATTAAGGGCTAGGCAAAGAGGGTTAAGTGACTTGTCCAGGGTCACACAACTAGGAAGCGTCTGAGGCTAGGTTTGAATCCAGGGCCTCCTGTCTCCAGGCCATGGCTCTCAATCTGCTAAGTCATTTAGCTGTTACTTCAAGATTACATCTTTAAACTGACATTTAATAATGAAGAAAACATAGAAAGCAAGAAAAAAGCTAAAGGGAAGAGCATTTTCCAGGTGCTAAAGCCACTGTTTACCTCCTGGATGACTTTCCCAAACAAAGTAGGTCAGCCAGATTCCCTGCTCCCATTACCTGTGGAGATGGTCTTGAACATGAGTTTAAGGCTTTGGGGTATCTCCTTTTCTGCAGATGTGAGAATGATCCAGAACTCGCAGGGGCCTTGTGGCTGGTTTTGCCTCTTCTCCTGGCATTACCCTTTAAGAGCAATGCCTGGGCAGTGCCTGTAAAGGCCCTGGAGCTTCCTGAGTTTGCCTGATGCATCTTTCTCCCTGGAGTGATTTTGTACAAGAGAATATAAAAGCAAAGACTCCTCACCTGGGGAGAAAAAGTCCTTGAACAAGCTGAAGCTTCCTGCGAGCTTGTCAAAGTCCGGAAGCAACTTGGCCAGGGCTTCTGAATCAGGAAGGGCCTTACTAAGTTTCTCTGGAGAAGAAACAGATACACCTCTGTTAGTCACAATCTAGAAATATGCATTTTAATTCATGCTCAAATTCTTAGCAAAACAAAGGCATCTCTCTTCCACCAACCCACCAGCAATGGCAAAAATAGATAAAAGGCAGGGGCAGTTAGGTGGTTCAGCGGTTAGAGAGTTAGGCCTGAAGATAGGAGATCAAAAAGATAAATTTTGATTACATAAAATTGAAAAGCTTTTGCACAAATAAAATTAACGTACGTAGGTAAAGGGAGGCTATCTAAGTGGGAAAAAATCTTTGACTCAAACTTATCAGGCAAGAGTAACAACTCTTGAAATTTTTATGCATGTCTTTGAGTCAAAAACAGATAGAGAGGTGCAGAATATATGTAAAACACATGACTAAAAGCCATATGCAACAGATAAGTGGTCAAGAATATGAACAAACAGTTCTCAAAAGTTTTGCAAACTGAAAAAACAAGAAAAAACCCTGCAAACTAGTGACAACCACATGAACAAACGCTCCAAATCACTAGTAAGAGAAATGCAAGTGAACCCCTTCCCCCCACTCCCTCATTTGAGGTTTACGTCACACTCTGCAAGTTGGCAAAGATGACAAAAGACAGGGCCAGTCAATGTTGAGGAGGCAGAGAAAAGATAGACACACCGGGGCACCGTTAGTGGAGCTGGGATTGGTACAATCATCTGTGAAAGCAATCTGGAATTGTGCATATAGCCTAAGATGGTCGTCCTCTTTGACCCAGAGATTCTACTCCTAGACACGGATCACAAGGAGGTCACTGATACCCCAGTCCTCCCCCCCTTCCCCCCATATCAGCAGCAGCACTTCTAGTGGCTGTCCTTTGAGGAATGGCTACCTCAAGGGGTCACCAGGCAGTAAGAAAATAACAAAAACAGCTCCCAAGAAGCACCAAGAGATGCTTGTGGCCTGGGGAAGAGTGAAGAAAGCAAAGAGCAAGAACAGGAGACAATCGCCCCAAACTGATCCAACCCCAGAGAACAAGCTTTGCCCAAAGGAGAGAGAGGAGAAGCAGCTTCGGTACTCCCCGCCCGGCACCAGGCGAGGAGCATGGCTTGTGATTTCAAACTTTTCTTGATGTTTTGGTTTTGCTAATGGAAATGTCTCTACTCTTAAGGGCCCAGAATTTACGCAGATACATAGTCTGAGATGTAGGCATAAATTCATGTCATGACAAAGTACTCATCAATCGTCCCCAGGGACATTTCTTCAAAACTGAGCCTTTTTTTCAGCCTTTATTCTCTACAGAGTTAGCAAACACCACTCTTTGGTAAATAACCGACAGGATGATTGGGGTACTTATTCTGCTCCTTTCTGTTGATGTTTAGTCATGTTCAACTCTTCATGACCTTAACCGGGGTTTTCTTGGCAAAGATACCAGGGCGGTTGGCCATATTCTTCTCCAGCTCATTTGACAGATGAAGAAACAAAGGCAAACAGGAGTGACTTGCTCAGGGTCATATAGCCAGGATGTGTTTGGCTTTGAACTCAGGCCTTCCTGACTGCAGGCCTGGCACTCTATCCACTATCCCACCTAGCTGCCCTCATTCTCCTCCTTGGATCCGCTCTTCTATTTTTTTCCTTATTGATATCTGCTCAGTGTTGTGCTGTCATTTTGGGGCTGAGGCACCATCCACTCAGTATTTGTGGGTCACTGTTTTCTGTAGACATTCAGTAAGGATGGAATGCCAGAACCTCAGAGCTGGAAAGGTCCGAAACAGAAAACCATCGGCATTTTTGTTGGCGCTGTGCTAAACATGTGCTCTCATCCACGAGCTGTACCTCCCATGAGAGGTACACCCTCTCATGATGGAGTATTTCCATTATCAGTCTGGTTCTAGGGAGGTCCCGAGCATTGCTAGGCAGATGGATTGCCAAATATTTGATGGTTTTTGTTGTTGAAGAAAATGAAAGGTTTTCCCCCTTTGATCTCTATTGCTAGTAAAGAAGATGATGGCAGTGACGGTGAGGAACTAAGCCCCCCCAGCCTGAAGCCTTTCATGAAAGCGGGCCATCCAACAAAAACAAAGGCCTTTCTTAAGGAAAGAGACGGAGGACGATCACCAAACTTAATCCTCACCTACACAGGCCTGAAGTGGGCACCAAGGACCCCCTAAATACACGCATATAATGATCATAAGCACCACCACAGCCATAGCTGACATTTACATAGCAGTTTAAGGTTTGCAAAGCTCTTTACAAAAAAAGACCCTCGTGGGGGCCGCTGGATAGCATGGAGGACAGAGCTCCAGGCCTGGCCGAAAGGACACTTCCTAGCTGGCTGACCCTGGGCACATCGCTTAGCCCTGATTGCCTCGCCCCTGCCACTAAGACAGAAGGTGAGAGTTAAAAACAAAGAATCACCTACTTTGATGGGAGATAGGAATGAGGTACAGATGAGGAAACTGAGGCAGACAGGTGAAGTAATGGAATGATGGATGGAGAGAGTGCATATCTGAGGTAGGATCCTGACTCCCAGCCTAGTCCCGTGATTTAGTCCTGTCAGCTCCCAGATAGTTAAAAATGGCTAAAACAGTGGGCCAAGAAAAAAAAAGTGGCCTAAAAGAAGCAAGAATTTCGCCAAAGATGTCAATATCGTCCTGCTCTACTGAAAATCTTGCCAGTGTGTGTGCATGTGTGTGAGCAGGCCCCCCTAATTCTGACTCAAAGCCCCCCGGCCAGACTGCCTCTGCAGAGGTCACTTCTCAGAGGGGTGCTATGGTGGGGGGCACCGACCCAGATCGATGTACTCATCCAGCTGCCACACGAAGTCGGGCACGATCCACTTGTAGTCGCTCAGGTCGGGTATCATGTCTTTCCACTGATCGAAGGTCTGCAAGACAAAGAAAGAGCAGTGTGAGCGCCGAGACGGTCACAAGGCCCAGGTGAAGCGGGTTTCCCAGACCCCAATTCTCTCTGGGGCGGGTCAGCGATCAAACACTGAAGACACCGGCTCTGGGGATCCCCACGCTTGCCAGGTGTGAAGCTCGTCTGGGGTCATGGAGTAGGAAAAGACAGTTCCCAGAGGCGTTTCTGGACCTCAGTCTCCCTCCTGGGAAGGACAGGGCCCGGGTTCACGATTATCATTAAAATACAAGAGACTGTCCCCCAATCCGGTCTCAGGGGCCACCTTCGGGCAGCGTTGGTCACTGACCCAATACTTAACCTTGTGGAGGTTTTCTGTGCATTTATGAGGTACATACTAGGAGATCGGCAAGGCTCGGGGGACGGAGCACTGGCCTTCGAAGCAGGAAGAGCTAAATTCAAAACTTTTCTTGTGTGGCCTCAGCGTCCTCATCTGTAAAATGGGGAGCCTGGCAGCCCCTCCCCCTCTCCCCTGGTCTATTTTTAGCTAATCAAATCAAGAACTTAAAGTACCCCTACTCAGTAGCTCGCTAACCACTAGGTAAGAGAGCTCACAAGTCACTTATTAGTTCACACCCTCAAAGGCCACAAGCACTGCCTGCCTGGGGCAGTGCTAGGCAAATTGGGAGACTGCAATTGGTTCCTGTGAAGAGGGGGAAGAGACAGGAATGGCGTGGAGAAAAGGGGTAAAAAAGAAGAGACCAACATGGCCTGGCTGCTTTTCCTGCCTCCAAGTGAGTAGAGCTGTGGAGACGTGCTTTTCCTTGGAGTCGTTCTGCGTTGGTGGCACTCTGGTGGCAGACACCGTGGAGACTGGCTGAGGACTCCTGGGAAATCCATGTTTGGGACTTGAGGAAGCCCCTGCCAGGGGCTGAGCCAGACTTCCCCGGAGCAGCACTTAGGGTTGGTAGGCTAGACCAGGCTCTGTCTCCTTCCCGTATGTCCCACTTTCACTCTCTCGACCTCGTTGTAAATAAAAGCGGCTAACAGTCATTTTGACTCGGGGGCTAATATTTTATAAATGGCAACCCCGATCTCATTTTTAGAACTCTCATATTGAGTCAAACCTACATTTAATTGTTACGCCATAGTGCCATGGAAAGGCTGGCTGGCAGCTGAGTGCCAGGCCTCAGGGGGACCCTGAGGGACCCTCAACAAGGACAAACGAGAGAAGCTCCCCAAATAGTTTAGTCTGGTTTCAGGAGAAAAGAGTAAGGCTCTGAGCCCCCAAATGCTGAGCCAGGGGAGTACCACCAGAGGCAGAAGGTAGGCCCAAGTCCTGCAGCCCACCAAGCCTGCTTGATGTCCACATCCTCCAGCCTCCTCAAAGACCCCAGACCCACCTCCCCCAACATACCTTCTTGGCTGTGTAGCCGCCGCCGACTGCTGAGCCCAAGATGAGGTAACGGAGCCGGAGGAGCCTGGCCGCCAGGCGGGCTGGCCAGAAGTGCCTCCGAGGCTGGTAGTTGAGTCTCACTGGTGAGAGCTTCCATCGTCGGAGTGGGAGGTGACCCAGGGAGGAGAATGGCTGCGAGGAGGCTCGGAGCTGAGGCCTCAGGGGCCTCAGTGTAGGAGGATGCGGGAGGTGAATGCTTCGGGAAAGGAGGTGTAGCCTGGGTGGTGAGAAGGGCCCCCTCCCTGCACAGCTGATGCTCAGGAAACTTCTGCAGACCTCACTGAGGAAAAATGGGGAGAAAGAGGCACAGGTCAGACAAGAGAACCATGGAACCCTTCCCCATGAGACTGACAGTGACAAGAGCCAGCCCGTCCTCTGCCCTGCCGCATCCCTCTTAAAGGCCCTTCTGACGGCAAAGGATGACCTGAGGCTCCAAGGCAGCAAGTGCGACCCTTGGGCCACTGAGGGGCCCCTGGGACCCATCCAGCAGGGCCCCATCTGACCCTAAGTGCTGCCTCCATCACTCCTCCAGCTTCTCCTGGAGGGAGTTCTGCTTTCAAGTCAGGGGAGGCCTGTACCCCTGCCTTCATGCCTCTTTTGGTTCTTAGCAGGCAAGTAGAATCCATCCACGATCATCTCCAATGGACCTTCTTACAACTGTCACATCTCCTCTGGGTTCTCTCTTCTGCAGGGCTCCTTCTAATATTCCTCAGGCAGCAGGAGACAGAGAGGCTTCCTTGCCATGGTAGCGGAGCAGAGTCTGTAGAAGCTGGCCTTGGAGGCCTCACTGACTCCTAGGGAGCTTGGGCTCCACATAAACTGCTCTATGGAGGCCTAGGGCTCTCTGGTTCAGGCAAAGTTTATTTCTTTAAACCTAAATGTAAGAACTGGTGTTTCTGCCAACTAAATCTCTTTGGGCATCTGGGCCCAGGCAGTATGAGCTCTGCCGCCCTGGTCAGTTGAGTATTTGTTGGGTCTGAGGGCAGAATAAACCTAGGGTTTGGGTGATGCTGACTTTCCTGGTGTTGACCCTCCCCCCAATAGACTGAAAGAGTATTATTGGGATCTTGGGTGAGGCCCCACCTTCTTATAGGCTAACCAGTGCCTATGTGTGGGAATGGAGGGAGTCTCCATCTTCTCCAATTGGACTAGGCCTAGCTGTACAGCCCAAGAGCTACTCCCCACCTCCTAGAGAAATAGGATTATAAAGATGGGGGTTCTTTTCCCACCAAGCCCCCAAGAGGCATTCAAGCTGACCTAGTACCAATATCACCAGAGTTCTGGCATCAGAGCAAAAGAGCTGAGGCCTCCAGGGCTGGTAAGAGGACGAGCAATTTCTTCTCATTCTGAATGCAGGTCAAACTCTCATCTCCTTTAAGATCCGGTAATGACTCTGTCCCCAGTAACTCAAAAACCTCAGTCTACCCAATGCTTTAAAGTGTTCTGGGATCTAAGTGATCAGCCTCTGAAATGAGCCATTTTCTCCATCCGACTGATCCTTAATGTTCCCAGAGGTGTTTCCTAAACCCGATTTAAGGGTTAATAAGATGAAATGTAGGAAGCATAAAACAATGAAACGAGAAAAAAACAAACTGGAAGAGAGCTACATTTTCATTATGCTCCCCCTGTGGAGATGTTTTTTCTTTATATAGTCACAGGGTTACTATTCAGAGTGCCTTGCAAAGTTTGTGGAAATGGCCAGCCAGAACAGAAAGGGATAGCAGAGGTCTTCCTGCCCAATTGGTTCCAAGAATTGTCTCCCACTGGAACAGAAACTCCTTGTAAAGGCAGGGGCTCTTTCTGCCTCCTTTGAAGTCCCAGGGCTTAGCAGGGCACCTGGCACACAATAGGTGCTTAATAAATGTGTGATGACTGGCCTGATTTGGAACTTCTTGGGATGGGCATCTGACTGCTTCCTTCTTGAAGGAACCCCTTCTGCTCCTGGACTGCTTCAGCTCTTTGGAATACTTTCCTTCTATGAAGAATAAATCCCTTTCTCCTCAAATCTACAACAAATGGAACTGGGAAGGGGGGAGAGGGGTGCAATAAGAAGGTAGAAAACTTTCTCAGACTCTATAGCCAGCCCTCCAAGCACTCCAATGAAGAGTTGCCAGCCTGGAACATTAAAGTTGTTTTTTTTTTTAATTTCTTGAACAAAAAAGAACATTTGTTTTAAAAATGAGCATACTAGAAATGCAATTTTAAAGGCTAGTTCCATAAACTCCTACTATGACATTTCTGCTTTCTCAAATGTGGAGGCAGGCAGGTATGAATTTACCTTTAAGTATAAATATGTAGGAGTGTCCTTTTGTTTGTGAGAAAAAGCTTTAAAATGGCAATCTTAAAGGTTCACAGTAGGAATTCTGATCCTTCTTTGTGTCCTGGATCCTTTGGGAAGTCCAGGGAAAATTGTGGTCCCTTCCCAGAAGTGTGTTTTAGAGGAATAAAATAAAATCCAGTGGATGACAAAGGAAATCAATTCTATTGAAATGCAGGTATCAAGATTAAGGGTTTAGGGGGACAGTAGGGGTGGGGGCCTGGTGGAGATGGGTTTTCAGGCTTTACCTCAATCCCAGCAAAGGGATGAATAAAATCCTCCAATTTCCAAGAAGACTTCTGAAATCATCATTTCTATGATCTTTAGTCATCACAGAAACAACCATAAAAAGTTCTCTGAACAACTGGGAAATGCCAAACAAACTGTGGTACATGCTGGTGATGGAATACAATTATTGTGCCATAAGAAAATGAGGATTTCAGAAAAAGCTGGAAATATCTGCATGAACAATGCAGAGCGAAATAAGCAGATCTGGGAGAACGGCGTACATACACAGTAACAGCAATATTGTGCAGTAATCAACTGTGACAACTTGGCTACTCTCAGCAATACACGGATCTGGGACAAGCAATGCTCTCCACCTCCAGAGGAAGGACTGCTGGGAGTTGGCTGGATGTGGATCAAAGCAGACTTCTTTCACATCAATGTATACTGGGTTTTATTTGGGGGTTTTGGCTTTTCAGAAGTGTGCTCTTATAATAAAGACCAATACGGTGTGTTTTGCATGATAATAAAAACATCTACCACAAAAAAGCATTCCCATCAGTCAACAAACCCTCCTCCATGCCAGCCACTGTGCCACAAAAATGAAGTCCCTGACCTCATTCTGGAGGAAATGATAAACACTCTATAGGCAGATACAAAACATACACAAAGTAACTTTAAGGGAAGCCCCAGCAGGTGGGGGTCCAGGGAAGGCCTGGGGCAAAATAGGGAGAAGAGCCCAAGCATTGGGAAGGCCCACAAATGAGATGGAGGGTCATGTCTAAGGGACAGGAAGGCCAGAGAAGAGCAGTCTGGCAGGTCTGAACTGAGTAGAGATGGGAGGCACTTGTCACCCAGATGCAAAGGTAGGATGGGTCAGGCTGGGAAGAGCCCTAAGGGCCAAGGTGGACCTTACACTTGATCCTGGAGGTCCTAGGGAGCCATTGGAGTTCAGTGAGCAGGGGGAGTGACATGTTCAAAGAACATCTTAGGGAACTCACTTTGGTAGTTGAGTAGAGTTGAGGGGACTGGAGAGGGGAAGAGTTGAGCCAGGGAGACTAATAAGAGGGTCCCTCAACAGTCCAGGCCAAGGTGAGAAGGTTTTGGCATAGGGAAATGTGGATGCATAAGAAGGCTGTTCTGGAGGTTGAAACAACATCAGGTGGGGGGGAAAGAAAGGGGTCAAGTGTTCAACCTGAATGGCCAAAGCTGGGTGGTTGGTGCCCTCAACCAGAAGAGAGGTGTGAAGGAAGGTGGCTTAGCCTTCCCCCAGAATGCTGGTCCTCCCTGATGGTCAAAAGAGCCTGATCAGCAGCCAGGAGTCTTGGCTATTGCTGAGTCTGGCCCCATACCAGACCTTGCACAGGTCAAGGTAAGCTTGCTGGATCAGTTTCCTCAGATGCATGGACAAATTCTTTTTAGTGTAGCCCAGGAAAAAAGTGCCCAAATGATCTCTACAGTCCCTGCCAGTATCGATGGCTCTGTTATTTTATGGTGTTCAGTTTCTGAAATGTTCTATCTCTCTATCTAAAGAGCTCCAGTCAGTCCATTTTATTTATTTAAGTTGATTGTAAAGTCACCAGGCCAAGGAGCTGAAACAAGGCATCCTAGAGATCATCTAATCCAATTTTCTTATTTTACAGGAAACTAAGAATGAAAAAGGTGACCTGTTTTTTTTCTTTGTTTTAAAAGGAAATTCATTACTTGCTAAATTTATGGTATAAAACAAACAAGCAAACAAAAGCCCACCAGATTCTTCCAAAGATTTAAATAATGAAGAGAAATTGGAAACGTTAAATGATAAAACACTACAAAATGGAAAAAGCTGATCGATTAACTCCCAGGGAGCTAGCATCCTAACCAAGCAAAAGTTAGTAGAGTCCAGGAACCATTCCTAGTCTTGAACCTGCTAACCTTTAAGAAACATCAGTTTGTTATTTTCTACATCACAAATGATAAATCATTAAGAATCCAATTTTGTGGATAAACAAGTTGAGTCAATTCTTCAGGAAAACTTGAACTTTTCCTCCTCCCCAGAATTCCTATTCCTTCCTACTCTTGGGGAACAACAATGACTTTACAGTTTTCAAAGAATACCAAGGCAACCAAGCTTGTGAAGGGGAGAAAGCTGTCTAATCACCAAATGCCATCAGAATGACACTGGCTATCCAAAGATGTCAGGTAGGGGAGTGAACACTCAATTTGCTTTTAGAGAATGTGGGCCCTGCTATTTATTGTTATCTGAGTAACCTCTCCCTGGGCCTTGATTTTCTCACATAAACCAAGAAGTCAAACTAGATGATATTGAAAGCCTCTACAAAAATGAACAAAATGGTTTTTTCATTCAGGACCTGACTAAACCAGGACAAAGGAGGATCCTATTTCATTCATTTCCTACCCATCTGAGAATCTCAGGTAGAAACCCCTCTGCCCAATCCACACCTGAACCCAAGATGTCCTAACTTCAGTCCACCAGGTGTGATTCTTGGATCTGCTTGAAAGGAGGAGAACCCAACTCTCTGTCCCAGCAGTTCCTTCTACTCTGGGCTAATTCTCTGTCCAGTCTCCATCAGACTCTTTGTACTGTGCCCCCATACCTGCTCCTAGCACTGCCTTCCCTCTGGGGCTGAGCAGCACAAGGCTGAGGCCTCATCTGTATTTCTTCATATGCTTCATGCCAGCTCTCATTTCTGTTCCTGCAAGCCAAGCATACCCAGATCCTCCAGGCCCTTCACTCTTGTGAATGCCTTCTTCCAGACTGCTCAGGTCACCAATATCCCATTTGTGGTGTGGCTCCCCATAGCATATGACCAGTCCAGGGAATGAAAAGCAAGAGTGAAGAGGGTGATATGACCACCAAAATCTACCTTGTACTCTGTGAAGAGGGACATAGTTTCTGGGAACAGAGGGGGGATCATTTCCCACTCCTCTGCCCTATTGAAACCTCTTATGGAAGGCTTTGTTCAGTTCTGAGCACCAGAGTTTAAAGCCTCTGATAAGCTAGACAGTATCCAGAAAGATGTCCAGAAGTTCATAATCTATGAGAGCAGGTTGAATGAATTGGCCATGTTGATAAGAGAAAAGAAGATTCAGGAAAGATGGGATAGCCGTGTTCTAGGCTGTGAAGGGCTGTTGGGTGAAGGAGGAAAGAGGCTTGTTCTGTTTGGACACATTTGCCTGCTCCTTATCTCTTCTATGTGGGGGAGCTGTGAGCTACTTGATGCCAGGGGCTGTCTTTGCCTCTTTTGGTACCCCATGCCTGGCTCATAGCAGGTGCTTCATTAATCCTTTCAGACTGATCTACCTACCGATCAGAGGCTACAAGTAGGAGTAATGGGGAAAAGCTGCAGAGATGGTTCAATGCCTACAATAAGAACTACTGGAGGTAGCCAGGTGGTTCAGTGGATAGAGCTAGGCTTAGAAACCAGAGGTCCTGGGTTTAAATCTGGCCTCAGACATGTCCTGGCTGGGTGATCCTGGGCAAATCACCAGTATGTTGTATTGATTCTAAGACAGAGAATAAGGTTTAAAAAAAAAAAAACAAGCTACTGTGAAGTAGCAGGGGGCTACTGAGATGCCCATCCTTGGGCTGGACAACCACTTGCCATTCGTGTCTGAGCATCGCTGAGGTCCTGTCCAGCTCTCAGAATATACACTGTTGATGCCAGGAAAACAAGGGTTCAAACTCCGCCTCCCTAGCATGGGGAAAGGGAATTCTCTCCTGGGGGGGGGGGTGAGCGTATAGTGGGCTCTAGCCTGCCTCTTTCTCCTCACTTAGGATGCTATCAGTCCCCCCACACCTGGCTCCACTCAAGGGAAGCTCCATTCCTAGACACCAGGCCCACGCCGGTTCCAAGTCCGCCGTCTCCCCTGTCTATTGGCACAGCTCTCGGAGGCCACATCTGCGACTTTTCCTGGGCTCTCGACTTGGTCTGTCCTTTCCGGGTCGGGCTTCTCCCGAGCCTGTTCCCGGGTTTGTCAGGACCAAGAAGGAGAAGAGGGAGGAGCCTGTCCCCTCCCCCCACAGGCCTCAGCCTTCAGACCCGAGTGGTCCGGGATACTCGAGGCTCAGGCCGCCCCGGGCCCAGCTGACCACCGGCCCCGTGCCCTGCGGGCCTCGCGACCTCCCAGCCCGAAGGTCTCCAGGCTCGGAAGCGCCTCCGGGTCCAGATCGCGGTTCCTAACGGTCCACTGCTACCTGTGGACAAGGCCGGTTTAGACCCGCCGATGTAGACGCGCGGGGAGGGTGCTCGTCCCCCGGAAGCTCCCTGACCCCGGCCTCCCCTGTCAGATGATCCCCGGCGCTGGGGATCCTCTAGGCCCCCGCGTTCCTTGACGCGCCTCCCCCGTGCTCCCGGCTCTCACCAGGCCCCGGCGGCCCTGCGTGTCCGCCACATCCCGCTTTTCCTTATGGGGCTCCGGCTTCTTCTCCTCCGCGCGCCTCAGCCGGAGCGGCGGCGCCGGCTTAAGTCCAGGCTGAGGAAGGGGCGCGCTGTGACGGCAAGGACATCCAGCGGCGGCCGCTGCTCGGCTAGCGGCCTCCGCTTCCGGGGAGGCCCAGCCGGCTTCCGTAGTGCGTCCGGCGAAGATACCGGCTCCGCGGGCGCCAGGGCCTCACACACAAACGTTCCAGGCGGCCGCCGGGAGGGCGCATGCGCTTTCAGGAAAGCTGTCAACAGAGCCGCTCGGCAGGTACGCATGCGCGTGCGAGTGGGGGCGGGGCACGACAAAACCGGCAGGCGTGCGTGAACTCCAGCAGCCTCTGAGCGCTACTACTGCCGCGCATGCCCCTGTTCGAGCACTCCCTCGGGGAGTGAGGGGCGTGGGCCTGGCCACAGCAACTGCCAGAGAACTATACTGTGTATCTAACTAGAAATAGATCCTGACCTGTATAAGAACGATATAGTTCTACACACTCACATACACAACCACGCACACACGTACGCATAGAACCGCGCTCATGTCCATTCACTACACACACGCACAACAGAGACCCTCGCTCGTGGGCTCACAGGGGCATGGATATACTCGTCCGAGTACGGATACGCATGTGCGCTCAATTCACACGCACCCACAGCACACAGAAACACACATCTCCACAAGCACAATCCATACACAACACACACGTGACCACATAGACACGCACACGCGCAGAAGGGCACCGGCCAAAAGTCCGGTGATGGGACATGGACTATCTGGGCTACTTCAGCCGCCTTCGCGGTCCTCCTTCCCCAGTGTCCCGGCAGACCCCCTCCGCTCCCTCTCGGGCCCCCCTCGGGGGTCAGCTCCTGCTAGACAGCGGGCTGCATGTGGCGGCTGCCCCAGAAGGCTGGGCAGGCACGGGGCAGCCCCCCGCGTACAAGCCTCCAGAAAGGGTTTTGTACGTCTTCTCCGCTCTCTCCGTTACTCCTCAACAGAAAGCAGAGGCACAAAGCCCGGCACCGAAGACGGCCTCAACCGCACCCCCGAGGCTTCCCTCCTTTCTTGACTCGCAGGACTCCTTGCGGGCTTGGCGTGAGGGGCTGCAGGGGCAGAGAAGATGGGGAGGGAGAGAATGGTCGAAGTCTCTGCGTTGCGGAGGAGTGGCCAACCCTCACCGGAATCAGTTCCCTCCGCCAAGGAACGGCCAGATTAAGGACGCAACTCTGTGTCCTGTGCATACCTATATACATGCCTTTATAGCTAAGGCAGCGAGGTGGCAGGCACACTGAAGAGAACTGAAGACCGAGTTCAAATCCCGCCACGGACGCTTGCTAGCTGTGTGGTCCTGGGCAAATCGCCTAATCCCTCTTTGCCTCAGTTTTCTGGTCTCTAAAATGGGAACATAATACCAGCTACTGGGGAAAGATGAAATCATATTTGTAAATTAAGCCCCAGTGCTAGCTATTATTAGATATTCAAAGGACTCATCACAGGGATAGCCTGGAAAACTCTGAGTGGGGAATGGCAGTGTTACAAATGCCTACATGTCCAGGACTGCTTAGGTAAGTGAATCCCAGGCCATAATAATCTAAGATCCAGGGGTTGTTATTTGCCTTCCATGACATGGATTATCTAGGACAGAATTTGAATCCAGTTCTACCTGACCCAAGTCCAGCACTTCCCACTCTTCCAAGCTGCTTCCATGTATCTCTCTCTCTCTACCTCCCTTTGGGGGAGATCTGACGAGGCAGTGGATTGCCTGAACAAAAGAAAAAGATCTCTGGGTTTTAGTGGAGCAGGCTTAACAAGAGTCAGGAGAAAGGCTAATGGGACCTTGGACTGTGCTGAGAGGCAGGCAGACTCACCAAGGCTGGTCCCTTGCTCTCTGGGTGATGCTCGTCTTCAGTTTTGCAGAGGCTGTGGGGTTCCAGGACTCGATGCCCATCACAACACTGCTTAAACATTGGCACTGAAAAGATAGGCCATTGCTTTCAAGGGAACTTTGGGCTCAGTAAAAGACTTTCCATTTCCCAAAAGCAACTCAGCTCACTCTCCTCGTTCTCAACTCTAAGCTCGTCTCATAGTTTCTCAGGTTGTTTTGTGCCAGAAATACAGATTGTCGTAAAGCATGCTGGACTTGTGGCCATCCATTTGGTTCTTCCTGCCTGAAGGAACCAGCCAAATTCATTTGATGGATTGGAGATCTCTTCCAGGAAGCTCTGCCATCTTCTGGGGTTTGATGGGGTCAGAACTATGTCAGTGTAGACACATTATCAACTTTGTGGTGTCGAGCCTCTCTCTAATAAACCAGACTGGTCTTCAGAAAACAGCCTCTGGCGTAGGTATCAGACATTTAAACCATTCATGACTGTTGTTTGGGTCTGGCCACTTAGCCAGTTCTGAATCCTCATAATTGGTCTCGCATCTGCTTCCCATCTTTCCATCCTGTCCACAAGAAGAGAGGGACTAGCGCTCAGAGTTGCTGCCAACATACTTTTTAAAAACGCCCTCCAGCTATCCCAGCACAAGTTGGATGCCCTATTGATACTATAAGGTGACTCCATGTTCCTTGGCTCTCTCTCAAATGCCATTTATGTCACTACCTATTTTGTTATAAATATATTTGTGAGCAAAGGTTTATTGGCTATTTTGATGTCTTGGCAATGAGGCAAATTCAGATGTTCCTAGATTTATTGTGAGCTAGGGCATGAGTTACAATGTGATTGCTGGGAACTCTCCAAGCTTGAAACCATCCCATATTCAGTTACAATCAACTTACATATTATTTTAATATTTCTCCCCAAATCCAGCTCCTACTTTTATTTGTAAATGTAATAAAATTGTGTTGTCATTTTCAGTGTTGTATATTTCTCCTTTGATTTTCAGAATTTCTTTTTTAAAACTTTAGCTGGTTTTATTTTTAATAGGTTGGTTTTCTAGCTTTTTTTTAGTTTCTTGCTCTGTTCATAGATCTATTCTTTCTTTTGATGATGATGATAAAAGTGTTTTGAGACATAAATTTCCCTCTAAGGACTGTCTCATTATTGTCTCATTATTGGCAATTGCTTTGATGAATTTGTTAATTGCTTCTGATTTGGTCTTTAAGTCTTACTTGGTTGTATGAAAATTCAGGTAGTAATGATTTGTTATAGTTGGCAGTGATTAGATAAGATTTCAAAATATAGTAATAACATGCTTAATGGGGAGATGTTTTTATGTCCACAAATAGACGTTTTCTCCCCTTTTTTCTTTTCCAAATTTTCTAAAACCAAAGAAAACAAGCATTTCCATATGCCAAGGAAAAGATTGTACATAAATGAAATCACCAGCCTCTTACAAGTTGAGGTGACATCTCTATATCTACATAATGAATCCCAAACAGAAGTGTCCCAGCCACTCCCCATCCTCCCTGCATTAGAGAAGGTACCATCCAAGAGACAGACATGTTCTTATTAATTACGACTTCCCTGTTTTCACCTTTCAGTTTACCCTTTGGAGGTAACATTCATAATTTCTTCTTCCACCATTAGTTCTGTGGCTCTGTGTATTGTTCTCTTGGTTCTACTCATTTCAGTGTTCATCAGCTTACTTCTTCCCCTTTAAAATATGTGTTTCAGTGCTTTCTTTTGGAACTTGGGAGCAAATCTTGACCTTCATCCTTTCTTCATCTCCAGCCTGCCTTGTTCCCTCCCCACTCTCTCCTTTTGAATCCTTAGCTCCCTTTAAAGCTCAGCTCGAGAGCCATTTTCCACATGAATTTTTAAAAGGGTAATAACAGCTAGCATTGATGGAACACTAAAGGTTTGCAAAACATTTTGTACACTTTATATTCTTTATATCCATTATGATGCCTTTCCTGGGCTCCAAAGGCTGCTGGTACCTCCCTCTTCCCAAGTTAAATTGTTTTTATTCTCGATATAATTACTATATGGATATGTTGTTTCTTTAGATAGAATATATATATATATATATATATATATATATTCTCTGAGGATACAGAGTATTTCATTTTTGCCTTTGTATCCCTAGCTTTTAAGACACAGTACCTGGCACATACGTTAGACTTGTGAACGATGGACTGAGTGACTGATTCACCCATTCTTGAATTGTCAGTAAAGGATGAATTTTAAATGGATGATTCTCTGCATTTGTTTGTGAGACTTTCATGCCCTAACACAGAGTGAACTACTGAGAAATTAATATATTCCTTTCTGATTTCATTCAGAAATCACCAGGAATTTAGCATATCTAACTTTTCTCAAAATCTCTTCAGACCCTTAAGTTCTTTTCTACACATCTTTTTATTAAATTTACTGAAGTCTATATGAAAGGGGAACACTGATTTTCCCCAGTTATCAGTTATCAAATGATAAAGTGCTTTTCAAATCTTAAAGCATTTTAGAAATACAGGTTATTAATTCTATTACTATTGTTTCCTATTGATTGCTCTATGTTTGATTAACATTTTCCTTTAAGAAATCAGATACTATGTCAGTGAATATATCTTAAATTTTGATTTTGTTGTTCAATCATTCAGTCATGTCTGACTCTTCATGACACGCATTTTTTCCTTGGGTTTTTCTTGGCAAAGATATTGGAATGGTTTGCCATTTCCTTCTCCAGCTCATTTTATGGATGAGAAAACGGAGGCAAATGAGATTAAGCAATCTGCCCAGGGCTACCCTAGCTAGTAAGTATCTCAAATCAGATTTGAATTCTGCAAGATAAGGCTCTGATTTCAGGGCTAGCATTCTATCCATTGTGCTACCTAGCTGCCCTTTATATCCCTATTTTTAAGAATTTACCTAAAGCATATTAAATGCTGCTCCACAATCTCATTTTAACTCTGCATGAATCTTAATGTTTCAAATGTGGCTTAAAAACAAAACAAAACACAATATTGTTGAATTTTGCTTTCTGATTCTTTTGGCTCTCTTCCATTGTATAGGTGAGTTATTTCCTTTCATTTCACTGTTATGCTTGTTAATTGTACATTTCCCTTCTTGCCATTATCTTATCCTTTTCCCTCTTTTTCTTTCCAATTCCTTCTTAATGAAGAAGAAGGGGGTATGGGGAAAGGAGTCAGATAAACTCAAGTAATCTACAGGTGAAGTAATCTCTTCCTACTCCTCTGCCCTTCCTTTCATCACCAAACCCAGACCCTGATCTCAGGATTTTCCTTACTTTTCTCTTTCTCTTTTTAATGCACATTTAATCACCCTCCAAAAGTGAAGCTTATTTTGCTTGTCTGCCTGACTCATAGCTTATCTCCCCTCTCTAAATCCTCCCCTCATTCTGGGGGACTTCAGTGTTGACGGTGATACTCCCCAAAGCCAACATCCACAATTTACTCATTTCCCGGGACCTCCTTTTCCACGCAGCCTCAGCTGCACACACATTTGTGGGACAGACACCCACAAAACACCACCTGCTTGTTAAGGAATTTGGAGATTTTGTAATCTTTTCACAATCTCTTGTCGTTCCACCTCTCCCTTTGCCTTGGCACTCCAAACCCTTTTCTTTCCTTTCACCATGATGTGGGACCTCCAGTCCCTTGACCTCTGATTCTTTCCTAGGCCATTTCCCCTGCACTCCCCACTCTCTCCTCTTCTCCCCATCTCGACTCCTTGGTGAACCAGTTCAACTCCGTACCATCTTGGCCAATCAGAGCCTTCCCAGGCCCAACCTTGGAGATCTTCCTGCCATCTGCTGCCTTCGCTCTTATTCATGTTCTGTGGAATGAAGCCAGAGTAAATGACAAAACGGTGTTGACTGAATCAGCTACTACCACCTACTGTATATATCATCTAGGCAGTGAGGCAATTCTTTTACAACTCCTTCACTGACTCACTATCCCCCTCCCCCACCCCCACCCCATCCCAATGGCCCTTACATGCCTTTTCATCTCTCCTCAGAGCTCCCATGGCTCCCCGCTTCCCCTCTCAGCCGAGAGCCTCGTCTCCCATTTTATTGCAAGCAGTCGAGGCCAGGAGAGCTCCTTCTCCCCTAGTCCTCATCTCACATCACCCAGGTGCCTTCTGCTCTCTCTGCTTCATTTGTGTCTCACACGAAGAGGTGGCCCTTCACTCTCTACGTATACAGTGACCCCATTCGATCCTGTCTTCTCCAGCAGCCTGGCCCCTCTGGAAGTCTCAGGCTTCCTCATCGGCAGTCTCCCCCTGCCTCTGGGAGGCTCCCCTACTGCCTCCAAATACACCCATGTCTCTGCTGTCCTCCAGCCTCCTGTGACCAAGTTCTTCACTTCTTCTCTTCTCACCCTTTTCTTAGCTCTCCCTGCAGTCTGGCTCCTGATCTCATCCGTCATCCTTACAGAACCTCTTGACTGCCAAATCAAATGACTTTTCCTTTATCCTCAGCTTCCTTGCCCTCTTTGCAGCCTCGAACCCTGAGCATGGCCCTTTTCTCCTGGATACTCTCTTCTCCCAGGTTGTTGTGACCCTGTTCCCTGCTGGTTCTTCCAGATGCTCAATCCCTTTGGCTAAAGTTTCATCCTAATAGCACTTGCCATCTCTCAGGGTCACTCAAGGCTCCATCTGAGCCTCCATCTCTTCTCCTTCTATACCATTTTGCTCAGCGATTTCATCAACTTCCCAAGATTTGATTCTCATCTCCGCAGATGATTCGTCACATCTAAACCCCTTTATCCCCATTCGCGTGTCTCCAGCTACCCGATGGACATCTCAAGCTGGACATCCTGAAAATCGATGGGTCCGAAACAGAATCTCTCTGCCAAGGCTCTCTCCCCGACCTCCCTGTTGTGATGGAGGCCAGCCCTGCTCTCTAGCCATCCTCCCTCGAGACCGAGGGGTCATCCTCAATTGTTCATCTTCTCTCACAACCTGTGCCGAATCTTGGGTCTTCTCCTTTGTGACGTCTCTTTCACATTTCTAGAGTCAGACATTGCCGCCACTCCGGCACACATTCTCATCACCTCAGAGCCTGGCATACCGTTGTTTTGTTGTTTAGTCATATCATTTGGCATTTTCTTAGTTTAAACCCTCACCTTTTGCTTAGAATCAATACTGTGTGTTGGTTCTAAGGCAGAAGAGTGGGAAGGACTAGGCAATGGGCATCAAGTGATTTGCCCAGGGTCACACAGCTAGGAGGCCAGACTTAAACTTAAGACCTCCCATCTCTGGACCTGACTCTCAATCCACTGAGCCACCCAGTGCCCCAATTTGGCATTTTCTTGGCAAAGATACTAGAATTGTTTGAAACTCAGGCAAATATAGCTCAGTGACTTGCCCAGGGTCACCCAGCCAGTAAGTGCCAGAGAGCAAATTTGAACTGAGATCCTCCTGACTCCAGGGCTGGCACTCAATAGAGTGCCACTGGGCCACCTAAGTTGCCCTGGCACATAGTAGGTGCTAAATAGCTCTTTATTGACTTATTGACTGAGTTATTGCAATGGCCTTCTTGTTGGTCTCTCTGCCTCTCTGTCTCCACTGCAAAAAATGATTTTCCTAAAGCATAGGTCTAATTTTGTGGCCCATCCTGTCTATGTGGTCAACTCCAGTGCTGCCTTCTTGTAGCCAGGATCCAATCCAAACCCTCTGGCTTTCTAAGCCCCTCCCAACCTGGCCCCTTCCCACCTTTCCAGTCTTCTGGAAAGCCTTCACTCCTCTCCACAGATGCTGCTATCCAAGGTCTCTGGCTTCCTTGGCATTTCTCACAATCTTCCAGCTCTGAGCATGTCCACTAGCCATCCCCATTCCTAGAGCTGTCCCTGCTTTCTGCGTTCCTTCCCAGCCCCAAGTTGACCCTCTCCAGGTCCTCTTAAAGCTATTGCCTCCCTGCAGAGATCTCTCCAATTTCTCCTGTATATACCTTGTTGATTCAGAGCTGTTTGTATGTTCTCTCCGCACTCCTCCCCATTCCAAAAGATTGCAAAATCTTGGAGGTCAGGGCCATCGTTTGCTTTCCAATGTCTCCCCAGAACATAGTAGGAGCTTAATAAATGCTCATTGACTTTGTGGCTCTTTAATAATGACAGTGACCTTTCTGGAGAGAAAGACAGACAGACAGACAGGCAAAGCCAAAGAGCTAGAGACAGAAACAGAGACACAGACAGAGACAGTCAGAGAGAGACAGAGATAGGCAGAGACATAGAAACAGACACAAAGAGAGATATGGAGAGACAGAGACATAAAAGAAATAAAGGAGGGGAGAGTCATAGAGACAGAGACAGAGAGAGCATCTGTTAAGCCACAAGAGGGTGCACTTGTATCATTGCCTCAGAGATTCTACTCTTGGAAACTGCATTATTCTTGACGTGCATTTTGATGTAGATCCTGAAATGATGAGCAACATGGTTCCAGCCTGTTTGAATGGCAAAGATGTGAGTCAGAGAGAGGAGCTGGATGTGTAAGGGGGCTGGTGCCCACAATGGACCAGGCTCTACTCCTCTGATTTCTCTTGACCGAGAATCTCCAGATTTGACGTCAATGGAAGGAGCAGCTGTCCAATGTTGCTCTTTTACCTTTACTTACTCACTTTGCTAAGAAAACAGATGCCGGCCAAGCTAGAAATGGACCTCATCTCTTGCTGCTCTTGGATCTGTTGTGACCTTTCCAATCTTAGAGCATCTCTCTATGTGACTGCCCAAGAAGCGTCGTGTCCAGCGCTAAGAAGACATCGGCCCCGCTGAATGCCACCCTGGTCAGGCTCCTCCTGGAACATTGTGTTCTGTTCTGGACACCACATTTCCGGAAAGGCATTGATAAGATGGAGAGTGTCCAGAAGAGAGTGCTCAGGATGGAGGAGGACTCTGAGTTGCTGGCCAACGAGGATCGGTGAGGGGACCTGGTGATGTTAATCTGGAGTAGAGAAGACTCCGAGAACCTGAGAGCTGAATTCGAGGGACTGTCTCACACAAGGACCATTAGTCCTATTCTTCTTGGCCCGAGAGAGCTGACCTGGAAGCAGGAGATGAGCATTACAAATGGGTAAACTGGAGCTTGCTAGCAGGAAAAACTTCAGAATAATGAAAGGCTTCCAGCAATGGAACGAGTAAATCAAGACTGTGGTGGCTCCTTCTCATTAGTGGCCTCCCACTGCTAGGATGTGCTCCCTTCTACCACACAGAATGAGCCAAATGGAGGTCGTAGCTGTAGCTAACATTTATGTACTTAAAAATTTGTGCAGCACTTCAAAATGATTCCGTTGGGTTTTTACAGCAAGCTTGGGAGGTATTTTGTCCTATTTTGTCCCCATTTTACAAATGAAGAGGATGAGACAGACTCAGCTTAAATGACTTGCCAGAGTCATTTATGGAGTCTTCTGGACTCTGGGACCTGTATTCTAGGCACTGTACTGCCTGGCTGTTCCATTCAACAACAGGACAAATGGGCTCAGTTCCAAAGAAAAGAAACGACCATGTGTGGTCCCTCCAAAATGGCTTAAACACTCAAGGTTGGTGGTTATCCCCCCTTCTTATACTTATCCGATGGGCCAGAGGCAACCCCCTCACTGGAAGCCCTAGTGCTGGTGACCTGGAGCAGTCCCTGCTCTGTTACTCAGGCAGACAGTCCGATATTATGCTCATTGATAGGAGGAAGCCTGACCATTTGATAGCTCAGGAAGGGCCCCCAAGGTCTCGGTTCATCAGTCCATTGCATTCCCGTTGCATCTCAAGGAAAAGTGCTAAATATAGACATGTTTATGGGCTGAAGAGTCTCAGGAATTTCTCTGCACAAAAGAAGGAGTGAAAAAAGCCATCTAATGTACAGCCATGAATCACGTGTCGGGCAGGTCGTTTATCCCTCCACAGAGTGGTGACTACCAAGCCCAAGAGAATCGGAGTACTCATTGCAGAATGGTCAGAACAGAATTCAGTGACTTCATTTATCATCCCTTGTTCCATCTGCTGTACTCGGCGTCATGCTTCAGGGGGACAAAAACACTTTTTACACGACTAATTAGCCATGTTACTCTCCACCTCCATGAGCATTGCTTCTTCGATCAGCTGAGCTGCTTAATCTGTCCACGTCCTCTTTCCAGTTCAGATTCTCCCCTGGGAGCCAGCCTGCTCCTGCTCCTGCTTAGTTCCTCTTTTTCTGTCCTACCCCTTGGGTGCTAGGGAAAAAGGAGACATAGGCTGGCATTGCTGTAGCCCTGTTGAGGCCAAAGGAAGGAAAGAAAGAAAGACACAAGAGAGGGAAAGGTAAGCAGGGGCTCAGATACCAGTGTGGCCAGTTGAGTCCATGCTCCACATGGGGTGTTGTAAGATCACATCTTGTCATTCTGAGGCCTGCACTGAAGAGGGGCCCCAGCCAAAAGTGGCCTCCTCCACCAGGTGTGGCATCCCATGTCGTTATTAGTTTCTCTAGCTCAGCAGCATGTTAGAAAACTCCAAGCCTGACCCCTGAACTTACACATGGTCCACTGGAAGCAGAGAACATCTATGTTGCTCTGTTGGGGAGAGAAGGGCCCCGTTGTAAGCCACACGCATGGGAACCATCCCCTGGGAAGTTGTAGCTGATCCCAGGCCAGGTAGAACTTTGATGAGATGACCTCTGAAGGGGCTTCCAGCTGAGATCAGAGTCTCTGACAGAGCAGAAATTCGGAAGTTGTTTCTTTTTATTAACAATACATTTCTAATGTTATCAGCCCAATATCATTTTCACAGAACCTTGGAGCTTGTTATGAGCAGCACGAGGTTTCAGCAAACAGGAGCTTCTTCAGGGTCAGTATTGTATTATAAGGTGAGGATAATTGCAACTGAGGGGTTAAGACTTTCATTACAGAGAAGGGGAAAGAATGGATAACTTCCCTTCACAAAGAGGGGTACAGGGGAGACAGCTGATGTTTAGGGTTGGCTCAGAGAAAGGAGAGGGGGTTTGAAGATTTTCCCCCTTCTACCTTCTCTCCTTAACTCAAGCTGCTCTCCCAAATTAGCTCTTGTCCCTCTTGTCCCTCCTCCACTACTCGAGACCAAAGGGTCTCCCCTTGATCTGTTCACTCACACTCATCTTGGGGAACAGATAACTTTTAATGTCAACTCAATTAGGTAATACAAAAGGAATAACAGGCAGGGAAGAATGGTAAAGGAATGTAGGAAAACGGGGTCCCTGTCTCTATCTAAACCCTTTTCCTCCCTCCTCGCATTGGGGGAACTCAGGCTTTGGTAGCCTGAGTCCCCTGAGAGAAAGTCAGGTTGACACACCCTGGGTTTGGCCCCTTGGCCACAGTTCAGACTCAGGGCAACAGGAGCCAAAGTAAAGTCTGACAGAGATTTAAAATAGCTTTCTCAGGCTTCCTCTTCCATAGTCTTTTCAATTGGGAAATGTTGGGGGGAAGGATTTTCAGTCACCAACAGGAAAGGTGGGTAACCCTCAGGAGAAAGTCTTTTCCCACCTTCTTTCTTTGGCTTCTCAAGACTGAGAGACCAACTCCTCTACCAGCCAGAGTCTTCCCCTCCTCAAGATTCCAAACTCCTCGGGCCCCTCCCCCATCGAGGTGATCAGTTTCACACTCTTCAGCCTGGCACTTTTCTTATGTGCGAGCCTCTGTCACAGGATCCACCCTTGATCTGGGACAAAGAGGCACCAGACTGCCTGGCTGATGCACTGGACCCCTTGGGCTCTGGTGGGGAACATGTCTGGGGAGCACAGGCCCTTTCCTGGGCGGAGCCATGACTGCTGTGGTTTCTTCCAAGGAATCTTGCATCAGCTTAAGGCAGGTTTGGGTGATACCTTGTTGGCTGAAAACCTCTCAGGTGCCTGCTGGCTCAGCCAAATGGAATGCTTTAAGTGAAGTGCTCATCCCTGGTGAGCCTCAGCGCCATGGGGGCTTTCGGGCGGCCAAATGATCATCAAGGTCTGGCCTGCCTCGGAATAGGCTCTGCCTAAAGCTCTATCTGGGATGTTCCATCATCTGAGTAAAAGGGCTGAAAGGACTCTCAGCTATCTTCTTGTCCACCCCCTTCATTGTAAAGATCACAGAGGAGAGTGGGAGTAGCCCTCTGCAGACTTCTGGTCTAAGCCACATGGAAAGGAACCCGAGGGATCCCAAAGAGATGAAGGGCACACAAGTTGTAAGGGCCACGAAAGCTTTTTTGGTTCCAAATGAATGCCCGGCCACTTCCGCTCTCTGCCGTGCCCTCGACAATAAAATGAGCAAGCAGAAGAAGGAGTGGAGTCCCTTCCAAGACCTTAAGATGTTCTGTAAATATCTGAGCAACCTAGCACCAAATAGACCAACTAACAGCCTACATACAAACCCACCATACCCCGGCTGGCTATATCTTCTTCCCAGCGGCACTGCCCCTCTGTGACTGCAGGATTCTTTTTTTTATTCTTTAAAACTTCAGTTGTTCAGCTGTGTGGCCCCATCTTTGCCAGCATTCAGCCCAGCCTGTACACTGACCCTCTCTGTACTTGTAAGGGAGCCATCATGATGCAGGATGGGAGAATAAACTGAGAACACTGGGGCCTGGGCCCATCTTGTCACTTTGACTGACTGTCATTGAATAAGGCCAGACTTTAGAGGGGGATCAGGTATGATTTTTCTGTTAAAGAAGGGCATAACTCTTGATGATGTGGATCTGGAGCAAAGGAGAAGAAATTCCTCCAAGAAACAGCAGGGGGGAAATCAAAGCTAGAACGAGAGAGGCCAAAATATTTGGTGCTGAGCAGAGTTTTGCGTTTTCTGAGACTGAGAAAATCAATGTGGAGTCTACGGAAGTCAGAAGTCCCCTGGCACTCTTTGATGCCGAGGAACAAAGTCGTGGCATCCTTATGAGTCAGAAGAAGGGGCACCCGTGTAAGCTCATGGACAGGATGGTGTTGGGATGCTCACAATTCCAGTCCTACACTTGCTCCTGAGATCCAAGGGAAGAGAGTGTGCCTAAATGGGGTCTTGAGCAGCCTTCCCATGGAATCATTCTAGGCAGAGGGTTGGGGGTAGAGTGAAGAAGCGTTTTTAAAAAAGCCGAAGGAAAACCCTTGAAAGATAAGGGAAGACAGGCTCCCGCTCGCACCTACTTGCTAAGCCTTCCAAGGGCAAAGACCTGATCCCTGGCCTTGTGGTGGTCCTTGTGTGGCTGGCAGGGAGGAATGGCAGGTTTATTTACTTTGATGCCTTTGGAAAAGCCAGAGTGAACTCACCTCACCCTAGATTGCCCAAGTAAACCTCTGTGAATCATCGCTGTCCAAATAAACAGCAGCTTGTAGCTTGAAACCACAGCCAAAGGGAGACCTTTGAAATTCTGGCTTTTATAAATCACTGAACAACAGGCCTGGGCCCTGAAGAAAGTCTGTTAGCTTACAAGATACCACGCTGGGCTTAAAGAAAAGTGTTAATTATAACTAAAACTATTATATCATGGGGGCAAAGGAGAGGTTCAGGGAAGATACCCTGGGAAAATTGGAGAAGGAAGAGAACATATTCACCTGGTGGGATGATGGAAGACTATGCTTAGGAATATATCATAAATTAATAAATAAGAGAAGGATCTGAAAGGCAGAGGAGGAGGGGATGAATTCCAGGCAGAGAGGAGAAAGGGATGAATTCCAGGAATAAAAGATAGTGCATACAAATGCCAAGAGGTGGGAAATGGCTTGTCACAATTGAGAAAGGTCTAGTAGCTTAATATCTAAGGATTTAAAACTAAGGAATTGTAGAACACATAAAAGCAAGGGAAACACCACTCTTGCTCCATCCCCCTTTCCATCTGGAGAGTTAACCAGCCAAAAAATCAACAAGTATTTATTAAATGTTTGCTTTTTGCCAGGCAGAGTGCTCGGTGCTGGGGATATGAAGATAGGAATGGACCAGTATTTGCTTTCTTTATTGGGAGGAATAAGATCTCTCTCTCTCTCTCTCTCTCTCTCTCTCTCTCTCTCTCTCTCTCTCTCTCTCTCTCTCTCTCTCTCTCTCTCTCTCTCTCTCCCTCCTTCTCTCCCTCCCTCCCTCCCTCTCTTTCTCTCCCTCCCTCTCTCTCTCCCTCCCTCCCTCCCCCCTCTCTCTCCCCCTCCCTCCCTCCCTCCTTCCCTCCCTCCCTCCCTCCCCCCTCTCTCTCCCCCTCCCTCCCTCCCTCCTTCCCTCCCTCCCTCCGTCCCTCCCTCCCTCCCTCCCTCCTTCCTCCCTAGACCATGTGGCTTTGGAGCCTGCTCACCACTTTCCTTGTCTCTTATTCTAGCCCTGGAGTATCTGCCATATGAGTTCTAGAGATAGAGACCCTCCTCCCTGACACTGAGGACCTGGAGCCATTGCATTTGAGGAAGGACATTGCGGGAGAAAGAGATCTGGCTGTTAGAGGGTCTCCTAAAGAAACCTGAGATGGTTAGCCTGGAGAAGAGAAACGTGATACGTCTTTATAAGGAGCTAAAGGGCTGACTGCCTTTGGGAGAAGGGATGATTTTTGCTCTGCCTGGCTTCAAAGGGTACAGCCAAGAGCAGGAAGCTGCAGCAGAGTGTCTTTGGACTCCATGCCAAAACCAGCTTCCTGCTCAGAGGTGATGGAGTTACCAAATGCCCTGCAAACACTATCTCATTGGATTCTCACAAGTGTGTAAAGCAGGTGTTATAGGTGGGATACTTTCTGTCCTGGCCCCACTGTGTGATAGCCATACGGTGGACATTTCCCCCCTCCCCAGGTTCTCTAGTCTTCTTAAGAGGTTCTGGGTGTCTAGGCTCTGCCAGAGGCTCCAGCTCTACTGTTGATGGACTTCCCTGCACCTGACCCCTACTTACCCGTTTAACAGTTGGATTAGCTTTTGCAAAGGAATATTTACTAGAAAAGGGATAACAAATAAATGAGCAGCTCAGCTCAAACTCTATAGAGCTCAGTCCTGAAGTCCATGTCTAGTCTCCCTCCAATCTCCAGTCTCAGGTACTTTGACTTCTCGGGGTTTCCCTGAAGAGCTGACTGACTGCAACAACTGGCCATATGGGTCGAATTCTCAGGTCCAGGGCATATCGCTGATGACGCCTAAAGGACATACAACAAAGAACAATGACAAGAGCAAAAGCAAATATTCCAGACCTGTTTCTCACAGTCTCTGGGGAAAAAAGGGGAGAAGGTATCTCCCTTCCTGGTTCGGTTCATGGCACCCAAGCTCTGGGGGTAATTGTGTTCTCCATCCTCTGGACAGAGCAGAAAAGAGAAGGACTCCATTAATTTGGCTTATTTTAAAGACCTGGATTGTTCTGGTCATATAGTCAATCAAAGGGGACTACCTTTATTGTGATAAGGGATACAGGGTGCCTCTGTGCTAGGCAATCTGGGTGTATTCATGATGAATCCTCCACGTGCCTTTATATTGGGCAATCTGGGTGCACCTTGGCCAAGTCCCCCATGTGTCTCCATGTTTGGAAATTTGGGTGTGGCCATGACAAATGCTTGGTGTGCTGCCATGTTGGGCAATCTGGGTTTGTTCCAAGCTCCATTATGATGATTCCCATTTGATCGATGCAGCTCTGGTCACAGCAGCTTGTGTGGGAAGTGAGCTTTGAAGCCATTTCCTCTTGACCTCAAGTCTTACTCTTTTTTCCTGTATTGCCATGGAGGTGGTAGCCTCTTTCCCACTTGAGGTCTTTAGGTAACAACAACTGTGTGGCCATTTCAGGTCTGGGAGAAGGAATTTTTACTGAGAATTGGGTTTGAATAAATGGCTTAAGAGAGCACACTTCCCCTTATTTCCAAGAGTTTTTACCTACAAAGACAAAATCCAGAAGAGATAAATGTAAAGTTTTATGCTTGGATTAAAAAATCAACTTCCCTAATACATGATCCATTGGTGCAGATCACTCAGTCAGTCAGCAAACATCTAGTAAGAGTCTAATTTATGACCATCACTGTGCTAAGAGCTGGGGAGTAATATTGTACCATGATCAACTGTGAAAGTCCTAGCTGGTCTCTGCAATACAACGGCCTGGGGAAATTCTGGGGGACTTATGACAAAGCCCACCTCCAGAGAAAGAGCCGTTGGAGTCAGATGCACATCAAAGCAGACTCTTTTCACATTAGTTTATTTTTGGTTTTATTTGTGGGTTTCGGTTTTGTAAGAGGGTTCTGTTACAACAATGACCACGTATGTTTTGCATGATAGCACATGTATGTCCCAGGTCAAGTTGCTTACTGTCTCTGAGAGCTGGGAGGGAAGGGAAGGAGAGAGACAGTTTGGATCTTATAATTCCAGAAAACATGTTGAAAATTGTTATTGCACATAACTGGGAAGATAAAATAGCTTTGGAAAAAACACGGGGCAGCGAGAACGAAGAAGGACAAAGACAGGGTCTGCCCTTGAGGAACTCCCAGGCTAATGGGGAAGGCAACATGCCAACAACTCTACAAACAAGGGAAAGGTGCTGCCCAGCGGACATGATCTCAGAGGGAAGGTGCTAGGATTGAGGAGGACTGGGAAAGGCTTCTTGTAGAAACTTGGAGGAAGCCGGGGGGCTGCCGGAGAGGCAGAGTTTCGGGCATGGGGGACGTACCAGGGGAAATGCCAGGAGCCAGAATAGGAAGGTCAGGTGCCAGGAGTAGAACGGAGAAAGGAGCTTTCGGATGGCATATTGCTTGGAGGGCTCGAAGGGGCAGGAAGCCCGGGAGCCAGGCTGGGGGTTTTAGGGTGGACCCCGGAGACCACGGAAAGCCCCCGGAGTTTATCAAACAGAAGGGCAACATGCTCAGTCCTGGGTTTGAGGAAGATACCTTTGGCCGCTGGAGAGGGGGGAGGTGGCAGGCAGGGGGGCTCCGCCAGCATCTATTGCAAAGTCCAGGGGTGAGGTGAGGGCCTGGACCCCACGGCTGCAGTACCAGCAGAGAGACGGAGTAAGGATGGAACATTCCTTTATAGAGCACCTACTGCGCGCCCGTCACTGTGCTAAGTATTTTATTTTAAATGTTCTCTCATTTTATCATCTCCCATTATTGTATGCGAAAATGATCTCATTTGGAAATAGCCTAGAGACGGAGCAGGAAATAGTAAAAACGAACTGGGTAGCTCTTGTTCTACTCACTGGAAGGAACAGCAGAGACCCCTTCGTTTTAGAGAGAAGGAAGTGAGGCAAGGCGTTCAAGTGACTTGCCCAAGGTCCTACAGACAGCAAGGAATGTGAATGCAGGCCCTCGGTTTGGAGCCAGGGGTCTTTCCCCTTGACATGGCAGTGCCCTTTGAAGTTGCTTCCCCATTTCTCGCCCACCTCCCACCCTCCGACATCCCCAGTAGAAGGGTGGGTGCTTGTGGGCATTCTGGGTTACGATCGTCGCCCGGATGACTTTTTCATTTCTGAGGGTGCCCTCGTCTCCTCTCAGGGTTCAGACTAACACGCCCATCTGGGCTCTGCAGACAAAGCTGGGTCCTCCCAGTGTCTTGACGTGAGCTTTGGCGCACGAAGAGTGATCTTGAGGAGGAGGGTCCGTCCTTGCAGGCCCGCTTCAGGAATTCAGGAAAGTGGAGCCGAGGGGGACCAGGAGGGAGTTCCCCAGATCGTCCTTCTAGGGAGGACCACCAGGAAGAGATGGAAGCCAGAAGGGGCAGCCTCGGAGGGCCTCGTCTGGGCAGCGCACGCTGGGACGACGGCCACACGCATCTTCGGGTCCCCCTAAGCGGGCCAGGCGGGCCTCCGTGTTGGAGGGCTGACCCCGGGGAGTCTCCCCCTTCAAGCCTTCGTCGCCGCATTCTTAGGCGCGTTTGTTTTAAGTCTCTTTTCTGGCGGGGAGTGAAGAGCAGCTTCGCCGAGCATCTTTCTAGTCCCCCGGGGAGAGCCGGGCCAGAAGCCCCCAAGGAAGGGTTAAGCGACTCTCCCCCAGCCCCTACCCTTGGCCGCTCTGGGATGGGGGAGAAATGAGCCTGACCCCTCTTTTCAGAGGGCGGACTTTCCTCAGAACTCAATCTAGTCTGGTCTGCCTGAGCCCAGAGCTACGGACTCTTTAGTGTGCGGTTCCCACCTGCGGTCTATTGGATTTATTTTTAAATGCCTAACTCTTTAGTTAAAAAAAAAATTCAATAACTCTTTATGGGGTAGGCAGGTGGCACAATGGTTAGTGTTGGCCCTGGATTTGGAAGGACTTGAGTTCAAATCCACTTTCAAGTACTGGGTGGCCCTGGGCAAGTCACTTCACTCTGGGTGCCTCAGTTTCCTCATCTGTAAAATAGAGATACCTTCCAGTATCTCTGCCAAGAACACCCAGAAAGGGCTCATAGTTTGGACACCACTGAAAACCACTGACCAATAACTCTTTCCATTGCTTTCCTTCGGCTCTTGGCTCTTATCATACGCATAACCTTCTTGGGGTCCAGAAGCTTCAACAGATTCACAGAGGGCTGGGGGGTCGGTGCCTCAGTGGAGGAAGATGAGCGCCAGGCCCGCTCAGTACGTTCCAGAGCCCCGCAGCCCCCATCGAGGCCCGAGGGCGAGCTACGAGCCAGGCCCCCGAAGAGCAGTGATCTTGACCTGGCCGATCCTGGCCTGAGAGCTTTGTCCGTGCGGCCCTTGCGAGAAGCCGGGTAGGGGCTCATTAGTCTGGTGAAGCTCCCTGGCATACCCCAAGTGGCAGGCAGTTCCCTCGTCCGCCATCGGGCCTTGGGGGGCCAACAGCACCACATAACCAGGCAGTCTGGGGCTCACTCACCCCAACAGTACCCTGTGCTTCTCTGACGTTCCTAGCAGGGGTCTCGAAGCACTTTCCAAAGCCCCGCCTGGGGGGAATGAGGAGCTGAGGAAGTGGGAGCTAACCTTCCCTGAGCCCACAACGCTGAAGCCTGGCAGCTTTCCCGCCTTGGCTGGCTCCGCTCCAGTTTGGGGACGCAGGACCTCGGCCTCTCCGCGCCACTCGGCTTCTCCCGTCGGCAAACGGCCATTAGGATATGGTTTCCGCCCGCCCGCTCCACAGAGAAGTCTCAAGGCGTCGTGGTGGGACCCGAAATGCTGGCTGCCCCCACCGTCCCGCTTCTCCTCTGGGGGCCGACCTGGGGCTGAGCCTCTCCTCCTGGAATAGTCCTCTCTAGGGAAAGCCGTCCGCAGAAGCTCCCCCTCGCTGGCCTCATTTAGACGGGAGGCCCTCTCTCCTGGGCCCTCGGCTTCTCCCATTCCCAAATTCCCATCAGCCCCAGAGGGCAGGATCCATCCCGCATTTCCTCAAAGGGCTCCGGCGTGCACCCTGACATCCCGCGAGGCCTTCAGGGAGTCTCTTCTCCAAGAACCTCAGTTTCCTCTTTCATAAGAGGAAGAGGTGAACTCTCACTCTCACATGGAGCACCTGGCTGAGGCGGTGCCGATTCTTGAAGGGCCTAATCACGGGACAGTCCTCGGGCAGCTTCCCCTGGCTTCATCTCTCTGCCTCCATGCCTTTTACTAGCTGGATTCTCTGGACCCTCCTCTCGGCTTCCTTGGCTGCCTTCAAGGCTCAGCTCAATGGCTACCTTCTTCAGGTCCCTGCTTGGTCCTCCTCACTGCGGGTGCCTTCCCTCTGGGACCACCTTCCATCTCCCTCTGCATCTATCATGGAGATGTAGCAATGGCTGCTCCCCCAGGTAGCGAGGGCAAGAGAGGCAGGATAGGCAGCTCCAGCCTCTCCCAGGGAGATTTTATTACCTGCCAGGAGGTTGGCCACTCTGCCCTCTTCAGAGAGCTGGGGGGCTGGGCACAGATTAATCTATCTATCTGCTCCCTTAAAGGTTATTAATCCGGTAGAGTTCACGCTAAACTTCTCACCCATGTTTCTTAATGGGAGAAGCAGGGCGGCAAGTTTTCTGTGTGAGGCTCGACCTCTTTCCCACCAAATCCCAGTTCCAAGCAAATGGCAAATAACAAAGAAACCTCTTTGTCCAAGTCTATACAATACAAAATTCAAGGAAGTATACAGAGCAGAATAAATACTAGATGACACAAAGTGAAGTTCTCCATTGTAAGAGGGAGAGGAGGAGGAGGACAGGGACAGGGGAGGAAGAGGCAGAGAGATGGCCTGAAAACTGGGGGTGGGGACCTGACAGAGACTGCCCACTCCTCTAATGTCATCTTCTTCTTTTCCTTTAGCAATGTAACATGGAGTTAGCATCCACCATCTTCTCTCCTGAAGTGACTGTGGAGTCTAAAGAGACTGGAGATTTGAAGAGCTCCCCTCTCTCCTGCTCTCCTCAGCTGTGCCCACTCTTCTCATGAAGTCATCTCCACCAGTGAGAACGTCCCATACCGGTGGGTCTGGTTCAGTATGCATGTAACATCCCATTCAGGTTGTGTTGGGCAGTTTCCAGAGGGAGAATCTCATGATGCTTACTTGTATGGACACATGACTCCAGAGATTGCTAAGAGCAGACTTCCTGGGTGAAATCATTCTCTTCTTGGTTGAGCTGAGATTTTATCTTGTTCTTGAGTCAGCAGCCCTTTTATTCTTGTGCATTCTATCATCTCCACTCATCTAAAGAACTTCTCCTGGATTTTCATCCTATTGTTTTCTTTGATAAACAAATATTATTCACGACTGCCTTTTGTATAATAAGTGTTAGGTGGGAGACAACTAAGCTGGTTGAGAGTTCTCTAATGCCTCTGTTCTCCTTGGAATGATCAGGGAAGGTAGCTTTTAGTCTGAACTCCATAGAAAGGTGTTTTATTTCTAGGCCATGAAATCGGATCTAAGTAGCTCGATATAAATCCAATCCAGTCAACCCTCCGGAGACAGAAGACTGAAGGAGTCAGTGTCCAGCCATAGCCCTCCTCCTTTTCCATAAAGGTAAAGTCATAGTCTCCTTTGGAGACATGGAGTTGGGAATTCTAGATCTAATCGATCTAAAGCCATCTCCACAATGTGGGTCTTGCTGGGGTCCTCTGCCTCGGTTGAAACTTGTAGAGGCTCCCTTGTGGTTTGCATGTTGCCTCCCCCATTAGAATGGAATTTCCTTTGGGGATGGATATTTCTGACTTTTTATATATTCTCAGTGTTTAGCACAGTGCCTGGAACATAGTAGATGCTCAATAAATGTTTGCTTACTGACACTGTGGGGTAGTAGAATGAACACTGTACTGGATAACAGGAGTCCTAAGTTCAAGCCTTCAGTGGTTTCCTGCTTCCTTTCTCTATGATCTTCTACATACCACTTTCCTTCTATGGTCTCAGTTATCCTTTTTTAAAAAAAACTTAAATTTATTTGTTTTCACATTAAAATACCATGTTAACTCCTTCACTTCTCCTCTTCCCACATTAGAGAAGACATCATTTGACAAAAAGATATATGAATATATAAAACTATGTCTAACTCATTTCTGTTTCTCAGTTCTTTCTCTGGAGGTGGACATACACTCTTCAAACACTATTTCTATTGATGTACATAATGTTCTTTTTGTTCTGTTCATTTCACTCTTCATTACTTTATGTACATCTTTACATGTTTTTCCAAAATGATTTTCTTTGTTAGATGAAGGGGGTGGGCTGACTTCTAGACTTCTTTCCAACACCTTCTGTCATCCCATGTGGGACCCAGTTGCCTGTGATGAATGCCACCTATGTACAAGCTAATGTGCTGCTCCAGTGACTAGTGGTAATGTTGAGAGAGGCCATGGAGTGAGTGATTTGTGAAGAGGAATGTGGGATCAGAGACTGAGAAGTAAAGGTGCATTGAAATTTTTTTTATCCAATCCCTCACTCTGTGGAGTAGGAACCTGAGGTTTAGGGTGATGGAGAGATGACTCTCGCTCTTTTATATGTCTGTCAGATATCTTTTATCTTGAATATTAGACCTTTATGTAGAATATTTAATGCAAATATTTTTTCTCACTCAACAATTTGTCTTACAGCTACTTTGATTTTGTTTGTGGAAAGGCTTTTAATTAGAAAGTTGAATTTGTGTATTTTCTCTAACATAATTGTTATTTTGCGGGACTCACACTCCTTAGATGGAGAAATGAGGGTTGAAGGCAGTGAGGAAAGGGTTGGTGAAAATGGCTTCCCTCACTACTCCCTCACAGAGTCCCTAAATTACTTGAGGGAGACAAAATGGAGATCTCCCCTCCATGAAGACTTGCCCCTTGATGGCCCTGATGGCCCTCAAGGATGGTGGGAAAAGTCTTCTCTACAAGATGAGGTATGTGGGACCTTAATATAGATATATGTTGCTTTGGGGCACTCACAAGCCCCTTCCCCCCATATCTTCTTGAAAACTGGTAACAAGATGGAGTTTGCCAATGGGCTTACTCTCTAGATACAAATAAATGAAGATTGAATTCGCTATCTGACTGCTTATTTGATTTAATTGTTGATTGGGGCAAAGGGTAGAGGTTAGGGGGTTGTGGGTCACCCTAAATCTCTTTCTAAATAAAACTAATTACTGAAGTACAAAGTTTTCTTGTGGGCAGGGGAGAGGTAGAAAAAAGGGAAGAGAGTACTGCTCACTAATTTGAGTCCAGTATCTTAATAGTTCATGCAATAAAAGTCTTTGAAGAAATTAGGTGTCTTGATAGGAACCAGTGATGTTTTAAACAGGAATCCATGATGTTAAGCTTTCTGTCAGTGTCAGAAATCCCCAAAGTGTCTTGAATGGCCTCAAGAAACAGTTCTTCCTTCTACTCCCTTCTGTGTCTCAGTCCCCAAGACTCCCTCCTCAGAAGAATTTCCCAGAAGTCTTTGTCCAGTTTCCAACTGTTATTCCTGCCTCATGCAACTATAGAGCTCTCAACATTTCCATTTCCCCCAAAGGTTCTTTTGTCCTACTCCCCATCATTACATAATTATTCTTGTTGAGAGTGTGGCTAAGACTTTTCTATTTTAGCCATAGTTTAAATGATACTTTCTAATTTTTGCATGAAGTGACCTTTTCTCTTGATTTCCTTTATCCAATTGGACAATAGGGTGATCTGTGGCTTAAGATGTCAGTATAAACAGTATGATTTCTTCCAAACAGCTTTTCTTATAATTCTTATTTATTTGTTAAATAATACTTTATTAAACCAATAAAATGTGGGAACTTTAAACATTAAAATGGATTATCTTAAAGAGAAAACTTTTTAAAAAGTGGTAATTTGGGAATCATCAGGGGGAGGGGGCTCCCAGAGCTCCCATCCCTCAGACCCAGAAAATAAGCTGAGAATAACATCAAGCAAGGACTGAAGTTTAAAAGGGTACCCCAAATTCCTAGAAATCAGAGCCTACCTATAATTAGATAGGAAAAAATTAGGAAACAACCAAAAAAAGCAACTAACTGTAAAGAATTTTTATGGAGAAAAAGAGCAAGGTATAGGCACAGAAGGGGACAGTGAAAGCAAATGAAACACACACAAAGTCCAAAAGAAAAATATGGATTTGACACAAATTCTCAAAGAGCTCAAAAAAGACTTCAAAAACCAATTACGAGAGGCAGAGGAAAAGTGGAGAAGAGAAATGAAAGTGATGCAAGAAGAAAGGAAAGTGATGCAAGGAGAAAAGAAAGTGATGCAAGAAGAAATGGCCCAATTGAAAAAGGAGAACCAAAAACTGATGGAAGAAAATTGGGCCTTAAAAACCAGAATTGACCATCTAGAAACTATTTATCTCATGAGAAATCAAGAAACAATAAAGCAGAATCAAAGGAATAAAAAACAAAGGAAAACATGAAATCTCTTACTGAAAAATCACTGACATGGAAAATAGATCTAGGAGAGACAATTTGAGAATTATTCAACTACCTGAAAGCCATGATCAAGAAAAAACCCTGGACATCATATTACAAGAAATTATCAAAGATAACTGCCCAGAGATCCTTGAACAAGAAAATAAGATTGAAATTGAAAGAATTCACATATCACTTCCAGAAAGAAATCCTCAAAAGCCAACTTATAGGAATTTAATAGCTAAATTCAAGAGCCACCAAGCTAAGGAGAAAATTCTACAAGCAGTCAGAAAGAAACCATTCAAATACCATGGAGCTACAATCAGGATCATACAGGGCCTAGTAGCTTCTCCATTATAGGATCAAAAGACATGGAATATGATATTCAGGAAGGCAAAAGATTTGGGTTTACAATGCAGACTCAAGGGGAAAAATAGGCATTCAATAAGATAGAAGATTTCCAAGCATTCCTGCAGAAAAAGCCAAACCTAAACAAAAAAATCTGAAGTCCAAACACAAAACACAAGAGAAGTCCAAAAAGGTAAAGAAGAAAGAGAAAATTTAAGGGACTTATTAAGATTAAAAGGTTTATATGTCTACATGGAAAGAGGATTTCTGTAATTCCCCCAAATTACTCTGAATAGTAGAGAAGATAGAAGGAATTTCCTCAGAAAGAGGGTGGAGAAGTAAGCTTATTATGATGATATGATGTATATGATTTATATTTATGTGTGGTAATATGGGATGATATGATATATATGCATATGAATGATATGTAAAAATCAATCAAGGGCTAAAAATGGTAATTTGTTTTTTTCAAATTTATTTTCTATTTTTAATAACAAATTTTCACATAAATTTTCTGAAGTTATATGATTCATGTTGTCTCCTTCCCTTCTTCTGTCCTCCCTCCTAGAGCTGACAAGCAATTCAAACTGTGTTATACATGTATTATCACAAAAAAACTATTTCTATATCATTCATTTTTGTAAATGAATAATCTTATAAAACTCAAACCCCAAATCTCATACCCAAATAAACAAGTGATAAATCATATGTTTGTTTTCATCTGCATTTCTACTCCAGCAGTTCTTCCTCTGGAGGTAGATAACATTCTTTTTCATAAGTTCCTCAGAATTGTCCTGGATTGTTATATTGCTATTAGTAGCAAAGTCTATCACATTTGATTGTTCCACAATGTTTCAGTTACTGTGTATAATGTTCTGCCATTTCTGCTTATTTTACCTTGTATCAGTTCACATAGGTCTTTCCAATTCTTTCTGAAATTGTTCTGGTCATCATTCCTTATAGCACAATAGTATTCCAACATCATCATGTACCACAGTTTGTTCAGCCATTCCTCTTTGAGGGGCATCCCTTTAGCTTTCAATTCTTTGCCACCACAAAAAAAAAAAAAACAGCTATAAATATTTTTGTACAGTCAGGCCCTTTGCAATTATTTTTTATCTCTTTGGGATATAGACCTAGCATATTATTGAATCAAAAGATATGCATTCTTTTTACAGCCCTGTGGGCACAATTCTGAATTACTCTCCAGAATTGTTGGATCACCTCACAACTTCACCAGCAATGCATTAGTGTCCCAGTTTTGCTACATTCCCTCCAACATTTATTATTTTCCTTTACTGTCATATTGGTCAATCCAATAGGTCTGAGGTGGTACCTCAGAGTTCTTTAAATTTCCATTTCTCTAATCAAGAGGGATTTAGAACATTTTTCCATGTGATTAATGATAGCTTTGATTTCTTCATCTGAAAACTGCCTATTCATGTCCTTTGGTCATTTATCATTTAGGGAATGACTTGGATTTTTTTTAATAAATTTGACTTAGTTCTTTATATGTTTGAGAAATAAGACCTTTTAAGATCTTTATCAGAGAAATTTCTTATAAATTTCCACCCCTACCAGTTTGTTGTTTCGCTTCTAATCTTGGATGCATTGGTTGAGTTTGTACAAAATCTTTTAAAATTAATATAATCAAAATGATTCATATTACATCTTGTAATGTTCTTTACCTCTTGTTTGGTCATAAATTCTTCCCTTCTTCATAGATCTGACAGGCAAACTATTCTGTGTTCCCCTGATTTACTTATAGTATCACTCTTTATATTTAGATCCCATACACATTTTTGAGCTTATCTTGGTATGATGTGTGAGATATTGGTCTAAACCTAATTTTTGTCAGACTGTTTACAATTTTTCCCAGCATTTTAAAAATGATCAAATAGTGAATTCTTATTCCAAAAGCTGGAATCTCCAGTAGTTCTTGATGAACAGGTTGTCCTTTCTCCAGTAGTCTGTGTTCTTGTGTGCATTGAACACCAAGCTACTATGGTTACTGCCTGGATCTGGCTTCTCTAGTCTGCTGCATGAACCCCATGTTTCGATTTCTTTAACCAGGACAAACTATTTTTTAATTATAATTGCTTCCAAATCTGGTCTGAGGTTTGGAAACGTGATGCCTTCTTCATTTCTATTCCTCTCTCCCCATCACTGCCCTTGGGATTATGAGATTCCCAATGGGTGTTATTGTTTGCTATCACTACAGCGTCTTCCCCGTCTGACTGTCTCTAGACCATAACCTCTGCTTGTTACTATAACAGATACACTTGGACTGATGTCACGAGAGTCTTTCTTGACCCTGGCTTTTCCAGCTGGGTTTGGTAGAGACCCAGATCTCCACCATAGCCCCCTGGGCTGCTTTACAAGTGGGATTGGGCTTTTGAGTATGGCTCTTTTTTCCTTCTAAGTATAGGACTAGCTTATGTGAGAAGCTCTTTTTTTTCACTTCAATGAGGTAGAACCTGGAGTCAGAAGCACTAGATGTTTGGATGCCGGCTAGGCACTAGAACCTGGATTCTTCCCTGTGTAGACAGGGAGGAATGAAAACACATGAACTAGTGGCTACCAGAGTTGTGGTGAGGAAAGTGGGCTTAGCAGTCTCAGGGTTCTATGGTAAGAGGAAGTATTCTGATTTCCAAATCTTCTATCCTCTAGTAGTGTATTTGTTCCCCAGAACAGGCGAGGACTGAATAAAGGAGTACCCTGAAGTCCCTCTCATAGACTGGAACTTGAGTAGCTTCTATCCACTGACTCTCTTAGCAAATTGATGTCACTACCTGGATATAAGCGGTTTATTGACACAGCTGTTGTCTGACTTGAATTCCACTAGAGATATCAAGCAGCTGGGGTTCACAATCCCTTTCTTGTGCCTGGAAATGTTGCTTTATTTCCCAGGAATTTTTCTTCCTTGATTAAATAGTAAAATGATTCCCTCCAAGCACAAAATTCTGCACTTTTACTTTGTGTATTAAAATGCTATTTTGCAATAAAACCTCAATTTAATTTTCATTTTCTGATAATGAGAAGTTGTAAAGTTCAGAGAATGAATGTCATATAAAAGTTCCTAGAGAAAATTGTAATCATTACAAACCTTGCTTTATAGAGGACTTTTACACTGGCGTTTTTGTTCCCGATTCTGACACTTCCCCTACTTCCCAAACCCCTCGCTGGCACATAAACTCAAAGAGGCACCAGACTTCCAGATATCTAAGGCTTCTGGTTGGAGCCCCACGGGCCCTTTCCCCACCCAAGCCCATGGTCCTTTGGCCCTTTTCAACCCAAGGTCTTTTGGAGGACTGGAGGACAGTGGGAAAGGGCATGGAGTGGAAGCAGAGGATTTGGGCTCATAGTCCAGCTCACTCTCAGCCTCTGGTACAAAGGATGTACTTAATCAAAGTTTCTCAAATGATTGCTATGAATTATGTCATCTTTGGTCAGCTCCTTCCACCACCTTCGTCTCTTTCCTTTTCCATCACAAATCTCTCCTCTGGGCCAATTGCTGTCTCCCAATTTGCTACTCTGTACAATGAGCATCATGATGCCTACAGCACTGTGAGGGTCAAGTGAGACAATGTCTTCCAGACTCCATAAGAATACCAACTTTGGCCAAGATCAATTTCCCCTCCTCCAGTTGGCTTTGCTTAGCCATGCAGACCGAAACTCAAACCTGAAAGTCTGGGCAAGGTCCAACACTGGCAGTGAGAGAGAGCTCCAGCACCAGTGTTCCCAGAAGTTTGCTGGTGGGGAAATCTGTGCCAAGTCCCAGAATCAAAGGGACAAGACTCAAATTGGCCAATCTGCACAAAACCCTGGGTGACTTTGGGGGGGGGGAAATGAGGCATTATAGTGGATGGAGTGAGTTGGAATCAGTTAGACTTGGGTTGAAATTCTACCCCTGTCATGTTAATCAATCAATCAAAAATGGTTTAGTAGGCATCTGCCCCGAGTCAGGCTCCTCCCAGAGACCAGACATTTCAAAGCTTTGGGGGTGGGAGTTCCCTAGTTTAACAGACTCACACGTCGGGTTTTCCTCTCTTCCTCTCTTTCTTTGAGAATGTGCCAGGTCCCGGAGATGTAAAGGCAAAAACAAACCAGACCTTGCCTTCAAGGAACAGATTCTGGTCTCTTGAGGAAAACAATTCGTATGAATGCAGTGGTTGTCAGGACCACGTTTCATTTCTGTGAGACCCAGAGTGGCCTCGAAGGATCCTGAAGGACAGTGTCAGAGAAGGGGAGACCCCGAAGCAGAGCCCCCCAGGGATGTGAGGCTGAGGAATTAAGGAGATGAGAGAAACCCACACACAGAAGCCACAGTGGAGGTCTACTGTAGGATGCTGGGAAAATCTCAGGAGTTAGACCCGGCACCAATTCCAATCCCTGGTGCTTCCCCTTCTCCATTTCTCTAGGGTTTCATCAGCCCATTAGGAAATGGGCCCCTTCATAGTGATCATGACATGGAGGTATGGAAGAGAATGTGGGGAGTGGTTGGGCCTCAGGATTGTTTTGTGGCTTGATGGCATTTTAAGGAGGCAAGTAGCTCCTGACTGGAATGTCTTATGAATTCGGTTGGCCGAGGGAGGGCGAGGGAGGGACGGCATCTCAGGGTCATGGGCCGCCTGGCCACTTTTCCACATTTGGAATGTGACTTTAGTGCTGCTTCCCTAGACCAGCCTTGAATCCAGGCCAGGGCCGATTTGCAGCACATGGAGGAAGAGGGAGAGTCTGAAAGCTCAGTGTCCTCTGATGAGGATTCTGGAGCCTCTGGGAAACCTAGCCAGACCACGAGGTACCTGAAGCATCCCCTTGGCCCGCCGCACGATAGGGCATTCGTCCTGTATTATAAAATGAGGTGACAATCAACCTTTCTGCTGGCTTGCAAAAAGCAGGAAACAAGCCAGTGGAGGGTGCTAGTCCCCTCCGAGGGGCTGAGCTGCCAAAGGCACGCACATACATACAGGAGTCTCACCGAGGAGCGCGGGAGGGGGCACGGGGAGTGCTGGGACACGCGGGCCTCTCCTTGGAGCCTGGGAGGGACCAGAGGTGAAGGAGGCTATTCCAGGCATGGGCGTGGGGCTGGATGGTGCGTGTGAGGGAAAGGTTGGCACAAAAGGCTGCTGTGATCCCGTAACAGCCCCAAGGAGGGCTGGAGCTCAGGATGGGGGAGCGCTGGGGGTGGAAGCCTCGGCCCCTGCCATGGCAGACAGTGTTCTTTCGAAATGACACTGGGAGAAGGCAGAGGATCAAAGAAGGAGCAAACCTCTTGCTTGGAGGCGATGGCATGATAACAAGCCGTAACGGAGAGGAGGCCGGCTGCTTCTGTGTGCTCTGCCCAAGACAATGACCTTTGTCCAGCCGGGCAGGACAGGCTCACGCCATCTGCTTTGGGTTCCCAAATGCGCAGATCAGAGCACTCACGTTTTAGCAAACTTCTTGATGGCATCTTTTACTGTCCCAGTGCCTCGGGAAGACACTTCCCGGCTCCTTTCTAAAACGTGGAGCCCCAGTCGTCGTCCCCCTTCATCCCCCTTCACCCAGAAGGCCAACAACTTCATAGGGGCTACCCGTGTGCAGCCCTGCAAGACATATTTTCCTATTCGTCAGGTTGGGAAAGGAAACACAGAGCTCTCCGAACCACATCAGAGCAGATGGATAGCGTGAAGAGTGGGCTTTCATCCGCGCTCAGACTCCGGTTCTCTCTGGAGAGGCCAAGGCCTCCGAGTGCTCTTGGGTCCTCCTGCTGCCTTTCACAGGTGATCGGCGCACACTGACCATTGGCAGAGCTTTCGCGAAAGCATTTCGTCCTCATCCCATCAGCAAGAGGCAGGGATGTGGACCACACCTTTGTCCCCAGCCGGCATGCTCCGGCCTCTCCGTCTCCGAGCCGGCCCTGCCCTATCTCCCTGGGGTGGTTCTAGGGGGGCTCGCGCTGTCGGGGTGTCTTCTTTACTGCCCTCATGTTTCCCCCACAGTGCTGAGGGCCATGAGGCCACTTCTCATCCACGAGGGACATTTCTCTTTAGGAGCAGTACAGGATCTGCTCCCTCTCCAGCACCTCGGAGGCCCGCTCTCCTCTCTACCGCCCCGGTCTTGGGGGGAGCACAGAGACAGCAATCTCGGTTCCTTTGGCCCCACCGAGTCATGCCCAAATGGGGCCTGACGAGTCCATGTGTCAGCAGCCTGGGACCGGAGGCCACCCCTGAAGTGCTCTCCTTGCTCCTGGGTCAGGCTGGCTACAAAAGGCAGCTTAGACATGAGCTCCCGGCTTCCGGGGCTCCCTCGGTTAGACTCTGCTGTCTTCACCCAGGATGGAAAAGAACAGGCTGAGGCCAAGGCTGAGGCCCATTTCCTGGAGCACATGAGGGAAGGAGGGTCTCTCCCTGACCTCGTGGGGGACAGAAAGGCCAACCATGAATGGGGCAGCCAAAAGGACCGAGACAAGAGAGCTAGGACAGACGCCTAGAAGAGTCCCCAACCGCTGGGCCAGCTGATCCATCCCAGGGCTTCTTCGAGGCTTACCTGCCCCCCCAAAGTGGGCTTCTCAGGGCCCAGGTGGCTCTGCTCAGACCCCCAACACCAGTACAGCTAGTTGTGGCTGTGGTCCCCTTTGAGGGCCACCGATGGTCCCATGCCGATGGAGTAAGAGGCCTGGCAGCGCGGCCCAGGGGTCCGGGCTGCTTCCTGGCTGCTTCCTGGCTTTTCTCCAGGACGTGGAGAAGAGCAAAGAGGGCGTGCTTGTCCCCCGCACAGCGGAGGGGGCACCAGCAGAGTCAGGACCCAAGATCAGGACGCGCTAGATCACAGGAGCCAATCGCATAAGCTGAGAGGCAGCAGCTAGAAACGTCCTCAGGACAGAAGTATTCCTGTGCTACGGCAGCCAACAAAGCCACTGCGTTTCCTGAGAGGGGCCGAGCTCCCAGGGGTGGGGAGTGGGGAGGCGGGGGACCCTCGTGGTCTGTCTGCATCAGGATTCTGGGGCTCCATTCTGGCCCCTCAGATTAAGGCAGGTGGGGTCCAGAGAGGGGCCAGCAAAGTGGGAGAGGCTTTGAGTCTATGGCACGAGACCCTCTGCTGAAGGAACTAAGACTATTGAATCTGGAGACGACTGGAGGGGTGCTGGAGGGGGCTGGAGATAGCCGAACCATGAACAAATGATGTGGAGGCGTGGTATGTGCATGTCTGTATGTGTGTGTGCATGTGTGTGCGTGTGCGTGTGCCTGTGTGTGTGCGTGTGAGGGCTGCAGGCATGAGTCTTGCTCGATTTGGCCCCAAAAGGCAGAATCAGGATCAATGGGGGGGGGGAGCTGCAGGAGCCATTTTGGGGGCCTCTATGGGTGGGGGCTTCCCCTCCTTCAGGGTCTTTGAGTCAAGGCCAGATGGCCCCTCCTTGGACAGGTTACAATGGGGATGCCTCCGGTGACAGGTTAGACTAGATGGCCCTGGGACGCCTTCTGATCTTCACATTCTGTGTGATGTGTCCAGAGAGTGGAGTACCCAAAGGGAAGAAGTATGTCATGGCCTTGGGAGGGGGGGCCTGAGCTGGGTCACGAAGGACCTGAAGTAACAAAGGAGTTTATAGTTATACTTCTGAACCTCAGTTTCCTCATCTGTACAATTGAGGCAAGAACCCCACAAAGGGCTGGGAAGCTCAGTGAGAAAATATTTGTACAAACACTGCAGAGTTGGTTCCTGCTCTAACAAGGGGGCCAGACCTGAGGATGCCCGAGACCCCCTTCCCAGCCCAAATCTGCGATCTTGAGACCAGGCGTCCAGGGTAGGTAAGGGCGAGCCCCACTGCTGAGCCTGGACAGCTCCTGTGGTGCTGGCGTCCTAGGGAAGGGCTGAGACAACTCCCTAACGAAAGACCATCATTCTAATCTCCCCCATCCTTCGGTCCATCGGGAAGAACTTTCAAATGGAGGTGCCGGGCTCTGTGTGTGAGGTGCCGGGGATGCAGCATCAAGAGTGGGGCGATCCTTCTCCCAGGGAGCAGAGTCGGGGGGTTCTTGCTGTGGAATCGCTGACAATCCTAGCTGGCCTCCCTACAGCTTTTGCTTCATTCCCTTGGTGTTCCACAGTGCCCTTGGGAGGGATGGCTCCACAGGTAAGGGTTGGAAGCAGGATTCACACCCAGAGTCGTCTCGGCTCCCCCTCTGGGCCAGGGACAAGCTTCTCAGGCATGGCTGGCCCAGGGTTCTCTCTAAGCATCCCAACTGGCTCGGGCGAGGGATTCTGACTCTGGGCCTCCCCCCAGGTCCTGCTGTGGTGATGTGAGCCTTCCTTGGGAACGAGGGCAGCGTTCTGACTCTCAGGACGGCATCCCCCAGCCCCTTCCTCCCCCAGTGGAGCTCCTGGTGGCCTTCCCCTCGATCTGCCCTCCTCCCAGGCTTCCAGCCAGCTTTCTTCATTGTCTTGGCCTGGCAGCCCCGGCCTGCCTGGCATCGGAGCCCTGGCATTTGCCTGGAAAAAGCGTCCTGCTGGGCAGGCCCAGGGCTGGGGGAGTGCTGGAGAGCCCCGCGCCAGGTGGAAGCAGCAGGTCCTTCCAACCAAGGTGGGAGGAGCCTGAGCTTCTTAGCATTTCAATGCACCAGAGGAAGGGCTGAGTGTGAGTGAGTGTGTGTTGGTGCGCGCGTGTGAGAGCCTTGAACTTGGCTTCGGCTCATTAACCGTTTCAGCGGCGGACAGTGCCAGCCGGGCCCTCTATGAGGCGGCCCTGACAGCAGAGCTTCCCCAGAAGGCAGCGGAGCCCGAGCCCAGCACGCCTTCATGGGGGAGAAGTATGGGAAGGGCCACCACGCCGTGCTCAATAGAGGAGAGGACAATGAGATGGTAAGTCTTCTTCCCTTCGGGGTTTGCCCCAGGAGCTTCTCGGGGGAGCCCCGCCGCCCCGAGAGCACAGGGCTCGCGGGAGGCTGCCGGCAGCTGACCCGGGGCTCCGAGAGGTAGAGAGAGAAGAGGGAGAAGCCCCCGCCCAGCCCAGCCCCACCATCGGAGGATCAGCTTCTGAGTGTGCCTAGTAGAGCCGGCTGGTCCGCACACGTCGGGCTAGACTTCAGGGAGGGAGCAGCGAGCTCCCTGGAGACGGGTCGGGCTTCCCGCCTCGAGGACCATCAGGGTCCCCAGACAGCCTTTCCGAGCCTCCTCCGAGGAGTGAGGAAGGAGAAGGCAGGATGCCGTCGGGGCTCCCGAAGCTCCCAGTTCTTGGATGTCCAGGAGGATAGTATTAGAGCCGAGCCAGGTCCGGAGGGTTCCCTCTCCCCCATCTTGTTTGGGGCTTTTCTTGCAAGGTAAATAAAGTCCCAAGTGGGCACCAGGATGTTTTTCACGCCTGAGCCGGCCCCCCACGAGGGACCGCTTGGGTCCGAGGCTTCTGCGGGGACAGGTGGGTACTGGGGGGACTGCCCTGAGGTTCAGAGGTAGCCAGGACAGAGCAGGACGCAGCCAGGAATGATTGGAAATGTCTTCTTGGGTGATTACCCCAGCCCTGATGATTGCATTCTTTGCGAGTGCTTAAACTGGTCTTTCGAGTCTAATCTGCTTACCAGCTTCTATAGCAACAACCTTTTGGGGACTTCAGGAACAGATTCCCTTCTTGCAGCTGTCAGAGCAAAGAGATGGGGATGAGAGTCCCAACTGTGCCCTCCAGAAGCCCTGCCAGCTGTGGCTTGGAGGGTGCAAGGAGAGCACCGGCTCTTGTTTACTCTCCGGATCTTGTTCCCTCCTGAAATGCTGTTCTTGGTTTCATCCCCTCCTTCCTGCTCATCTTTGCCCTCCGGACTTTATCTTACCTCTGGGATCAGAGATCATAGGGAGCCAGGAGACCTGAGAGGCCACCTACTCCAACTCTCCCATTTTGCAGATGAGAAAACTGAGGAGGCCCTGAGTGTTCTGAGATCTAAGGCTGGAAGGGACTTCGAGCCCATCTCATCTGACCCTTTCATTTTATGGGTGAGGAAAGTGAGGCACATTGGAGTGTCTGCAGTCACACAAGATGAATAAATATGCATGTATGCACACACAGAACACATTCTATATACATGTATAGTTTGCATTTATAGCCTTTTGTATCACATACAAAATACATAATTATATATAACCTTTATATGCTCACATATGTTATATATATGTTTCTGGTAAGGGAGTAAGAAAGTTCTAGAGACACTGTCTCTGAAAACAAGCACTATTGACAGAAAGAATCCCAAACTTATGGATCAGATTCAAGAATCAGAGGGAAGATTTGAACCCAGACCCTCTGGCCCAAAGCCAGTCCCTTTGTAATGCCTTCCTCTGGCCCTGCTCGGGGCCCCTTGATTGGAGCAAGGTGGCCAGCCTGCTCTCCTCTGCTCTCTGTTTCCTCAGTCCAGCCGTACCCCTAAACCCCCAGCCTAGCAGGTCCATTGCATTCTTCTGAGTCTCAGGAAAGAAGACTTCAAGGACAGTCTACCTGGCTGGTGCTCCCAGCATCCCCATGACAAGGAGGGGTTTGGTGACTGTTGCCCTTGCTGGATGCCTCGGTGAGCCTGGCCCCAGGTGGACAAGGCATCCCCACTCTCTGCTCCACAGATGTCTCTTCTGCCTGGGGCCATGTTGCTTCTCTGTGGAGACTGAAGGCTGGGCAGCCTCTTCATCCCCTTTCCCTGAAAGGGATCCGTCCACCAGAACCCGGAGGTCTAAGCCCTGGCCTTGCATCAAGCCTGGGAGATGGTCTGAGCAGAAGTCCTGGTCCAGCAGCCTCCCCTTCCAAAGCATCCAAGTGTGTTTACTGAACTGAAACATGGTTGAGGGAAGAATCCATGCTTAGAGGGCGACCAATAGAGCCGCTTCCCTTTTTAAACACCGAAAGCATTTGGCTCGCCTCTCCCTCCTATCCCTGATAATGAAGAAAAGGGAAAACCAGTTGGTCAAACCAATGGAGTTCAACACTCCAGAGAACATTCTGTACCCATAATCCCCCACCTTGGCAAAGAAGGAAAAGGACAATTTTAGGATTTTCTAGTCGAGTGAGCCCAAATGAACCATAGTAGCCCTCTGAATCTCGGTTTACTAAGCTTCTAATTTCTAATAGTTTCTACCTTTAAAATCCTTCTTGGAACTTCATTCTCTATGCTGCTGGGGCCCCTTCTCCTTGGGTCCTAGCACCCACAAAGCCCCGGGCTTTTGGAACAGGAGCTCAGAAGGCACCAGGAAAAGTCTCCAAGGCTAATGAGGGTGACACTTGGTGTATCAGAGAGGGAATGAGTCCAGACAGGTTTGGGGAGAAGAGAGGGGAAGATGAGGAGGAAGAAGCAGCTAGGAAGCTGCTACTAGGAAGTGTTACTCTCTCCTTAGTCAGGTCTAGGGCAGACCTGAGATTCTCCCAGGCTCATTTTCCCTGAGGATGCTCCCAGTTCTAAACAAGCTCATCTTCCCTTTCACACGCCACCCCACCCCACCTCCTGACACTTTTTCCCACTACAAAAACCTCTGCAGCTATGGAACTAGAAGTGAATTCTTGCTTGAAAGGGGGTGGGAGGAGGATGCCCCAAGTTCCTGTCTGATGCTACCCCCAGGTTCCTGGTGATCTCATCAGCACAGGCCTTCCTCATGTGGCTCCCTAACCTGATGGTTCACTCATAATCCATCTTTATTGGCAGGGCCAGTGCCTCCCATGGCTCTGCTGTCACCACCCAGGCGTAGCTGTTCACCGTAAGGTGTCTGCCTGTTCCTAGGCAGGAGGGGAGAAGCAGGAGAGACTTTCACTCCCTTTTGAGGGTTTTTGGGAATGCTGCCAGCCCAGGGCTTTTGGAACAGGAGCTCAGAAGGCACCAGGAAAGGTCTCCAAGGCTAATGAGGGTGACCCTTGGTGCATCAGAGAGGGAACGAGTCCAGACAAGTTTGGGGAGAAGAGAGGGGGAGATGAGGAGGAAGAAGCAGCTCGCTTCCTAGGAAGCGCCACTCTCTCCTTAGTCAGTCAGCAAGCAATAATTGAGCACAATTGGGTGCCAGGCACTGTGCTAAATGCTGGAGATACAAAGAGGCCAAAGACAGTCCCTGCCCTGCAGAAGCTTCCAGTCTAATGGGAGAGGCAACAAGCAAACATACCAGAGGCAGAGTGGATGGAAGATGATCTCAGAAGGAAGGACATGCCAGGGGCCCTTCTGGGAAAGGTCAGCTCCCAAAGGAGGATCTGAGCTGAAACTTGAAGCTGTCGAGAGGAGGTAGAAGCCCCAAGGAGGAAGGAGGATTCAGGGCTTGCTTTGACCTTCTCCCAGGGAGATTCCTCCTTCCTGTATATGATGGCAGGAAAGGAAAAGTCAGTTTCCTTCTCCTAGTAAGTGTCCTGGAGACATTGAGCTTTAAGCTGACTTGGCCTTTGGGAACTGGAGGTGGGACCAGAGGGAGGTGTGATGCTGGATGTAGAGCAGAAAGATCTCAGAGCTCTGCTTGTCCATTTGACAGATGATGGCACTGAGTTCCAGGCTAGTGTAGTTCCTTGTCCAAGGACCCAAAGGTGACCCAGACATGCATCTGGGATTGACACTCATGTCCCCCGACTCCCAGTACCTTGTCCTCCCATTGACTCCCATCCACCACCCTGCCTGGGCTAAGTAAGGCATCTCAGTGTCTGTCTGACCTTCCTTCTCTAAGTCTCTTCTTCCTTCTCAGGACAATAACCAAGTTGCACCTGATGGATGGAGTCCTAGGGGATTCCAAGTCTCCCCACCAGGCGGGACTTTATTTTCCTCATCTTTAGAATGGGGGTGGGACAGGTTGACACATCAGGTGTCTCTTGGCTCTCACATTCTGTTTTCATGCTGTAAAAAGCCTTGGAAGAGCAAGCTTCCCCTTGGATCACATCCCGGGGAAAAGAACAGATCAGGACGATCTTGCTAGCTTGTCTTCTCTGTCCTCTTACGCCTTTTTCTGTTCTTAACCAAACGGAGAACAATCATTTTCACTCCTCAGAGACTGGGTCTTAAAGTAACATCTCCATCCCTTTGACGTCTTAAGTCGCTTGTCAATGAGAATCGCTATGGCATAGCAAACAGGGTAGCCCTGTGACCCTGGGCAAGTCCCCTGCAACGGCAGAAGGAGTTTCTACACTCGCAGCTCCTTAAATGCAGGATCTCTCATGTCTGGACGAGGAACACAGAAGTCAGCAAGGATTCCACAGTGGTGAGAGACATCCTAGAGAGCCTCTGATCTTCTCCAGGATTCAGAAGAACAGAAGGGCGGATGGATGGGGGATAGGAAGTGACTACCAGAGGGAAGACATCGAGAAAGGATGGGAGGAAAGAGGGAAACAAGCGTTTATGGAGTGCCTTCTCCAAGCCGGACGCTGTGCAGATATCATGTCATTGAGTCCTCCCAACAGTCCCAAAGGGTGGGGGCTCTTACGACCCCCATGGAAGGAAAAGCTACATTTCAATGAGAGCTTAGAGGACAGAAAAGGGTTCTTTCCCCCCTCAAACTTCACAGACACATGAAATCCATGGTCTATGGATCAGCCATTAAACACTGCTGGTCTCGTCCAATCTTTCATTTTACAAATGGGGAAACCAAGGCCCAGGAGGTCATGTGATCTGTCTCCAGCCGTTTTCCGCCTTCATCCCCAGACAGGACCGGGGGACGGGGGTCTCCCTAAGGCTCGCTCCCTCACTGGGGGCCCTGCCTTGTCTGCAGGCTCTCATTCGCCAGCAGTTTGGGACTCTGGGAATGAGAAAGGCTTCGCTGGGACGGATGGGAAGGCCGAAGAGCGTGGGAGGAGGCGCCTTTCCCATCCCAACCTGGGGCTGGCCTGTCTGCCTCTAAGGATTGCCAAAAGCAGGGAGGAGGCCCTGGAAGGTGTGTCAGAGCCGCCGAAGCCCAGGGCAAGGCCGGCCGGAGTCAGCAAGCTGGCAAGAGCTGGGAGGCCCACGGGCCGGAGACTGTGTTTGGGGTCCAGCCACCCGCCAGACCACGAAGAAGGCCCTTCTTCCAAGGCCTCAGGGACGGGACGGGGCGAGAACCCCCTCCGGGGCGTGACGCCCCTCTGCTGCCTGCTCCCAGAGAGCCTCCCTGGAGGCCGGTGGTGGAGGCTTCTGGAGGTCTCCACAGCTGACCGGCCCTGACCGGCCCAGCTGGGCTTATGGATTTGCCTTTTGCTGCATGAAGCTCTTGGGGTCCATGCAGAGGAAGCTGTCCGCAGCTGCTCAGCTGGCCAGGGAAGGCGGCTTCTCTTTGAGCAGGACTTGAGGTCTCCTGAACCCCGGAACCGTGCTGGGCTGCCATCCATTCAACAGCTCCTTTTCTCTTTGGTCAGCTATTGGCCTAGTCCTGTGCCACTGCTCAGACCACAGCTGAACTGGTGTCCACCTTGTATCCAAGGCTATACGAACCGACTTTGTCGATTGCTTTGCTGAAATCAAGAAGACCATTAGCGGCATCCTGGTGGCCAGTCAGAGTGGTCTAGAGGAGCTCAGAGAAGGGAGAGGGCTAGTTTGGGATCCTTTGAGTTTGTGGGCAAGGCTATTTTCCAAGTCCTCTCAGATCACCTGTCTAACAGTCTCTCTCTTAAGCCAATACAGTTATTAAGCACCTACTATGTGCAAGGCACTGTTTCTGTCTCCTTTTTATTATTTTTATCTGAACTTGTGATTTCACTAATGTATAGAACTCTTACTGAAGAACTTCCTAAGGCCACTGAAGGTTGGTGGTGGTTTTTTTTTTTTTTTTTTTGCATTGTGGCCTTAGGGAACTGCCTAGGGCCCTGGTAGAAAAGACTTGGCCAAAGTCACATTGTCAGTGTGGATCAGAGGCAGGACTTGAACTCAGATCTTACTGACTCTGAGGCTGAAAGAACCTTAGTCTGAAAGAGGCAGTTAGTCTAGGGAAGAAGACACAACTCTCTGTCCATTTAGACTTCTGCTATTTGCCCAGCAGGCTGTTCCAGATGAGTCTGCTCCTTCCAGAATCTGTGTTTGCAGACCTGGCTTTTTATAATATTAAGCCAATTGGGGAAGGACTACTGAGCACTCTTGTCTTCTGCTGGATGGGCCCAACATGCATGGTTTAAGCTGTTTTCCTACTCATCTCTTCTTTTCTGGATTCCTCTCATGGACACTCTATTGTTGGATAGGATTATGGCATGTTGGAAAGATCCCTGCATCTTGAATTAGATGTCCTGAGTTTGAATCCTGCTCCTGCCCTTGACTTTCCCCTTTGTGACTTTGGACTGATCACTTACTCTGTGTCAAATGATGGAGATGGATTTTGTGGTCTCTCAGGTCTCCTCCAGCCTCATATTGAGCATCTGGTGGTCTGTACTAGCATAAGCCATGGACCAAATTTATTCCCCCTTGTCAATGCACCAAATGACCACTTTGGACTCAGTCCATTGGTTCATCTATTTCCTGGGTATTTACACAGATCCCATGAATCTATCTGAGCTTGGTGAGTTCCTTGGCTACAGATGAGCTAAAGATACAAGATAACTCTGTGAGCTGAGTTCCTAAGAACTCACCCTGGATAAGGAAGATGGTGGTCTTTGGCTTGGATTTGGCATGCGACCTTGGAGGGGAGGGCATTTGTTCCCCTCCCTGTAGAAATGAAGGGACCAAGGCTCAGAGAGGTTAATTGACCAAAGTCACAAAGCTGACAACTGATGGTGTTTGCATCAAGGTCCTCTGCCTTCCATCAAACTGGGGTCTTTCCTGGGCCATTGGCCTTTTCTGTTGCTTTACCCACCAGTACGACCCACCCCCAGAGTTGAAACTTGGGATAAGGGAGGTAGCCAAGGCCATTTGGGTGTACCGGGCAGAATGTGCTGATATCTGTGAGGCATCCTGTCATTATAACCTCCTAATTGATCTCTTTGTCTTTGGTCCCTTCCCTTTCCATCTTTCCTGTACCTGTCAAATGAGATTATTACAGAGCAGATCTGAATACATCACTCCCCTCTTTACAAGGTTCATTGGCTCCCTATTGCCTCTAGGATAGAACAAATAAATGGCCATTTCTATGCCTTGCAGTGCGTGGTATGGGCTCTTTCCCATATCAGTCACCAGTTATTGTGGCATCCATTCCTGAGGCCCCTAGTTTCTTCTAGCCCTGGCTAGTCTGGTAGGGGATGGATTGTCTCTCTCCTGGTGTAGCTGGGTACATGATTGAATTATGCCATGGGTGCCAAGCTCTCACCATGTTCAGACCCTCTGTTCTGTAAGTAACTGCTGGCACTGACTCACCCCCCCCTTCCCCTTCTCCTCCCATCCCCCAGCTGTTTTCAGCCTGAGTAAAGGTTATTTCTTGCCCACCCTCCTACTAGTCAGGGCTTGGCTCCTCCAGGAGGCATCTCTGACTTGCTCCACCCTCATTGATCCCTGGTCCTCATTCTTTGAAGCCCTTTCCTTCGAAGATCCACGGGACTCCTCTCAGCCAGAGGCTGTTTTGCAGCGTTGGTGGTTTCCTTTCATGCCTGCCACTCTCCTTTCCTCACATAGGTGAGCAGGGAGCAGAAAATAGGTCCTTGGTTCCCAGCTGAGTCTGACTGTGAGTTCAGACTAGAGTTGGCACTCAATAAAATCATAACTGATGGAAGGGAGCAAGCAAGGAAGGAAGGAAAGAAAGAAAAAAGAATGGAAGGAAGGAGAGAAGGAAGGAGAGAAAGAGCAAAGAGAAGGAAAGAAAGGAGAAAGGGAGAAGAAAAAGAAGAAAGTGAAAAAAGAGAAGGGGAGGGAAGAAGAGAGAAGATGGAAGGGAAGAAGAAAGGAGGGAAGGAAGAAAGGAAAGAGGGATAGAAGGGAGGAAGAAAATAAGGAAGGGAAGAAGGAAGAAAGGATTTAGGGAAGGAAGGAAAGAAGGAAAGATGGATCAAAAGAAGGAAGGAAGGAAGGAAAGAAAGGAGGGAAGGAAGGAAGGAAATAAAAATGGAGGGAAGGAAAGAAGGAAGAAAGAAAAGAAGGAAGGAGGGAAAGAAAGAAGGAAGAAAGAAAAGAGGGAAGGAAGGTTGGAGGGAGGGAAGGAAAGAGGGAAAGAAGGAAGGAGAAAAGGATGGAAGGAATGAAGGAAGGAAGGAAGGAAAGAAAGAAGGAAGGAAGGAAATAAAAATGGAGGGAAGGAAAGAAGGAAGAAAGAAAAGAAGGAAGCAAGGAAAGAAAGAAGGAAGAAAGAAAAGAGGGAAGGAAGGTTGGAGGGAGGGAAGGAAAGAGGGAAGGAAGGAAGGAGAAAAGGATGGAAGGAATGAAGGAAGGAAGGAAGGAAGGAGAGAAAGAATTATTACTTATTTGGGAGCTGTTCTTGAATTTCAGTACAAGCCCTCTTGATTAGTGCTTGGGATGAGAGGGGGAAAAGATGTGAAACAGTGAGTCCTGTGGAGAGTCTTGCTGAATTTCATTGGCAATCAGTGTTCCTTGTTTCCTTCACATTCAAGTCTCGTGCTCAGTGTGCCCGCCCAATACTAATGAGTCCAGAGCCAAATTCCAGGTTTCTCTCTTTTGTGAGATTGGAAAACATGGAATCCTTCTAGCTCCCTATGTGCAGTCTGCAGGATGACTGAATTTCTCCTTCTCCTTTTCTAAACCTCTCTAAGCATTTAATGGCTGCTCCCAACGCCATATATGAAGGGCTGTCACATTTTCCAGTGAAGCAAGAGAGGAGGAGTGAGGAGAGGGCATGGAGCTGAGGGACCTGGCAGAGAGACTACTGCCTTTTGATGCTCTGGGCTGGTACCAGGCTTTGCCCAGCAAATGGGACTCGCATCGCTATTGGTTTGCCAACCTCCATCCTCAGACCTTATTGCCTTGGGTCCTTCCACAGTGGAGAGCAGGGCCTCCTCTCCGGCATCATCAGCCTAGGATGATTCTGCTTTGTTTTCTTTTGCAAGCTCCCCACATGGTCTTGTCAGATGTGTTGACTGGGACATGTCCCTATGACTTGTCAAGCCCAGGGACAAGGATATTGGCTCCAGAAACCATTGTTTTCTGTTCACCCCTAATTGTCACCTGGGTGGAGTCATCCCTGTTTGTTTGCTGACTTACTTGTTTAGTTTCAGCCCAGTGGAAGCCAGTTAAAGGAAGTGAGTCCAGTCTGCTCAGTACCTGGCTGAAGAGGTGTCTCTTGGGATTGTCGATTAAGGCAGTACCAGGCACCTGTCAAAACAGGGTTTGGAAGCTGGGAAGGCTGTACTGGCTTCAACATGCCAAAGAGTTCTGGAGTATTGGAGCCAGCTTGGAGATGGCTGGGTATCCAGAGGGTAAGAGTTACCACATCAGTTGTTGGCTGGCCTAGACCTGTGGGACTGGTTGCAATTCTGCAGCCTGACTGGCCTAACAAGGCTGGAGTTTCAGTCCTACAAGCATCTTCAGTCATTAACACACTAAGGGAACAATATCTTGGTCTGAACTAAGAAAAGAACAAACAAACAAAACAATAGTCTGGTCCTCTGTAGGCTACTACCTACATCAATGTGATGTGGACCTGTTATCACAACATGGAGCCTGGCAATCTCCTCTAGCCTCCGGCAGCTCCTTCCCCTTTTGAAGGGAAGCCTTTGGGTTGTGAACGTGGGTGTTTTCAAAGCACAGTCTCAGGGGTGAGAGAAATAGGTCATGTTTAGGAGGTGTCATTGGAGCTGGACCTTGAGGGGAGCCAGGAATTCCAAGATGGAGAATGGAGGAGAGAGTTCATTCCATGTCTAGGGGAAGGTCTATAGATAGGAGATGGAATGATGGGATGGCAGGGATGAAAGTCCAAAACTGTAGGACTGGAGAGTACATGAACCAAATTCATATGTTAGAAGCCTGGGAAAATAGAAAGGAGAGCTGGTGATTTTGATCTTAGAAGGGAGAGGGAGACACCTTGAGTGTGGGATGGTCAGAGCTGCGTTTTAGGAAGATCATTTTGGTGGCTGTTTGGAGGGTGGATTGGAGAGGGGTCAGGCTTCAGGTAGGGAGACTGATCAGAAGGTTCTTGCCATAGTCCTGGTGAGAGGTGGTAGCCTTGTGATGAGAGAGAGAATGAACAAGACTCAGAAGCATCTACCACAGGACAGGTGAGATCAATTCTCACACATGTCATGTTGATGTAGGTGGCGGCCTGCAGGGTACCAGATGGTTGTTTTTTTTCTTAGTTCAAGCCAAGATGTTGTTCCTTTGGCATGTTAATGACTGAAGATGCTTGAAGTTTTCCTATATGTTGGCGCCAGACTTGAGATCTCTTTACCAAACTCTTCATTTATTTCTTCTCTCTGGCCAAGTGGTCTGGGCTTTCCTCAAACAACAGCATTTTTTTCCCTTTCTCTTTCTCTTCACCCAAATTCCATGCCAGTCAATCAAGTCAATAAGTATTCATCAACTCCTATTAAATGCCAAACACTCTGCCATGTTTCTTTCTTTGGCTTCCTGGATTTCAATGAGCTGGTTCCTGGAATTAATTACCAATAAAACAAAAAGTTTGTGAGTTATGGTTTGATCTATTTTCTGAATAACTATCATGCATAACAGTAATGATCGTGTGTTCCAGTAATGGAGCAGATTAACTCTGTTGTAAGTTATATTTGCTTACAACACTAAATGGTTCCTGTAATCTGTATGTTTCATGATTAGTTGCTCTGATGACATAGTCTCTTACTCACAATTAAAAAAAAACAATTAGATACAACAGTGAGTAGCCAGAAGGTTCCTTGATCATGGTAGGAGCTACCTGGGGGATTAGTCCACTCTAGGTCATGGGATTTTACCAAATTTTTGCTAAGAGACAAAAAAAAAATAGCCAGAATTGTCTCACTGAGAGAAAGCTAAGTGGTTCAGGGGCTAGATACTGGGCCAGGAGTGAAAAAGTCTTGAGTTCAGATATGACTTTAGAGCTATGTGACCCCAGGCAAGTAACTTAGCCTCTACCTGCCTCAGTTTCCTCAATTATAAAATGGGGATAATAATAGCACCTACTTAACAAGGTTTTTGTGAGGGTTGAATGAGATAACGTTTGTAAAGCACTTAGTACAAAGTCTAGCACACAGTAGGTGCTTAATAAATTCTTGTTCCCTTCTTCCCTTCATTATAGTAATGCAAGTGGGTGCTAGGTCAGAGAAGTGATGGGGAATATACTCACATGGTCACACTTAGCTGACAAGTAGTCAATCAGATGAAGAGATTAGGATAGGGAAGGTCTCATAAGCCTTGGAATGAGAGGTGGCCTTGGAACTGACATCTTGACTTGGACTGCCTTCCTATTGGTGCTGCTGAGCAGAAAGCATTTTGTACTAACCTCAGTTATTGCTCAGGGAATCACCAAAACCTTCTATGGCTTGATGCTATTAAAGCTCCATTCAGTTATTTATTATTGTTTTTGCTGTTACTAGTCAAGTTATTAAAACTGAAAACTGCACCAAGACTTTTTGGGACACCCAATATGCATTTTTCCCATTCCCAGAATGGGTCAGTTCTATTTAACTCAACGATTAAATAACTGAACACTATTTGAGGAACATCCCGTGTTCAGATTCCCTCACTTATATGTACATATAATCACACATGTGCTCCCTTCTCTGCTCACTGTCCCCAGCTAGTAATCAGCCTCACATCCCTGGAGCCCATTGAAGGTTCCATTAAAGGCACAGAATTAAGGAAGCAAAGGGGGCAGAGATGTCCCAAATATCGGACTGCTCTAAGGTGCGCAGCTTGGGGGAGGAGGGTCATTTGGGCAGTGCCATGATTTTGGAAAACCCTGGAAAGTCCAGTATGTTCTTGCTGTAGGATATCCATGCCAGCCAGCCCGCCAATCACAGACTCGCCCCCTCAGTAGATGTTTTCAGTGCTTGTTTCCCATCTGGCACCCATCCTTTTGGGATGAGTCTTCCTGAATGTTCCAGGCAGATCCCTGGGCAGATGATTCCCAATCTGTCGATAAGACTTTACTTGAAGTCTTTCTGCCTTGATATGGCATCCCTGGCTTGAGCTCTTCTGGCACTACCTTGAAGAGAAGGAAGGGAAGAAATATACATTTATTAAGCACCTACTACATACCAGACCCTGTGCTAAGTGATTTACTAATGTTATCTCATTTTATCCTTATGACACCCCTGGGAGGTAAATGCTAATAATACTTGTTTGACAGAAGAAGAAACTGGGCAGAAAAAAGGTTAAGTGACTTGTTCAGGGTCACATAGCTAATAAGTATCTCAGAGCAGATTTGACCAGGTGTTCTAGACTCCAGGCCCCGCCCTCTCTTCACCATGCCTTGTATTATGATTGCTATTTCTCTGTACACTAACCATCCACATTTTGGCCATGTAGCTGAGCTGACCATCCCAGCCGAGCTGAAGCTTAGCCAGGCCCCATCAAGATGGCCAGGCTTTGAGCCTGACTTCAGAGGTCCGGCTCAGTCTATCAGTCTGTCAGCCCATTTGTAGTCAATTAGTCAGTCCATTAGTCAGTTAATCAACTTGCCTTTATTAAGTGCCAACAAATTGCTAAGTCCTGGGGTACAAAGAAAGGTCCTCGCCCTCAGAGCTTACATTCTAATGAACAGATGGAGGGAGGGAGGGAAGGAAGGGAGACAACTCGCTAATAACTACACACATACAAGATACGTGCAGTGTCTGTGGAGGACAACCTCCAGGGGAGGCATGAGCAGAGGGGATGGGGAAAGGTGAGTCTAGAAGGAAGCCAGAAAGCCGAGGTGAAGAGAGAGCTTTCCAGGCATGGGGGCCTGCAGTGTTAGTCCCAGAGCTGTTGGGGAGCCTCCTAGCCCGGCTTGCCACAGCCATGATGGATGGAGGAGCCTGCTAAGTCATGCAGGGGCGAAAGCTGCCCCAGAAGGGGCACGGTGCCCACCAATAGCATCCTTTGGAGCTCTTGGGGCAAGGCAGCTTTTAGGAGTTATTTTGTAAAAAGAACAAAAAGCTCTGGATGGTCTGGAGGGAGGAGAGAGCCTGGGAAGCTGTGGCAGGAGAATAGCTGGGACTGAAGAGAACCCAAGGGTGGACAAAGGAACCTGGGAGTGCAGAGAGTTGGCTGCCCTCAAGGGAAGGGAGTGGGACCTGAATTAGAATGAGAGAGAACACCAGAATGGGGACAAGGAGAGCCACAGCCATACTCAGTGGGCACCAGAACAGGAGCAACTTGGCAAATAGAGAGGGACAACTTGAACTCGACCTGGGAGGAGACATTGAACTCTGAGATCCAACATGGCCCAGCCCCTGTGGGAACAAGCCAGGGAGAGGGGACACTTTCTAGAGAACCCCAGGCTATCCCCGAGGAGCCCCTGGTCTATGTAGGTGCCCCTGGTAAGAGAAAGAAGGACTTCTGTGATGGGTCACAGTGGCCCTCAGCCAGAGGTAGCACAAGTCACCTTGGAGAGTTTCCAGAAAGAGAGAGAAGCCAGGAGGGTCATGCTGTGAATCCTCACTTCTAGGTTAACCAAAGAGACAAAAATACTGACCTGAGATCTGCCAACCAGAAACAAAAACAAACAAATAGACAAAAACGTGTGATTTGAAGCTTCCTCAAAGTAGGAGGAGGACGTGGCCATTGGTCAGCAATGGGAATTCCTAGTGTGGGAACTTCTTTCAGCAATGTGCATTGCCACCCTTTCATGATTCAGTAGGCTATAGATCTAGTTGAGTAAAGCTCAGAGTGGTAAATGACTTACCCAGGATCCCCCTGAGAGAGTGTTGGGTGCAGGTATTGAATCGGGGTCTTCCAGTGTTTAAATACGAGGGTATCTCATCATTCAAGAAGCGTAACCCAGTGAATGGGTCCCAGCCTGATAGGGGTATCACAGATACTCTGTGTTTCGGCCTACCTTCTTGCTAAGTGGTCAGCTCCATCCCCTTCCTCCATCTCCAGCTCCAGCGTTCTCAGAGTCAACCATCCCCAACTTGGCTGGGTGCTTTGCAGCAGGTCTTCGAAGAGTGAATGCCTATGGGAGCCTTCTATTTACCCTCAGGAGGGCCCAGCCCTTGGTTCTCTTCCTATGGACTTAGAAAGCGTATGCTCCTGGCACTGGGCTGCCCAATGGGCCATGGCATGGAGGAGACTTTAAAGACCACCCATTGTATCAATCAGCTGATCAACAATTACTAAGCACTTACCATGGGCTTTGTAATGCAGATTTAAAAAAGGGACAAAAGTCCCTTCATGAGGGCTGAGAAGGGACACAAGACACTTCCTGCATGTGGACTTGCCAGTGTCCTAGCCAGGATTCAAACCCGTGTTATGGGATTATAGATTGGAAGTGACCAGAGGCCATCCTTCACTCCTTCATTTTACTGGCGAGGAAACGGAGATGCAGGAAGTCAGTAAAATGCCTGAAGTACCCATAGTCCGAGTGAGGATCAGATTTAGCCTTCGGACTCCCAATGAGTTGTAAGTAAATGCCAGAATTCTCACAGAGTGGCGAGCACCATTCTGGCCTTGTACTGGGGCCCATGTGCATGGACGGAGCCCCTCAGCTGATTTTCAAATATGGCGCCCAAGGTGGAACTGAGATGAGAACATTTCTCAACTGTTGCATGCTTAGAACCATATTTTCTTCAAGCCCCAATGCAGTTGGAGACTTCCCTTGCTCCAGGAGTCCTGCTCTGTTGTGGAGTTCAAGAGTTTGTTGTGTTTGGCCTTGTGAGGTTATCTCATTATTGGTGTGTTGTGAGAGCGTCTTGTTTCCCCAGCCCGATGAACTCTACTGGGGCAGAGGCAAGAACACTGCCCTGGCAGTCTGAGGGCCAGGGCTCACTTGGAATCCTATTGCTTCCATTGGCAAGCTCCCCTCCCCCCTTGTGGGCCTGCATTTCCTCATCTGCAAAATGAAGGAGCTGGACTAGATGGGCTCTGAGGTCTGCAGACTTTCAGCCCCTCATGCACTCGTGCCCTATATCTTAGATGCCTTTATGCAGAGGCAATATGGTGCAATGGCTAGAACATGCAATTTTGAGTTAGGGAGCCAGGGTTAGGGCCCCATTTCAGATAATGAAGAGCTGTGTGACCCTGGGCAAGTCACAGGGTCCAAGATCCAGAGCTAGAAAGGGCTTCAGAGGCCATCCAGGACAGGGTCCTGAGACACAGGGAAGAGATCAACGAACCCGTTCTATTTCCTATTCCATGTATGAGTCCACTCTCCTCAATTGGTTTAGAAGATTCTCATGGGCAGGTACAGTACTGTCAAACTTGGCTAGCTGAGAGTCACTTCATCTGTCTCAGCCTCAGTTTCCTTATCTGCAAGATGGGCACAATGATCACAGACAGCTATGTCTCAGGATGCTTATGGAGCTCAGATGAAATAACGTAGGTGAGATGCTGTTATTTTTCTCTTCTCTACAGAGTACCAGCAGGCAATCAAACGATGACGTTAATCTTGTACTCGGGGTCTCTGGGTTGTATTTCAGGAGATATTTGGTTATCGCACCGAAGGCTGCCGGAAGACCCTGTGCATTGCAGGCTACGTGTTTTCCTGTGGAATCCTGCCATTGGTGTTTTACTGGCGACCAGCCTGGGACGTGTGGGCCAACTGTATCCCGTGTACCTTGAGAGAAGCTGACGTCATCCTTCTGAGGACCTCGGTAGGTGCCCCCAGGGCTGGCCTTGCCCCAGACACCGTGTCCAGGATGCATTTGTCACGAGAGGCACCATGCATGTAGTCAGACATCAGGGGCTGCTGGCCAAGGCTTTGAGAGCTGTTTGAGGGGAAAGGAGTGGTTGGGGCCCATGAACTTGGGCTGCTTCTCAGAGGAAATTGTGAGCATTAACCTCCGACCCAAGGAGACACAAGGATGTGCCTTGAGTCCCCGAGCCCTATAGTTCAGTGGAAATTCCCATTATTGGTGTCTATCCCAGAAACAGTGTTCCCAGAGTCCCAGAGCTTGGCTCTGTGCGGTGTGTGGATGACTCTATGTGGTGGCCATAAGAACATTCTTGCCCAGATTAAAGACTTTTTCTATTAACTGCTTTAGTAGTTCTGTGTTTTTTCAGCTTGACATATTTGGAAGTCCCACGGAAATCCAGGCAGGCTGTCTGCAGTATTAAATGCCCTTCACCCCATAACGAGCAATGGCTTCGAAGTTTCTTACACTTAGCTGGCTATCACAGAATATGAGTACTATCATCTTTTTTTGTTGGCGAGGCCTTTGTATGATCTCCTCAAGGACTCAGTCTCTAAGTCTCTGCTTTGGGGTACAGTCTCTAAGGCTGCTTTTGCTGACCTAAAATTGATCCTCTCGGGGCCCCCAGCCCTCCATTCCTTTCTTTTCCACTTCTTCCTGGTGGAGAGAAAAAAATGGCTAGACTTGATGTTTTGTGCCCAAAGCATGGGGACCAGGATTAGAAGTCAGCCCCCCTCCAAATCCATCTCTCCATCTTCACCCAGCCACTTGCTAGCCTGACACGGAGGACGGGGTATGCCCGAACTGGGAATTGTGATTGTATTGACCTTATTGATCCTATTCTAGCTCCAAGGGAGGGTCTGCAAGAGACTGAGCTAGAGAATCTAGACTATTGTTGGTCCACAGATGGTTCCTATCTCCATAACAAACTCTGGTGAACTGATGGATATGCAGAAGCCATTTAGATGAAACAGGTCCCCTCCCCTTGGCATTATCTGCCCAACAGGCTGGCCTCAAAGCTCTGACCTGAGCCTGTAACTTGGCATAAGAAAACCAGGCCAACCTATCCACAGATAGCATTTGGGGTGGCTCATGGTTTTGCAATACTATGGAAATACAGAGTATTCTTGATGCCCTCTGGAGCTCCTTAACTCTCTTGCTACCAAGGGCAGTGGCCATTGCCAAAATTCCAAGGCCCTCATATGAGAATGCTCCTCCTGCCAAGGAAGATGCCCTGGCTAACCTTACTGCCCCAGCATATAGTGCATCTGCCCAAGAAAGTGTGTCCCAGCTTGTCCAGAAAAGACTAGGAGGAGAGGAAGACTCAGGACTGTGGCATGGTCCTTCCTGACTCCCTGTGCCATTCCAGGATGGAGGGAGGATTTACGTACTCACTGGGGGCCTGATGAGTCCTTTAACATAGCCTGTAAATATGGGTGGGGAAACAAGAAACCAGCAGCCAATGACCTGAATTTGTAACGTGAAATCTAGTGGGATCTCTCCTGAGTGAGGTCCGGTTAAGACTGGCGATTCCTCTGACCCGAGACCTAGAAGTCAGCAAAGCAAAAAGCCAGTCCTCATAGCTAACTCCAGCAGGAAAGTTCCAAGTTCTGTTCCTTTGGACACTTCCAACCACTTGTCTGTCCAGAGGGCTTTCCCAAGTTCTGTTTGCATATGTTCCGTATCAATGGACAATTGCAGAATGTGATTACTTCTCAGTGTGATGTTAAAGAATTTAGGAAAAGAGTAGCGGAGCCGATAATCTTACAGGCATAGTTGTAGTGGGCAGGAGATAGTTCTATTCAATCCTAACCATGATTGGAGAAAACTGCCATTTGAGGGGGGAATTAGACTAGCTAAAATGCTATGGAGCAAATTGATCAGTGATACGAGCAGCCCTCTCAAGGACTAGAAAACTGGCCATGACCAGAGAAGAGAGGAAAATAAGTAAAACGAGGGAGAAGTGATTCCCTTGCTTGGAGCGTTACGTACTGCCAGGTAGGAGATGGCACGGATGCACAGCCATGAGTAGAACCTTGCAGGTGCTAAACTGAAGTTCCATTCTAGAGAAGCCCGGCGAGCATCCTCAGCTTTCCCACAAGACAACCCAACCTGCAGTTACCAGAAGACTCCATAGGGTGTCTGAAGATGCAGGGATGGGATGGAGAATCTCAAACAACCAGCAGATGAATACTGCGTTTGTCATCCATCTGTTACTCCTCATGAGCCTTGGAAACTAGAGGGGGTTATGAGAATAATTGGTGAAGGCTTTAATGGTTTGTGAAACCAAATCTGGGCTACTTAGTGAGATTTGTGAGGTTTAATTTTGGTTAGCTCAGTAGTTATCGCTAGTGAAGGATGGCCCATGAGCTTGTTCCCTAATCACTTGGATGTGCTCTTCCATTTGGGATTCATTCACAAAGAGATCCTGAAAGCCCAGTATACACGAGGTCACAGGATCCCAAGTAACCTTCCAATAGCATTAGTGTGACTAGAATGGCTGTCCCTTGAGCCTGGTGACGTTAAAAATGATTTAAAGTATATTGATTTTAGATCCTCAGCGTTTCCTTCTCCAGAAGGGAGAAGTGAAAAGTCTGAACTGAACTCCTGATTTTTAATTTGGAGAATTTAACCTCAAGATGATTTGAAACGGAAATCGTTATTCGGCAACTGTGAGCTGATAGTGCCTGAGCAGGTCTTTTTCAATATGGCAGTAGTTCCATAGACTGCAGTTGGCCTGCAAACGTCTCTGGGCAGGGGGCAGAAAGGGGGCATCTCTGATTCAGCAGGGGGATGCCGCAGCCCCAAATGGGCGACACTCACAGAGGAGTCACCAAGAGCTTCCAGGATGAGGGCTCTGCAGGTTGCACTTGACAGGCCCCATCTTGACTGTGTCATCAGTTCTCAATGAAAGGCTTCACTGAAGCCTGGGATGGTGTCCAGAGGAGTCCGCCAAGATGGTGAAGGACCTCGAGTCCGTGTTGTATAAAGATGGAATGAAGGAACTGGAGAAGACTCAGGAGCGACATGAGAGCTGCACTCCAGCTGTTATGGAAGCTGCCATGTGGAGGAGGGATGAGCACATTCTCGTTGGCCCTAGGGCAGAACAAAGAATGATGGGGGCAATCTGTGAAAAGATCAGGAGGCCCGCCATCATGAGAACTGTCCAAGCGTGGGAGGCTTTGGAAAGGGCTGGCTTCCTCGTGGGTGTCATTGAACAGATACTGGATGACCCCTGTTGCTAGGTTACAATGGCCATTCCTTCAGTATATGGGCTGGACTCTGTGGCTGCGAGGACATTCCAATCCCCTTCCATACATGGGTCTAGAATCCCCTGTCAAACTGACCCCTCAGAGCAGACTCGTTGGCAGTGAAGCCCTGAATTGCCAACAGGAGCTGGACAAGGGACAGTGGGGACAGCGAGTGGTCAGTCCACTGTGAGCTGGAACAAAGAAACCGGTGAGGCCAGTTTGGAGTTTGGAGACCAATTGAAAGCTGGCCTGAAGAATCACTAGGAATGATGACCCATCAAAGGGATCCCAGAGCAGAGCTAGCCTTGCTGATCTTTCCCAGCTGCCATACCCTCTCCCCCTCCCTCAGTCCTTCATAAAGAAGAGTTTTGAGGGTCAGAAGGATCAATCCTGCTTATGAGGATGAGACATTCACATGCAGAGGAAGATGACTGATTTGGAAATCTGAGCCCCCCTCTGTGGCTTCCCCTCTATGTGATCCTTCAATTCATTGGGCCTCAGTTTCCTCATCTGTAAAATGATCAAGTGGAGTGAGGAGATCCCTAGGGTCCCTTCTAGTTCTACTACTTGTCATTCTCTGTCATGCTATTGCTTGCAGGCCAATAAAACCCCCAGAATTTTTTCACAGGGTCTATGTGATGCAGTGGTTAGAGCATTGTGCCTGGAGTCAGGAAGACCTGAGTTTACTTTCAGCCTCAGATGAGTGTGTGACCTTGGAAAAGTCACTTCACCCCAACTTGCCTCTATCAAGAGGGGTAAGAATAGCTCAGGTGGGTTGTGAAGTCCAAATGAATGAGATCCTCATTGTAAAGTGCTTTGCTAACCCTAAGGTTCTCCATCACTGCTAGTTCTTTGTCTCAAGACTGGTGCTCAGTGGCACATCCCCCACTCCATTTGCAGGAGGACAAGTTTTTGAATCCATATAAAGGTCAACCTTCCTCCCTGTTCAAGTTCTTCTCAGGACCTGGGAGCTGGAAGAGACCCAAGAAGGGGCATTGTGAAGGGGCTGGAGCCCACACCACAGCTCATGAAGGGGAGAGGAATGTATTATTGCTGTTGGATTTGCTATTGTTATTATAGGCATCATTCAGCTGTGACGCTCAGCTGAAAACCACTTCCTAAATCAGGGTACAGTCAGTCTAAGAATGGGAATGAGCCATCCTTCAGATCCAGGCCTTCAGATGCAAATGTAGGGGAAGGAAGGAGAATTAACATTGCTGGACCTGGACCATGAGGGCTCCATGTTTAGCCCATGGCAGCCGTGGACCCTTTGCCTGGGAACTCCTCGAGGGCAGGGACAGTGTTTTTGCCTTTCTCTGATGCCATTCCCTCGTTCTGCTCCTCTTAATCAGCATCAGTTCATGGAGGTCGTTCCAGTTCACATGGAATCCCTCCAGTTCATCATTCCTTTGAGCACAAGAGTATTCCATCACAATCAGATACCACAATATATTCAGCCATTCCCCAATAGAAAGACTCCCCTCATTTTCCAGTTTTCTGCCACCACAAAGAGTGCAGCTATGAATATTCTTATACATGTCTTTTTCCTTATTATCTCTTTGGAGTACAAACTGTGGAAGAGAGAAATTATAAGGCATGCAAAAGGACAGAAGCAGTGACTGAGTGATGACCTGACTGTCAATCAAATGAAGATTCTGATTTGGAATGTTACTAGGAAAGCCAGTCACAAAACCCAGCAGTGCTATGGCTGGATCAAAGGGCAGACAGTCTTTTAGCACCCTGGGGCATAGTTCCAAATTGCCCTTCAGAATGGTTGGATCAATTCACAACTCCACCAGCAATGCATTAATGTCTTGACTTTGCCACATCCCCTCCAACATTCATTACTTTCCTTTGCTGTCATGTTAGCCAATCTGCTAGGTATGAGGTGATACCTCAGAGTTGTTTTGATTTGCATCTCTCTGATTATAAGAGATTTAGAATATGTTTTCATGTGCTTATTGATAGTTTTGATTTCTTTAACTGAAAATTGACTATTCATGTCCCTTGCCCATTTATCAATTAGGGAATAGCTGGATTTTCTTGTACAATTGATTTAGTTCCTTATACATTTGAGTGATTAGACCTTTGTCAGAGGTTTTTGTTATAAAGATTTTTCCCCCAATTTGTTGCTTCCCTTCTAATTTTGATTGCATTGGTTTTGTTTGTACAAAACCTTTTTAATTTAATGTAATCAAGGTTTGATTTTATCTGCTAATCCTATGTAGGGTGATAAATGAGTACTTGTTGGGGTTATTGTTCAGTCTGGAACAAATTTACCAATCCTATCTAGAGTTATGGGTGGGGAGCAAGGATCCTTGAAGGTTTCATAAAACAAGATTATCAGGTCTATAGATTTCACAAAGGGTTTCAGAACACAATAAAGGAAAAGAGGTAGTTGGGTGCTGCTAGGATAGAGGTCTAGACCTGAAGCAGGAACACCTGCCTCAGATCCTTATTAGCTGTGTGACTAGTCTCTTCATTGCTGCTGCCTCAGTTTCCTCATCTATAAAATTGGGATCATAATAGTATTTACCTCCCAGGGTTGCTGTGGGGAGTCCAATGAGATAAGAATTGTAAAATAGTTTGCATGCTTTAAATTACCATGGAAATGCTAGATATTATTATCAGTAAACCACTTCTACTCCAAATTCTTGAAAATCCTCTCTTTCCAAGTCCAGTTTTCCTCTACTTCTCTATCTCAGATCTTAGACAGTCATCACTTGTCCCCAGCATTTCCATGATTTTATTCCCAGTCATGTATTAGATCTAGGATAGAACTCCCACTTTGTGGTTTTTCCACCTTCTGAAGGGTGCAATTGTCATTGGGGAAAGCCAAGTTCTTGGCTGCGCTGCCTGTTCTGGGCAGACAAGATAGTGCTCTCCACTGCCGGGGGGATAGTTGAGATCTCCAAGTCCCCTGACTTTCTTGGACTGTGTCCTGTAGGCCTCATCTTTCCGTCTAGCTGCTCTGTGGTTTCCTTTGACCAAATTCTGAGCTTCAGCTCTCCTAACACCATTTCTAAAGAACTCTGGCTTGCTTGTATTAGCCAACATAAGTCAACAGTGTGATAGAAAACTAAGGCAATCTAAGATTGCCTTAAAATGAGCCTAGCCCTGAGGAATGAGCAGTTGCTTGCACTGCTGTGTGCTGCCTCTAAGCAGAACATAACTGGAATGCTATGCTTAGTCCTGGGAGCAAGAGCAAGAGGATACTGGTGAGTATGAGATCATACCGCGGAGGACAACCAAGACAGTACAGGTCCTCAAGTTCATGAAATACAAAGACGGGTAGGTGGTATAGTGAATAGAGTGCAGGCCTTGGAGTCAGGAAGAGCTAGGTTCAAAACCTGCTACATCAACTTAATAGGTATGTGTCCCTGGGCAAGTCACATAACCTCTGTCGACCTCAGTTTCCTCATCTATAAAATGGGCATGACAATAGTTCCCATCTCTTAAGATTGCTGTGAGGGCCAGTTGAGATGATAGTTGTAAGGTGCTTTGCAGATCTTAAAATGTTCTAAAAATGCTATTTTCATCATTATCATCATTATTCACTGATTTTTAAGAGATTAATGGAAAGGTATGTGAATATTTAGCCTTGGGAAGAAAAGACTTAAGAGAGAGATACTAGTTGAAGTAAGCTCTTTAGTTTTTGTTGTCTCCTTCCCCCACAGCTCACCTTTTCACTGAAATCAGAGAATTACATTCCTTTAATATGATCCTTTAACCTGGAAGGTCTTATTAGAATCAAAGAATGACAGAATTTCACAGGTGAAGAGATGATGATGATGACATTTAAATAGGATTTGAAGGTTTGCACAGGTTTTTTAAGGTTTGTATCCCACCTTATCTTATTTCATCCTCACAGCAATGGGTCAGGTTGGTGCCTATCATCTCCACTTAAATGAGGAAATGGAGCCTGAAAAAAGATTGTTAGTCCCCCAGGATTATGCACAGCTAGCCATTGAATCCAACCTTCCCCCAAAGAAATCCTCTTATATATACATGACAAATAATAATAATCATAAAAAAGCTAAAATTTATGTAACACCTACTATGTGTCAGACACTGTGCTAAGGGTTTTATAAATATTCTGTCATTTCATCTTCACTGCAAGCCTGGGCTGTAGGTGCCATTGTTATCCTGATTTTACAGTTTGGGAAATTAAGGCAGGTGGCAGTTAAATAATTTACCCAAAGTCACATAGCAGTATGTATCTGAGGCCAGATTTGGCCCACTGTTCTATTCACTATGCTACCATGCTCTTCTTGAGACAGTTTGGAGACATTCCATTTCCTTCTAAGGCAGTCTCTTTTACTTTTGGACAGCTCCTATCATTCAGAAGGTTTCCCCCAATATTATACCTAAACTGGTCTCTTTTCAACTTTTACCCTTTTCCCTTCTGGTTCTTCTCTTTGAGGTCAATCAAGGTGAGTCTAATCCTTACTCTACCCGACTTTCCTTCTTCAGGCACTTTCATTTGGCTATCATGCACCCCACCCCCCACCCAGACTTCTCTTCTCAGAATTAAATGACCTTCGCTTCTTTAATTATTCTCTTGTGGTTGGCCTGGTCTTCACCATCCTAGCTGCCCTCTTCTGGAAGCATTCAAGTCTCTGGATGGCCTTTCTAAACTGGGATGTTCTTTACTAAATCTGCTACTCATAATGTCTCCTGAACAGGGCAGACTCTCATGGTTTTCTCACTTTCTTATTCCTAGAAACAATATTTTTCTCAATGAAGCTTGAGATGCCGTCAGTCTTTTTGGTTGTCATATATCACTGCTGGCTCATTCTGAGGTCATGGTGTCCTGACACGAGATGCTTTGGAGAATTTTCACATTTCTTCTTCTGTAAAAACTAGCTTCCACTCACCCTGAGTTTTGTAAGGAATGATGGCCCAGCATCCTATTGATGTTGAGTAAATGCTAAAACCATCTCTGCTAATTCCTCAAATCTGTTTCCCAAAAAAGAACCCATTAGTCATCTTTCCATTTGACTGCAAATTTCTTGCATTACCTGGTTTCTTTTGGAAAATATCAATATAATGGATTCCTTAAATATGGTCATGGCAGTAGTATGGTCATTGGTTAGTCATTGGGTAGTGATGTCACAGTTAGATGAAGATAAGTTCAACCCATGTTTCTAGACGGCCTTTCCCCTTTCCTGCTGGATGCACCATTGGATCGAGCATCACATTATGTGTTTTCTTTGTATTTTTGATGAAGCCTCCCATAGAGTTCCTTACCTGGTGGTTGGCTCACTAAGGAGGATGGCTCTATTCTTTTAAAAATATTTATTCATTTAATTATTTAATTTAGAATATTTTCCCATGGTTACATGATTCATGTTCTTTCCCTCCCCTCCTCTCTCATCCCTCCCCAAGCCAATGAGCAATTCCACTGGGTTTTACGTGTATCTTTGATCAAGATCTATTTCCATATTATTAATATTTGCAATAGATTGATCATTTAGAGTCCACATGCCCAATCACATCCCCATAAAACCATGTGATTAAGCAAATGTACTTCTTATGTGTTTCTACTCCTACAGTTTTTTCTCTGTATGTGGTATAACCACGAAAATGTGGGTTTCAAGACTGTGAATTGCCAAACTGTAAAGATAATTTTTAGTCTCTTGATTTAAAATAAAAAATAAGTGGTCGCCATGGGAAAAATTCCCAAATATGAAAATACCCAAGTCAGCTGGGTTTTATGGAGATTTTAATTAATACAAATGAAGGAATTAAGGAAAGGGAGAGAGAATAAGAGAAAATAGTATGAAGGACCTAGGCCAAATGGCCTAGGTTTGAGCCTTAGGAGAGACTAGTCAGTCTTTAATCACTCACCACAAGATCATCCTAAAGCAAAACTCCAGTCCTTCACTGAAATCCTCAACTCCTGAACTGAGTTCAGAGACCTAGATCCTCCAACTAACTCCAAACTCCAACTAAGTTCAGAGAGCCAGCTCCTTTTAAAGAGAAATTTCTCTTATGTAACCTCCCCTAAATTTTCACATCTACCAATCCCAGTAGATGTTTTCCCCAGGACTATCCATTCTTAGTTCACATCTCCTTTTGTTATCACCTTCTCTGATTAGATTATATCTTCTGAGTATTTCATATCTCTTTGCTAAGCTTGCCCTTTGTAAGTTGCTTGACCTTCTAATGATTAATTTAACCTTTATAGGTACTTAGCACCCTTTTGTATTAGATCTAAAAATAGACCAAGTAGCTTAGGGTTTTTGCTTCACTATAAGTATGAGTTGGGGACTTTTCATTGTTCAGTAAGGAGTTTACAACTTTATCTTCCCCTAAAGTATGCTTAAGTATGGGTGGAGTAATGTTAAAATTCCCAATACATTCCTGATCAAGTACCTTCATTTGTTACAATAGGGGAATAGCTTAACCAAATCTTCTAAGGTGCAGTTTAAACAGTTTTAAGATTCATAGTGGATAGCGTTCTTTCTTGTAAGTTCCTCAGAATTATCCTGGAGCATTGTATTTCTGCTAGTAGAGAAATCCATTATGTTTGATTGTGCCACAGTGTATCAATCTCTGTGCACAATGTCCTCCTGGTTCTGCTCCTTTCTCTCTGTATCAATTCCTGGAGGTCATTCCAGTTCATATGGAATTCCTGCAGTTCATTATTCCTTTTAGCACAATAGTATTCCATCACCATCAGATATCACAATTTGTTCAGTCATTCCCTAATTGAATGGCAATCCCTCATTTTCCAATTTTTTGACACCACAAAGAGCGTGGCTATAAATATTTTCGTATACGTATTTTTCCTTATTATCTTTTTGGGGTACAAACCCAATAGTGGTATGGCTGGATCAAAGGGCAGGCAGTCTTTTAAAGACCTTTGGGAATAATTCCAAATTGCCTCCCAGAATGGTTGGATCAATTCACAATTCCATCAGCAATGCATGTGTCTCAATTTTGTCATGCCCCCTCCAATATTTATTACTTTTCTTTGCTATCATATTAGCTAATATTCTAGGTGTGAGATGGTACCTCAGAGTTGTTTTGATTTGCATTTCTCTAATTTTAAGAGATTTACAACACTTTTTAATGTGCTTATTGATAGTTTTGATTTCTTTATCTGAAAATTACCTATTCATGTTCCTTGCCAATTTATCAATTGGGGAGTGGCTTGCTTTTTTTTGTACAATTGATTTAGTTCCTTATAAATTGGAGAAATTAGAGCTTTGTCAGATGTTTTTGTTATAAAGGTTTTTTCCCAATTTGTTGATTCCCTTCTAATTTTGGTTGCATTGGTTTTGTTTGTACAAAATCTTTTTAATTTAATGTAATCAAAATTATTCATTTTACATTTTATAATATTCTCTATCTCTTGTTTGGTCTTAAATTATTTCATTTCTCATAAATATGACAAGTGCACTCTAATCTATGCTCACCTAATTTACTTATAGTTTCCTTCTTTATATTTTAAGTCATTTACCCATTCTGAATTTATCTTGATATAGGGTGTGAGATGTTGATCTAAACCTAATCTCTCTGTACTGTTGGCCAATTTTCCCAGTAGTTTTTGTCAAACAGGGTTCTTGTCCCAGAAGCTGGGATCTTTGGGTTTATTGTATACTATCTTGCCAAAGTCATTTACCCCTACTCTATTCCATTGATCCACCCTTCTGTCTCTTAGCCAGTACCATATTGTTTTGATGACCACTGTTTTTTACAGTTTAAGATTTTTTACTGGTAGGCCCCCATTCTTCTTCTTTTTTTCATTATTTCCCTTGATATACTTGATCTCTTTTTCTTCCTGATGAACTTTGTTATAACTTTTTCTAATTCCATAAAAATGTTTTTTTGGCAGTGTAATATTTATATGGAAAGATGGGTGGATAAGAAGAACAGGGGATACGGAAGGTTTGTAGCAGGGAATGGAGGAGTTGAAGGGAGAGAGGGAATATGATAAATTTTAATAACCAGTTTGGATTGGAGAGGTATCAGGGAAGAGGGAAGAAGGATCTCCCTAGATAAGATTTGAGTCTCTCTCAGCATTTGAGCTGAAGTCAGGCCTCACAGGCTTGTGGAGGGTTTCTCTTATTCCAGTCTATGCTATATCTGTGCTAGTTTTCTTAATTTCAAAATCTTAGCAGTAGACAGCAAGCAACAAGAAAGTTCTGACTTTCAGAGCTGGTTGGGCCTGTCTCTTCTGGCTGAAGAAAATAGAGGCACTTCTATCCAGAGACTGGAAAGAAAAGCTCCACACACTTCCAACCCAGGAAGTGCTAGTCACAAGACCAACTGCCATTCCCAGTTGCCCTTTCCCCCATCAACTGTCAGTCTTGTCAATTTCTTCTCTAATATCCCTGCTATTGCTTATTCCAACACAGTGGCAGAAAGTTCAGAACTCGTTTTAGTTTCCTTTCCACAGTAGTTTGATAGGTATGGCACTGAATAAGTAGATTAATTTGGGTAGGATTATCATTTTTATTATATTAGTTTATCCTACCCATGAGCAATTAATGTTTTCCCCAGTTATTTAGATCTAGTTTTAATTATGTGAAAAGTTGTAGTTGTGTTCATATAATTCCTGTGTTTGTGTTGGCAGATTCTTAAATATTTTGTGTTGTTTAGAGTAATTTTAAATGGAGTTTCTCTTTTTAACTCCTGCATCTGAATTTTGTTGGAAATATATAGAAATGCTAATGATTTATGTAGGTTTATCTTGTACCTAGCAACTTTGCTAAAGTTGTTAATTATTTCCACTGGTCTTTTAGTTGATTTTCTAGGATCCTTTAAGTATACCATCATATCTTCTGCAAAGAGTGATAGTTTAGTTTCCTCAATGTCTGCTTTAATCCCCTCAATTTCTTTTTCTTCTCTAATTGCTACTGCTAGCATTTCTAGTACAATATTAAATAATAGAGATAATAGACATCCTTGCTTCACTCCTGGTATTATTGCAGATGATACTTGCTTGTGGTTTTAAATAGAAACTGTTTATTATTTTTAGGAAAGGTCCTTCTATTCCTATACTTTCTAGTGTTTTCAATAGGAATGAGTGTTGTATTTTGTCAAAAGCTTTTTCTGAATCTATTGAGATAATCATGTGACTTCTCTTGGTTTGGTTGTTGATATGTTCAATTATGTGGATGGTTTTCCTAATATCAAACCATCCTTGCATTCCTGGTATAAATCCCACTAAATCATAGTGAATAATCCTTTTGATTACTTGCTGGAGTCTTTTTGCTAGTATTCTATTTAAGGTTTTTGCATTTAAGTTCATTAAGGAGATTGGTCTGTAGGTTTCTTTCTTTGTTTTTGGTCTGCCTGGCTTTTGAAATCAGTACCATATTTGTGTCATAAAACAAATTTGTTAAAACTCCTTCTTTGCTTGCCAAATAGTTTGTATAGAATTGGAATTAGTTGGTCTTTAAAAATTTGATGGAATTTACTTATGAATCCATCTGGCCCTGGCAATTTTTTCTTAGTGAGTTCGTTGATGGCTTGTTTAATTTCTTTTTCTGAGATGGGATTAAGTATTCAATTCCCTCATTTGTTAATCTAGTCAATTTGTATTTTTGTAAATATTCAAACATTTCATCTAGATTGTTATATTTATTGCCATATAATTGGGCAAAATAGTTTCTAATAATTACCTTAATTTCCTCTCCATTAGAGCTGAGGTTGCCTTTTTCATCTTTGATGCTATTAATTTGATTTTATTCTTTCATTTAAAAATTATATTAAGCAGTACTTTATTTTTGTTTTTCCAAAGTATCAGCTACTAGTCTTATTTATTAATTCAATGGTTCTTTTACTTTCAATTTTATTAATTTCTTGTTTGATTTTTATGATTTCCAGTTGAGTTTTTTTCTGGGGATTTTTAATTAGTTCTCTTTCTAGTTTTTTAATTTGCATGCCAAATTCATTGACCTCTTCTGTCTCTGATTTGTTGATATATGCACTGAGGGATATAAATTTCCCCCTGAGTACTGCTTTGGCCATATCCCATAAATTTTGATATGTTGTTTCCTCATTGTCATTCTCTTCAATGAAATAATTAATTGTTTCTATGATTTGTTCTTTAACCAACCAATTTTGAAGAGTAATATTATTTAATTTCAAATAAATTTTTATTTGCCTCTCCATGTACCCTTACTAATTAGAATTATTATTGCACTATGATCTGAAAAAGTTGCATTTATTATTCCTGCTTTTTTGCATTTGTTTGCAATGTTTTTATGCCCTATTATCTGGTCAATCTTTGTGAATGTACCATGTGCTGCTAAAAAGGTGTATTCCTTTTTGTCCCTATTTATTTTTCTCCCTATGTCTATTAATTCTAATTTTTCTAATATTTCATTCACATCTCTTATCTCTTTCTTATTTGATTTTTTGGTTTGATTTATCTAGATCTGATAGAGGAAGGTTCAGGTCTCCCACTAGTATAGTTTTACTATCTATTTCCTACTTAAGCTCCAATAGTTTCTCCTTTAAAAATCTGGTTGCTATGCCATTTGGTGCATACATTTTGATATTTCCTCATTGTCTATACTGCCTTTTATCAGGATGTAATTACCTTCCCTATCTCTTTTAATCAGATCTATTTTTACTTTGGCTTTGTCAGATAATGATTGCAACTCCTGCCTTCTTTTTCTTAGCTGATGTCCAATAAATTTTGCTCCAGCCTCTCATCTTTACCCTGTGTCATGGGTGTTTCTTGTAGACAATATATGTTAAGATTTTGGTTTCTAATCCACTTTGCTATCTGCTTCCCTTTTATGGGTGAATTCATCCCATTCCCATTCAGAGTTATGATTACCACCTGTGTATTCCCCATCATTTTGATTTCCTCTTTTAGTTCTGCCCTTTCTTCTTTCACTATTTTCTTCTACAACATTTTTTTGCTTTTAATCAGTTCCTGTATTGCCCGTCCTTATTTTACTTTCCTTCCCAACCCTCCCTTCTTATTCCCATCTTATTTTTCTTTAAGGTCTATTAAATACCCCCCTACCTTTCCCTCCCTTTTAATACTCCCCACTTCATTAGCCCCCCCTCCACCTTGGTTTTTCCCTCTCAACTACACTGTAGGGTAAGATAGAATTTTATATGCCAATAGATCTGGCTGCTCTTCCCTCTCAGAACTAATTCTACTGTGAGTAAGGTTTTAAGTATTACCTAATACCATTCTCTTCCTCTCCTTCTTATAATAGTATTCCCCTCCAACCCCCATCCACGTGCCTCTTTATGTGGTATAATTTATCCTATTTTTCTTCTTCCTTCAAATTTCTCTTGGTGCCATCTTTAATTTCACTAACTCCCCTTTTTTACATATCATCTTAAACAACTTAGTACCCCAACCTCTGCCTATGAATAATTCTTCTATATACTATGATAATGAAAATAATTTTTGAGATAACAAATATCATTTTTCCATATATGCATATAAAAAAATTGATGTTACTGAAGCCTTTAAATCCCCCCCTTTCTTAGTTATCTTTCCATGTTCCTCTTGAATTTTATATTTGGATATCAAATTTTCCATTTAGTTCTGGTCTTTTCTTTAGGAATGTTTGGAGATTTTCTGTTTTGTTAAATGCCCATACTTAATTGTCTCTCCTAGATCTGTTTTCTAGGTCAGTTGTCTTTTTAATGAGATCTTTCATGTTTCCTTCTATTTTGTCATTTTTTTTGACTTTGCTTTATTAATTCTTGCTGTCTCGTGAGATCATTAGCTTCTACTTGTCCAGTTCTAGTCTTTAAAGACTGGTTTTCAGCTATGATCTTTTGATTTCCCTTTTTGTTTTGGTCTAGCCTGCTTTTCATGGCTTACTGCAGGTTACTTCTTATCTTCAATTTGCTTTTTACTTCATTTGATTTCTGTGCTTCTTTTTCCAAGTGGGAAATTTTGTCTTTTAAACTATAATTTTCCCTTTGAATTACTTTCAGTTCTTTCCCCCACATTTCTTCCCATTTTCTTCTGTCTTTCTTACTTGGTCCTTGAACTTCTTGAGTTCCTTGAGAGCTTGTGACCCATTTCCATTTTTTTTTGAAAGTTTGGATGTATTTGCTTTTTTGTCATTCTCTGCGGATGCTTCTGTATTTTGCCTTTTTTTCTCCATAGAAATTATCCAGGGTCACAAGCTTTTTCTGCTGGAGCTTATTGCTTTTGATACTTGTGGCCTGTTGTTCCTATATGTTGGTGGCCATTGCTGCCTTAATTTCTGTTTCTGTATTATCTTCCCTTCCCAGCCAGAAGTCTGAGTGAGGAGGGCAGGCAGTTCTTTGTGTAGTGAGCTTTAAAGCATTTTGTCCTGAGGCTATTTTTCCAGTCTCCCTTGTATCTGTTGTGGCCAGCCTATCTCTGAGCCCAGGCTTCAAGCTCTACAGCCCTGGGTCCCAAATCTTGCTGCCAAGTCCTTGCACAGCCCTCAGGGTTAAGTCTGTGGTACCCTCAGCCAGCACCTGAGAATTTAGAGATTGCCCTGGCCCTCTCTCTGATTCCTTCCTACCTTTAAGACTGCGCCCCTTGGTACAGCCCCTTTACTCATCTGATTTTGATTTTTGTCCTTTTGAGATGTTTTGTAGTGATCAATTGCAAGGAGAGTCCACCAGTTCCTGCTACTCTGTGGCCATCTTAGTGCCACCTCCCAGCATCTCCTTTTTTTTACCAAGCTAGTCCTTAGAAATCAGATGTTGGTCTGTGGCTAGATTTAAGGGAAAACCTTTTCCATTTGTCAGGACCTAGTCTGGTCCCAGATCATAGGTCAAGACTTTAGAGCTCAAAGGGACAAGAGAAATCATTGCATTCAATTCTCTCACTTTCCAGTTAACAAAACAGATCTTTGGAGTTTTAGTGATTGTCCCAGAGTCACACAACTCAAGCCTGTCTGAAGGGAGATTTGAATCGAGGCCTTTCTACCCCCAAATCTATCCCTTTGTGCACGATAATGCACTCCCTTTCTCCATCTGAGCTTGAGGCTGGCTGTAATAGCCCTTAGACATCCAGGGTCCCCCTACCCCCATCATCATGAAGCATTAGAATGGGCCTTCGGTGGACGCTCTTCTTGTGTAGGACATTAGCAGGTGTCCTGCTGCTACCCCACTTCTCTGAGGGGCATTGTTCTTCCCAGGAGACTCTCCGGTCATCTATCCTACTGCATAAAAGTCTCCAGTCTACCCTCATTCCTTGGCATGAGGGTAGGCTTGGTTGGCTCTGTTTTTTGGCACATTTACTGGAAAGACTAGAAAAACAGTTAGGCCACAAAGATCTTTGCCTGAAGCAAAACTGCCCAGTGGCTTCCTGTCTTTTTCCTCCTACAGTTACAACTTTGAAAAGTCACAAAGGTCCCCTAATCTGTCTTCCCTGTCCTGCCCCCAACTAATCAGAGCAGTCTGAGCTGGCTTCAATCTTGCCTTCTTCGTCTTGATTTCAGCTTTAATTTTTAATTACCTTCTCTCATGTGTCATTTTGGATGGATTTGCTATGCTAGAAACTCTCCAAATAAATGAGTTTCTAAATTAGCCTTTATGTAATTAGACAAGAACTCAATTATTCCTAGCATTCGTATTATCAGAGCCTTGGGGGGAAAATAGGCTTTGGGAGCCCATGGTTTTCAGACTCCCAGCTAGGTCATTTGCATTAAAATGACACCAGAAAAAAAGCATTTCATCAGATTCCATCACAATGGCTGGACTGGAAAGACTTTCCCATTAAAGGAGCCTGAAAGGTGCCTGGCAGCCCAGATGCTAGCTACCTGTTCTTTATGTCAGGAAATCAGCTTCGGGGATTTCTCATCAGACTCACTGTTGACAGCTTATAGATCATTATCACTGAGGCTGATTAACGAAGCCATTAAAAAAACAGCCCTGCATGTCTCTTCTTATTACCTGGGGTTCAGAGAGGTGGATTTCCCCAAAAGATAAGAGATGCCAGAATGATTATTTTTGAAATCTTCTCATTTCCAGGCATTTTTATTCATTATCCACATACCAGTGAATTTTAACCAATGAAGACTTGGCTTGGATGCCGCATTTCTATGCAAATAGCATGATTTGCATTCACTGGTGATTTGGATTCAAAGGCTGAACATGATTTGTGTGGCTTAGCTCTGCATTATAATTACAGCTCTGTCTCTTTCTCCTTGAGCTTCCCTGCCCTGGCACACGCTATTGAAGGACTTGAGTGGCTCCTAGGCTGGGACCAGTCCTGGACTCACGTGTCCTGGGTCAGATGTTTGACTTGGGCTGGCACATGGAAGCAAGGGTCTTTGAGGGTCTTTCCTTCATGTGGGCTTAGTTTCAGGTTTAGGAGCAGGCATATGGGGGAGCTTTTGGTAAATCCATCTCTCACTCACCAGAGCTGTTAAAAAGTCCCCAGTTCCCCTTCAGGTCCACTCGGGGTGCACCCCAGGCTTTTCCTGTCCAAGTGGCTGCCCCACTTCCCTGCCCATCCTGGTCGCCTCTTATCTCGACATTTGGGCCAGGAGAGTATCAACACCGGTCACACTTGTGGTGTCCTCTGGACCGCCTTGCATGGTTAGCAAAGATCTCAGAGGAAGGGGGGCATTTCCTTTGGGGCACCTGAGAATCTTTGTCCTCCAGGATAAGGGTTAGCGGGACAAGCTCCCCTTCCAGGGTCCCACAATAGGGAACCTTTTCTGGCCTCAGGACCAAGTATTTGTGCCTCTCTTGACAAACCTAAAGAGTTGGTGATACAAGGTGCAGACTGTCCAGGGTAATCTCCGGGGAGACTGGTTTCTGTATGGGGTAGTTTCTGTTCTAGGGGGTCTCAATGGTTACTGATGAGCTCAGCACCCTTCTCTGGATACTTCCACTGCCTTAGGAGTCTGGAAATCCTGTTAAAGCTGGGTCTTTAGGAGCTATGAAGGAATGGAGTGCACCTTGGGCAGGTGGACAGAGCCAATACGAATCCTGCCTTGGCCCATATGACTGCTCATGGTGCAGAAACTCAGGCAAACTATTATCAGGGAAATTCCTTTGCTCCCTTACATCCTCATGACTCCTGATCCAAAACATCTAAGAACCCCTATAAAACCCTGAGAGGTTTACCTTCTTTGATCTTCCTTTAGATTTAAGATGGACAGAGAGATGCACCTCCAGGCTACACCTCGATACCATCGGGCTGTATCTTCGACATCCATCTGTTCCCTAAACTAAAGAATCTTTTATGAGGATCATCCTCTATGTCTCCAGGCAGACCTCAGTCAGATGACCAAACCCGTCACCCAATGCCTGAGGATTTATCACGGTAGAGTCATGTCCTCACCATGACACAGCAGTTGTAAAGAGTATATAATCCCCAGAATTGATGTCGTCTGGGGGACAGCTTTTCCATCCATGCTGTCCTCCCAAGGAGCAGCCATCCATCTTGCTGCTCACCTGTACTATCCTCCTGACCATTCTCAGCATTACTTTTTAAATTCATAAATTTCTTTTTTTATTTTTAAGCTAAGTTTCAGGTTCTTGCATTCTTATGAAAGGTGTGCTTCCCGAACCCCAGGGGTTCATCTCTATGCCCCACAACAATGGGGGCCATGAAGATACTTGGAATTGAGGAATGCTGGCCAAATCCAGTGATTCTCAAAGTATTTTTAATAATAATTCTTAGTCATTTTTATTTTAGTATGGTAAGTATCAATAGATATAACCCATATAAGAAGAAAGCTCTGGATAGAGGAGGGGCTTGGTAAGTCTTAAGAATGTAAAGGGTTCTTGAATCCCTACTATTTGAGAACTGCTGATTGAGTGACTATGATGGTGACCCAGTTATGGCCGCTAGAGAGCTAGGCTATCAATGCCTGCTCTGTGAGATAATACTATGATGAGTGATATTAGTCACGTGGGAGTGCTCCCCTCCTGCTGACAGTGATGGAAATGGAAACCCATAATTGCCTATCCAACCCAGACAACTTTTATCCATTCCCTCCCAGGAGTTCCCCAAAGTCCATTTACTCTGCTGGTGACCTTCCTTGTGTTGTCTTCCATTACAATGGCATACCTGAGCTGTCGTCCCTTCTTCCCACTAGGCCACTGGTCCATTTTAGTTTTGGTCATATAGTTCTTTGATAACACCTTTTATCCTGCTTCTCCTACAGAATTCCTCTTTTGTTTGCTGTTACAATCAGCTCACAGCCACCATGTCTCTGTTGTCTTTTGACATTGTGAAATATGATCATTCTATACTGGATACAACTGCTTTGGCCATAGAAATACCCCAAGAAAGAATGGGAGAATTGAGGCTATTATCCAGATAATTAAGGCACAAAAACCAAACCCAAACTGTGACCACCACCAGGAAAAACAACCACAAAGTTATGAATGACTCAGACAGTCCTTCAGTTCTCCATTTCATCTTACAAGTAGATACACAACTTTCTCACTTGGGATGAGGCAGTATTTCCTATGGACATTAGGAATATACATGGTATCATGCCCCTTGTCGTCTGTATGACCTAGATTTATAACATCCATACATGTGAGCTCTTTCATTATGTGTGTTTTAAACATGTAGGCAGATATCTATGTGTACTACATGTTCTACACCGATATGTCCACATGGCTTATAAGCAATGCAAAGATTCTTCACTGACTCTGAGCTTCCTATTAGAGCAAAGGTCCATTTTTTCAACTCATCTCTCTATTCATCAGAGCTACGGTGGGGAACAGAATCCAGAGAATTTAACATTCAATATCACTGGCATCAGCTACTTGCTAAGACCTGGGTTCTTTCTTCTCTTGTCCAAAGCTCCACCTCCCAGCTCCACGCCATGTTCAAAATCTACCCCAGCGATGTCCAATTTAAATAGAGTTATGCCCACAAATCCACTTGCATCGATCTTAGCTGGTTTATATTCTCTTAGAAAGCCACACATTTTTAAATCCATTTTTGTTCTACTTTGGCTTATTTTCTTAAATATCCCCTATTATACTGTCATCTGGGAAGTGTTGTGAGTGGGGCCTGCAGTCACATTTGACACCTCTGATTCATAATTTTATCCAATTTGCTGATAAAAGTATTTAACAAGAAGAGGCCAAGAATATTGGATTCTTGAGATGCTCTTCTGGAGATTCTTTCTGGACTGAAATCAGCCTATTGATCAATACCATCTTGTCAAGACTTTCTAAACCTACCTATTGAGGTCCTGCCACTCCATCAAGTCCACAAGGACACTGGGAAGAATTTTGTCAGAGGACTGGATGAAATCATGCCCGGTGGTATGTGGAGAGCATAGTCCTGGCCCACTGGTCGTTCTTGGGTCATTGCCATAGTCCGGGCAGGCTTGGCAGTCTTCATTGCAAAATTGAACGACTTTTTCTCAATCTCCAACTCTCTTCTTGGCTTCTCTGTAGTCGTTGGACTTGCTGATTCCCCTCTTTTCCTGGATATTCTTTCTTCTCTAGGGTTTCATGACTACTTTCTATTGGCTCTCTTCCCGACTGCCTGACCACTCATTGATTTCCTTGCTGAATCTTCATCGGGGTTTGGCCCACTGAACTTACATGTCCCCCAGGGTATGCCCTTCACCTTCTCTCTCCTCTCCTTCTGTGATAGTTCACTTGGTGAGAGCAGCTCCCACGCAGTCAGTTATCCTCTCCATTCAGGTAGTGCCTTGCTCTTTGTACATAGCCCTAATGTCTACTGAGCTCCAGTCATGGGCATCTCAACTCAACATGTCTAAGAATGGACTCATTATCTTTCCCCTGAATCCTTCCCTCTAACGAATTGGCCTGTTACTGTGGAGGCCATCTTGCCACGCAGTCCTCATCACTCAGCCTCCCACCTTCTCGCTCTCAGCCCACATATCCAGTCTGTTACCAAATCCTGGCACTTCCGCCTTACTAGCTCTTCTCTTGTGTCTGCATCCCCTCTTCACTCACATAGCCGCCATGGCGGGTCAGGCTCTTATCACCTCCTGCCTGGCGTATTGGAGCCGAATTTGGCTTGATCTTTCTGCTTCGATCCCTTCCTTATTCCAGTCCACCCTCTACTCAGCTGCCAAAATGAGCTTCCTAACGCCCAGGCGGAACCATGTCACTTCCTGTTCAGTCAGTTCCAATGGCTGCTGATGACCTCTGGGCCCAAATATAAGAACCCAGTTAGCCTTTGAAGCCCTTCATGGCTTGCTTCTTCCTACCTGTCTGGTTCTGCTGAGGCACAATGTAGCCCTTTTGTGTTCTTGAAGTCTCTGTACAGACATTGCTGTGGTCAGGAAGCTTCAAAGGGATCGAAAAGGGTTCTCCAAGGACATCCATGGCATGGAAACTTCCCAGTCCCGAAGTCTAAGAAACTGTGCCCTGCTGTCGTTCACCAACTGGGTGGCTCTGGGCAATAGACTTCACTAGTCTTAGCCTCAATTTCCTCATCTTTTTTAAATAATAACACCTTCCTCATGGGGTTGTTGTGAGCAGCAAATGAGAATATATTTAGTCAAGTCAACCAGCATTTAATATCCTCCTTATTATGTGCCAGGCATTGTGTTAAGGTAGAATAGACAGTCTCTGCCCTCTCCTGGGGAAGACAGCAAGCAAATAGCCATGTATAAACAAGCTACAAATGGGAGAGATTGGAGCTAATCTATGGAGAAGGCAACATGGCAGTAGAGATTGGGAAAGACTTCCTATAGAAGGTGACTTGGAGCTACGGTTTGAAGGAACCCAGCAGTGGAGTATGCCAGGCATGGTGGCAGTCAGGGAAAAGGTATAAAGTCAGGAGATGGAGGGTAATTTGCCAAGAACAGCCAAAAGGCCAGTGTTGCTAAATCCTTCAGTGAGGTGTAAGAAGCCTGGAAAGGTAGGCACAGGCTGGCTCATGAAGGGCAGTAAAAGCCAAATGGAGGGTTTTACAGCTGATCCTGGAGACAACTGGGAGCCACTGGAAATTAATAAATAGGGTCATGACAAGGCCAGATCTATGCCTTAGGGAGGTCATTTTGATCTCTGAGTGGAGGACTGGGTTTGGGAAAGCCGAGACTAAAACCTACATAAATTCTAGCTATTATTATTGTTGTTGTTGTCGTCATCACCGTGTTCTTCTTCCTCCTCCTCATTCTAAAAATCATACCTACTTTCTTCTTTGTCCTTCCACGGGTGCTTTTCACTTCAAAAGGAAGCTCCACAACCTAACTCACAGGGAAAACTGCCAATTTATGTTATCTAATCTGAACTCAGACTTCATTGCTTCAAGACAACCTATTTAATTTCCCCTGATTTACTGTGAATCCTCCTCCTCTGAGTGGCTGTGCCAAATCTTGTCTTCTCACCTAAAGACTCCAATGATGCCCACTCTTCTCACCCAGGACCTCAACAAATACTTGGCCAAGAAAATAGAGGTCATCCCTCTTGAATTCCTTTTCTCCTCAATTCGGCACCTCAATTATCCTCTTTTCTTTTGTTCTAGTCTCCTGACAAAGTTGTAGCCTTTCTCTCCAAGTCCAGCCTTTTACTTGTGCTCTGACCTTCTCCTCTCTTTTCTCATCCATGAGTTTGCCCCTTCAGTCACTTCTCAATCCTAATCTTCCATCTCCCTAGGTGGTATAGTGGATTGACAACTAGACTTGAGTTCTAATGCTTCCCAAGATGCCTATTAGCTGTGTGCCCCTGTGAGATCATCATGAGGCCACTTTCTCTCAGCCTCAGTTTCCTCATGTGTAAAATGGAGATAAAAATAGCTCCTCCTTCCCTCATCAGATTTTTGTAAGGATCAAAATGAGATAACATTTGCAGAGTGCAAGGTAAACTGGAAAGCAGTCTGAACTCATGACTTACTCTATTCACTCTTGTCATTGCCAGGTTCAGTCATTTTTGAGCCGTGTCCAACTCTTCCTGACCCCATTTTGAGAAACACAAATAAAAATCAGTGCAACCCTTTCCAGCATCCCCAAGACAATTTTCCATATGAGCCAAGAGCCTCCTGCTCTGTGTAAATCCCAACTGCTTGCTCACAGCTAAGTCCTTCAATAGATAATTAGGAGATCTTCCTTTCGAAGTCTCTGAATTGAGCAGTTGCAATTTCTATTTAGGAAAAAAAAGAAAAGAAAAAACTCTCATCAGCCCTCTATCAAAGAATAAGAAAAAACCAACTGGGGAACTTTGAGGACGGTGATGATAGCACTTCTGGGCTGATCTTTGGGCTGACTGCTTTTCCTTTCTCCTTGGTGGCTGGGTGTCTATTTCACCAGGATGAATTTCAAATATATTCTCGAAAAAAGGTCATGTGGATCTACTTGTCAGCCCTGGACAGCTCCGCGGGCCTCACCCCAGACCATCCCCTCATTGCTGATGAGGACTGCATCATAAACCGAGCCATCATGAAACCTGATTTAAAGGTGAGCATCAGTGGCACCAGCTGAAGACACGGTGGCTGGGGGTGGGGAGTATCGGAGCCTCTTGGGTCCTTAGGTGTTCTAGGGATCAGAGGATTCTGTAGTGGGTGATTTGCTGGGGACTCAGGAGATGAGTTTGGAGCTCCACTTGAAAAAGATTATCCTTCCCAGGCCAACCTATTACTCAGACCAAAGGTCCTTAGAGTCCAGACACCTTCATAGTCTATTTCTAATCCCCCAAACAACGTCAAAAAGTGAGGAGAGCACTGGCTCTTGAGTCAAAGGAACTGAGTTCAAATCCTACTTTTGAGAATGGCCACTTGAGCGATCTTGGATAAGTCCTTTAGGTTCTTTGGGTTTTGATTTCCTCCTTTGAAAAATAAAGGAGTTGAGCTTGATGACTGTTGGGATTTCTCATTCCTAGTTGGGTGAGTCTATCCACTTTGGTGGAATGTACCAGCATTTGTACCGTATTGTGCATTAACTGAAACTGAGAACTGCTAGATGCCAAAACTGATTGGCAGGGCATGGATATGGAATCGAATTCCCTGAAATCTTTCAGGGCATTTATTCTTTTTTTTTTAAACCCTTACCTTCCATCTTGGAGTCAATACTGTGTATTGGCTCCAAGGCAGAAGAGTGGTCAGGGCTAGGCAATGGGGGTCAAGTGACTTGCCCAGGGTCACCCAGCTGGGAAGTGTCTGAGGCTAGATTTGAACCTAGGATCTCCCATCTCTAGGCCTGGCTCTCAATCCACTGAGCTACCCAGCTGCCCCCTTTATTAATTATTCTTTAAAAAATCCCTTCTGAAATTAAGGATTCTGCAAGCAAATGTCTTCTGTGGATTCACACACTTGACCCCAGGCAAAAAATGGAGGAGGTTTGTGGAGACTTAAGCCAAGATGGGAGTTTTGGGCATCTCCTTCCAGTGGAAGAGGTCAAGTGTGCTAAGGGGAAGGCGGAGGAGTAAAGCTTGGTGGCCTGCAAACACAGAGGAACAGCAGTGGGAATGAACTGATTTCTGCTTTTGCCTCTGTGGTGCTGGGGATCACGAATTTCCATTCCTTCTAAAATCATGTTCATTGAGTGTATGGTTCTCTGCTGATTCAGTGCTAGGGGTACCAAGAAGGAAAGCAACCAGCTCCTGCCTTCAAGGAACGTCTGTTCTAGTGGGCAGAAATTGTATGCACGTAGCTGGGTGTAGACAAGATGAAGACTAAGGAAATAAAAAAGGGCTCATTCTGCATCCTGGAGGCAGCTGGGGTCCCCAGAAACTTCCTGAGCAAGGAAGGGAGATGCTTAGACTTTTGCTTTTGGATGGTCACTTTTGCCACTCTGGCAAGTGAATTAGTGAGTGGAGACAATGGAGGCAGAGGAGAGAACAATTAGGAGGCCATTGACATGGTCCAGAGGGGAGGGATGAAGGCCTGAGCTAGGGTGGTGGCCAGGTGATGGAAGAATGGGACGGATGCAGAGATGCTGGGGCCTCTGCCTCTCATCTGCAGTGCCAGAGGAGGCTGCAGGCTCTTCTCAGGACACCTATACGAACGAATGGTGAGCCGGACCTTTGTCTTTCCTGAGTAGGGCAGTGGCTGCCTGTGGCTACCTGCTACCTCCCTCACAGTGACATGGACCCTGCTAAGAGTGGGTGGTGGTGGTAGTGGACCAAGCCCTGTTTCCATCTTGAGACCCAGGACCCATTCCATGAAAAGATGCAGAAGGAGACCTTTCTGCGCCCTTCCTGTTTCCTCTAGGACAGATTAGAGTATGGCTTCCCAGTGGGACACATGGCCAGTCCTACTTCAGGGTCCTTCCTCTTCATTACCCATTTTTCCCTACAGTGAAGAGTCCCTACTCCGCCCCCCCCCCCATGACACTAGAGGCTGTGAGATAGAGGGACTGGGCATCACATTTGGGGTTAGGATGTCCTGGGTTCACATCCTGCCTCACCCATTACTCGCTGTGTGACTCACCCCCTGTACCAGGATGGATGAGGGCACCGAGATGCCTCTCAGCTCTGTGACAAGGACGGTATTCCTTAGGGGCTTCCCCTGGTTTTCTCCAAGGTTATGATAATTGGCAGCAGTCCCTGGGGGGACTGCCCCAATGCACAGAGCCAAGTTTGGGGAATTCATCCCCAGGACTTCCCTGGAGTGATGAGCCCCCGAGGATGCTAAAGTCTGAGAACCAGGAGGGGCTTTTGAGCTCATCTAGTTCAGTGCCCTACGTTTGTAGGGGAGGAAAGCAAGGACCAGGGAGGGCATGCAAACTGTGAGAGGTCTTCTGAATCCATACTCTGGACTGTAGGGGTGGAGGGACGATCCCCAATCAGCGCAGACCCTCAGGACCCCCGAGGACAGTCCTCCAGGGACCGAGCACTGCCTGAGCTGTGATTTGGTAGAACTCCGAGAGTGTTTCCCCTTTTTATTATCAGCCCATGTTAGTACCAAGAGGCTGCCTCAGTAGGCTCAGAATGACAATCGCAGATGTTCCAAGAGCTGCCTCCCTCTGGCTGAGAGCCGTCGGGCCCCGGGGACCCTGCTGGGGAGCGAGGGAGGCCCTTCTAGAGGCCAGCCTAAGAAGGGCTGGCAGAGCCCCGTCTAGACCTGTCTTGTCTGCTCTAGGGCCCCTGGCACAGAACTGCGCCTGGTGGCGGGCAGCTCGCTCAGAATTCCCCCAGCTCCACGGCTGTGCTTCTGAGGTCCACATCGGGAAGCAGAAAGCATCGTTCTCCACAGCTGAGCCCCAGGCTTTTGCCTCGAAGCCACATTGGGAATGAACTGACTCAACACGACTTAATTCTGATAGGATGGGGGGATCCCGGGGCCAGTTCTAGACACCTAGACAGACACAGGGTCTGCTTGGGGTGGTCTTCAGTGAGAGAAGGGTGAGGAAGCTGAGCCCCGCGCCTGCCAGGCCCCTGGACCCCTTGATGGGATTGAGTGGACGGGCCTCGTGCTGGGGAGCAGCTACTCCAAGGTCGAGGTTCTTTCTGGTAGGAAGCAGAGGATGTCATGGCTGATGGGCGGCTCTGGCCATTGCCAAGAAGCAAATGGCGCCACGCTGGCTAAACGACCAACTTGGCTGCCTCCTGTGTGACAAAAAAAAGAGAGAAGGAAAAGGGAATCCTGTGAAGTGGGAGATGGTTGGGGTTCTCTTCGAGGTTGGGGTTGCCGCTCTGTTCCTACAAAAAAGCAGGGGAGACGCAGCAGAGATGATGGGATCCTAGCCCTACCGGGCAGAGGGGCCTCAGAGGCCGTTGAGTGCATCAGATAAGGAAACAGATCTAGGGACTTGATATGACTTCACCCCAGGACTGTCGATGGAGGAGTGGAAGGGGCCTTGGAGGCTTGGTCCTCGCCGGCCATCTTAGAATCAAAATTCCCTATTGGTTCTGGGGTAGAAGAGAGGTAAGGGCCATTGGAGTTAAATGACTCGACCAGGGTCACACAGCTAGGAAACGTTCTCTCTGAGAACTCCTCTGAGTGAGAATCTCATAGTCTTTCCACTGCCCCACATGGCCGGCGGGTCACTCGAGTTTTGACTCGATGGGATTCAGTATTCAGTAACTTCCGTCACTGGGGGGCCTCTGGAATGTCCCCATGGAGGCTGGAGGGTTACCAGGGAGCCTAGAGAATGGCTCGAGAGCAGCCGATGGCTGACCAAAGCCCTCCAAGAGGAATCTTTGGATGTTCCAATTCCCAACTACTGCCCATTCCGGCATTCCAACGAAACAACGCGTTCCCCCCAACCCCACCTCTGGGAAAAGCTGGAGGAGGTGGCCTTGGACCCTTCTCAGCCGTCTGCTGTGGGTGGGTCGCTGATGAAGCCTCCGGCGAAAAGCAGAACCGTTGGCTTTCCTGGGGCAGCCAGGGCTTCCGATGCGGCCCCAGAGGACTGGCCAAAGGCCTGCGCCCAAACGGACGCCATGACTAGCCTGCTTGCCAAGCAGCGAACGTCCCGCAGGCTCTTGGAATGGGCCCCTCGTCTGCCCCTCGTCCGGCCCACAATTCTGCTCCCGTGTTCCTGGCCCCGGCCGTGGCCTTGGCCAAGAGAGCGGCTTGGAGTCGGGGTGGGGGGCATGTGCAGGCCTTGCAGCCGCTTCCTGGCAAAGGTCCTGCAGGGGCCGTTTGTAGAAGTCGTAAACGTTGGTGTAGTTGGAAAACGATTCAGCCCAGCCAGCAATTTACTGACTGCCTCCCCGCCATGTGGGACCGTCTGCGAGGAGCCGAGGATGGAGGATGGGGAGGAAGGACAAAGCACCTACTGCGTGCCCGGCACTGTCTAGGCTCTACACCGTCCTGTGAGGGGTTACCGGAGAGCCAGGGAGCTCCTCCTCCCTGAAAGATAATCACACGGAGCCCAAAGTGACACAGACTAGACGGAGCCACAGGACGGAGGGGACGAGGGGTACCAGGCCAGCTAGCCTCGGCCAGCCAAGGATGCCGCCACCGGAGAGCCGAGCTGAGCAGCACCACGGCAGCTTAGGGATGGCTAAGTGCCAGGGAATAGGGCCTCCCTCTGACCTCCAGCTGTCTGTAGAGGCTGGACGCCTTCCTCAGGGCTCAGCCCAGGGGCTGCCTTTTCTGGAAGCCTCCCTAAGTTCCCTTTCCGGAAGAGGATTTTTTCCTCCTTAAGGCTTCCGAGAGTCCTTTGTCCAGAGGTCCCCTCGCCTCGCCTCGCCTCGCCTCGCCTCGCCTCGCCTCGCCTCATGCTTACTGTCCTTCGTCCATTCTCTCAAGAACACTTAACGAGTGTTTCAGTGAAGGTGGTCGGGCCATCTTGGGCTCTTGGAGCAAGTGTCTGCTCTTCATCACAAGGGATCCTTTCGTTTTCTTTGTGCCAGTGAGGTTCTGGGGTTCTTTTCTCTTGTGGCATCGCTAGACCTCCTAGCTCAGAGTATATGGGAAGCAGCCCCGAGCACTTTCAGAGTTGAATGATTCAGCCACAGTCACCCAGCAATTATGTGTTCTTAGAGGAATTTGAACTCAGGTCTTCCTGTCTCCAAGGACGGCTCTCTCCCTCCTGTGTCCCAATGCCTGTCTTCTGGTTACGCCCATGTCTGAATGGTGTGTCCTCTGGTCCATGCCTCCTCCTCTCCACACAGTAGGCATAAGCCTGGTGGAGTCAGGACTGAGCTCCAGCCATCATCTCCAGCCATCCTCTCCAGCCATCCTCTCCAGCCATCCTCTCCAGCCATCCTCTCCAGCCATCCTCTCCAGCCATCCTCTCCAGCCATCCTCTCTAGCCATCCTCTCCTTCCATCCTCTGCTGCCATCCTCTGCTGCCATCCTCTCCTGCCATCCTCTCCAGCCATCCTCTGCTGCCATCCTCTCCAGCCATCCTCTGCTGCCATCCTCTCCTTCCATCCTCTCCAGCCATCCTCTGCTGCCATCCTCTCCAGCCATCCTCTCCTTCCATCCTCTCCTGCCATCCTCTGCTGCCATCCTCTCCTGCCATCCTCTCCTGCCATCCTCTCCTGCCATCCTCTCCAGCCATCCTCTCCAGCCATCCTCTCCTTCCATCCTCTCCAGCCATCCTCTCCAGCCATCCTCTCCTGCCATCCTCTCCTTCCATCCTCTCCAGCCATCCTCTCCAGCCATCCTCTCCTTCCATCCTCTCCAGCCATCCTCTCCTGCCATCCTCTCCTTCCATCCTCTCCAGCCATCCTCTCCTGCCATCCTCTCCTTCCATCCTCTCCAGCCATCCTCTCCTTCCATCCTCTCCTGCCATCCTCTCCAGCCATCCTCTGCTGCCATCCTCTCCTGCCATCCTCTGCTGCCATCCTCTCCAGCCATCCTCTCCAGCCATCCTCTCCAGCCATCCTCTCCTTCCATCCTCTCCTGCCATCCTCTCCAGCCATCCTCTCCTGCCATCCTCTCCTTCCATCCTCTCCAGCCATCCTCTCCAGCCATCCTCTCCTGCCATCCTCTCCTTCCATCCTCTCCAGCCATCCTCTCCTTCCATCCTCTCCAGCCATCCTCTCCAGCCATCCTCTCCTGCCATCCTCTCCAGCCATCCTCTCCTGCCATCCTCTCCAGCCATCCTCTCCTGCCATCCTCTCCAGCCATCCTCTCCAGCCATCCTCTGCTGCCATCCTCTCCTTCCATCCTCTCCAGCCATCCTCTCCAGCCATCCTCTCCTGCCATCCTCTCCAGCCATCCTCTCCAGCCATCCTCTCCTTCCATCCTCTCCAGCCATCCTCTCCAGCCATCCTCTCCTGCCATCCTCTCCTGCCATCCTCTGCTGCCATCCTCTCCAGCCATCCTCTCCTGCCATCCTCTCCAGCCATCCTCTCCAGCCATCCTCTCCTTCCATCCTCTCCAGCCATCCTCTCCAGCCATCCTCTCCTGCCATCCTCTCCTGCCATCCTCTGCTGCCATCCTCTCCAGCCATCCTCTCCTTCCATCCTCTCCAGCCATCCTCTCCTTCCATCCTCTCCAGCCATCCTCTCCAGCCATCCTCTGCTGCCATCCTCTCCTGCCATCCTCTGCTGCCATCCTCTCCAGCCATCCTCTCCAGCCATCCTCTCCTTCCATCCTCTCCAGCCATCCTCTCCAGCCATCCTCTCCTGCCATCCTCTCCTGCCATCCTCTCCAGCCATCCTCTCCAGCCATCCTCTCCTGCCATCCTCTCCTGCCATCCTCTCCAGCCATCCTCTCCAGCCATCCTCTGCTGCCATCCTCTCCTGCCATCCTCTCCAGCCATCCTCTCCAGCCATCCTCTGCTGCCATCCTCTCCTGCCATCCTCTGCTGGCATCCTCTCCAGCCATCCTCTCCAGCCATCCTCTCCTTCCATCCTCTCCAGCCATCCTCTCCAGCCATCCTCTCCTGCCATCCTCTCCTGCCATCCTCTCCAGCCATCCTCTCCAGCCATCCTCTGCTGCCATCCTCTCCTGCCATCCTCTCCTTCCATCCTCTCCAGCCATCCTCTCCAGCCATCCTCTCCTTCCATCCTCTCCAGCCATCCTCTCCTTCCATCCTCTCCAGCCATCCTCTCCAGCCATCCTCTGCTGCCATCCTCTCCAGCCATCCTCTCCAGCCATCCTCTCCAGCCATCCTCTCCAGCCATCCTCTCCAGCCATCCTCTGCTGCCATCCTCTCCTGCCATCCTCTGCTGCCATCCTCTCCAGCCATCCTCTCCAGCCATCCTCTCCTTCCATCCTCTCCAGCCATCCTCTCCTGCCATCCTCTCCAGCCATCCTCTCCTGCCATCCTCTCCAGCCATCCTCTCCAGCCATCCTCTGCTGCCATCCTCTCCTTCCATCCTCTCCAGCCATCCTCTCCAGCCATCCTCTCCTGCCATCCTCTCCAGCCATCCTCTCCAGCCATCCTCTCCTTCCATCCTCTCCAGCCATCCTCTCCAGCCATCCTCTCCTGCCATCCTCTCCTGCCATCCTCTGCTGCCATCCTCTCCAGCCATCCTCTCCTGCCATCCTCTCCAGCCATCCTCTCCTTCCATCCTCTCCAGCCATCCTCTGCTGCCATCCTCTCCTGCCATCCTCTGCTGCCATCCTCTCCAGCCATCCTCTCCAGCCATCCTCTCCTTCCATCCTCTCCAGCCATCCTCTCCAGCCATCCTCTCCAGCCATCCTCTCCTGCCATCCTCTCCAGCCATCCTCTCCAGCCATCCTCTGCTGCCATCCTCTCCTGCCATCCTCTGCTGCCATCCTCTCCAGCCATCCTCTCCAGCCATCCTCTCCTTCCATCCTCTCCAGCCATCCTCTCCAGCCATCCTCTCCTGCCATCCTCTGCTGCCATCCTCTCCAGCTATCCTCTCCAGCCATCCTCTCCAGCCATCCTCTCCTTCCATCCTCTCCTGCCATCCTCTCCAGCCATCCTCTCCTGCCATCCTCTCCTTCCATCCTCTCCAGCCATCCTCTCCAGCCATCCTCTCCTGCCATCCTCTGCTGCCATCCTCTCCTGCCATCCTCTCCAGCCATCCTCTCCTGCCATCCTCTCCAGCCATCCTCTCCAGCCATCCTCTCCTTCCATCCTCTCCAGCCATCCTCTCCAGCCATCCTCTCCTGCCATCCTCTCCTGCCATCCTCTCCAGCCATCCTCTCCAGCCATCCTCTGCTGCCATCCTCTCCTGCCATCCTCTCCAGCCATCCTCTCCAGCCATCCTCTCCAGCCATCCTCTCCAGCCATCCTCTCCTGCCATCCTCTCCAGCCATCCTCTCCAGCCATCCTCTCCTTCCATCCTCTCCAGCCATCCTCTCCAGCCATCCTCTCCTGCCATCCTCTCCAGCCATCCTCTCCAGCCATCCTCTCCAGCCATCCTCTGCTGCCATCCTCTCCTGCCATCCTCTGCTGCCATCCTCTCCAGCCATCCTCTCCAGCCATCCTCTCCTTCCATCCTCTCCAGCCATCCTCTCCTGCCATCCTCTGCTGCCATCCTCTCCAGCCATCCTCTCCTTCCATCCTCTGCTGCCATCCTCTCCAGCCATCCTCTCCTGCCATCCTCTCCAGCCATCCTCTCCAGCCATCCTCTGCTGCCATCCTCTCCAGCCATCCTCTCCTTCCATCCTCTCCAGCCATCCTCTCCTGCCATCCTCTGCTGCCATCCTCTCCAGCCATCCTCTCCTTCCATCCTCTCCAGCCATCCTCTCCTGCCATCCTCTGCTGCCATCCTCTCCAGCCATCCTCTCCTGCCATCCTCTCCAGCCATCCTCTGCTGCCATCCTCTCCAGCCATCCTCTCCTGCCATCCTCTCCAGCCATCCTCTGCTGCCATCCTCTCCAGCCATCCTCTCCAGCCATCCTCTCCTTCCATCCTCTCCAGCCATCCTCTCCAGCCATCCTCTGCTGCCATCCTCTCCAGCCATCCTCTCCTGCCATCCTCTGCTGCCATCCTCTCCAGCCATCCTCTCCAGCCATCCTCTCCTTCCATCCTCTCCAGCCATCCTCTCCTGCCATCCTCTGCTGCCATCCTCTCCAGCCATCCTCTCCAGCCATCCTCTGCTGCCATCCTCTCCAGCCATCCTCTCCTTCCATCCTCTCCAGCCATCCTCTCCTGCCATCCTCTCCAGCCATCCTCTCCTTCCATCCTCTCCAGCCATCCTCTCCTGCCATCCTCTGCTGCCATCCTCTCCAGCCATCCTCTCCTGCCATCCTCTCCAGCCATCCTCTGCTGCCATCCTCTCCAGCCATCCTCTCCTGCCATCCTCTCCAGCCATCCTCTCCTGCCATCCTCTCCAGCCATCCTCTCCAGCCATCCTCTCCTTCCATCCTCTCCAGCCATCCTCTCCAGCCATCCTCTGCTGCCATCCTCTCCAGCCATCCTCTGCTGCCATCCTCTCCAGCCATCCTCTCCTGCCATCCTCTCCAGCCATCCTCTGCTGCCATCCTCTCCAGCCATCCTCTCCTTCCATCCTCTGCTGCCATCCTCTCCAGCCATCCTCTGCTGCCATCCTCTCCAGCCATCCTCTCCTTCCATCCTCTGCTGCCATCCTCTCCAGCCATCCTCTGCTGCCATCCTCTCCAGCCATCCTCTCCAGCCATCCTCTCCTTCCATCCTCTGCTGCCATCCTCTCCTGCCATCCTCTCCTTCCATCCTCTCCTGCCATCCTCTCCAGGCAGGAAAGTCAGAGAGCCACGTTTGGCCCAGAGTGGCTGTGCTGGCTGCCCGTCTGGATGGGACTCACTGCTTGTCTGGGCCTCTTTCTTGGCAGGTGAGGTGCATCCAGGTGCAGAAGATCAGGTATGTCTGGAACAACTCAGAGGAGCACTTCCAGAAGGTCGGGTGAGTTGACGCCACAATTGCCCCAAGCCGAGCCCTCCTCTCGCTGGGCTCCACAGTGAGGCTTTTCTCTCTCCTTCTAGTTGCCTGGAGGACGGCTTCACCTCTGCCAAGATCCACCTGAAGTTTGGATCCGGCCTGACCCGAGAAGAGCAAGAGATTCGGTATGAAGGAGCCCCTGCAGCACCCTGGCTGAGGAAGGGTGCTGGGGAGCCCCTGCAGCACCCTGGCTGAGGAAGGGTGTTGGGGAGCCCCTGCAGCACCCTGGTTGAAGAAGGGTGTTGGGGAGCCCCTGCAGCACCCTGGCTGAGGAAGGGTGTTGGGGAGCCCCTGCAGCACCCTGGCTGAGGAAGGGTGTTGGGGAGCCCCTGCAGCACCCTGGTTGAAGAAGGGTGTTGGGGAGCCCCTGCAGCACCCTGGCTGAGGAAGGGTGCTGGGGAGCCCCTGCAGCACCCTGGCTGAGGAAGGGTGTTGGGGAGCCCATGCGGGGGGCTGGGCCATCAGAGGAGCCAGGACCAGCTGAGCCGAGGCTCCTCCTGTCAGGGACCAGAAAGGAGCTTTGTGTTAGTGGGAGCTCCGGAGAGTGTATTCTGGGAGAGTCCAAAGCCTAGAAGAGCTCTTCACCCCCCTGCTCTGCTCTGTTCTCCCCCAAGCCCAGGAGCCGCCCCACAAGCCTAGATGGTCCTATTGGTTCTAGAAGACAGAGATGGGAAGGGAAGGTGGTGACGGTAACCCTCCCCGCCTCCCCCAGCCGGGATCCCAGACCCGGCCCAAGCCTAGGAGAGAGACTGGCTGACAGCAGCACACAGGCTTCCCTTGCCTCCTCTGGGGACTCCCAGCTCGCCCCGGCTTTGACCCAAAGGCAGACAGTGGCCTCTGCTTCCAGACAGCTTCCATGGCAGTGTGGATGAGAACGTGCATGTCCTGACCAGCCCAAGACAACAACTTGGGCTACAAATGCTTCTGCCCCTTCGTGGGGGGGGGTCTGTGGGAGCCCTTCCAAGGTCCAGGGGGAGCATGACTGAGAATGGGCCAAGCGGCCCATAGGAGGAGCGAGCTCATTTACCTTATGAAATACGTGCCTGCAACCAGGGAACACTGAGGTCTGAGGGGAACCCAGGGCAACAGAGGCGGCGGTGCCATCCTGGCCGTTGTCATCGGCGCCATTCTTGTCCTTTCCCCACTTGGTCTTGGCCAATGAAGGGGACTCCTTCTTAGTGTGGGAGAATTTTAATCAGAGAGGGACTGACTCTGACTTCGGCAGCCTCCACTGACTCAGAAGCATAAACCCCTGAATGAAGCCTTTGATTCATTTGCAATTAATCTTCACTCTTTCCCACAGAAGGCTAATATGTGGGCCTAATGCCATTGATGTGGAAATCACGCCCATCTGGAAACTTCTCATCAAGGAGGTAACTTGGTGCCTTCTCTCCTTTTCTCATTTGGCCACAAAGTACATAAAATGGATTTTTGTCTTGAAAAGCAGATCACAGGTCAAGATAATAATAGTAGTAGTAGTAGTAGTAGTAGTAGTAGTAGTAGTAGTAGTAGTAGTAGTAGTAGTAGTAGTAGTAGTAGTAGTAGAGGCAGTCTCATCTCTCTTTTTCTTCTAGTTCCTTCTAGTTTCTTCTCTTTTATTTTTTTCTCTTCTCTTTCCTTTTTTCCAATTTCTCTCTCCCTCCCTCCCTCTCTCTCTCCCTCTCCCTCTCCCTCTCCCTCTCCCTCTCCCTCTCCCTCTCCCTCTTCCTCTCCCTTCCTCTCTCTCTCTCTCTCTCTCTCTCTCTCTCTCTCTCTCTCTCCCTCCCTCCCTCCCTCCCTCCCTCCCTCCCTTCCTTCCTTCCTTCCTTCCTTCCTTCCTTCCTTCCTTCCTTCCTTCCTTCCTTCCTTCCTTCCTTCCTTCCTTCCTTCCTTCCTTCCTTCCTTCCTTCCTTCCTTCCTTCCTTCCTTCCTTCCTTCCTTCCCTTTCTTTATATATATATATTTTATATTTGGTTATGTCCCATCTCTCATAAATCTGTCAATCAACATTGACTAATTGTCTACTATGAACCAGGCACTGTGCTAAGTGCTGGGGCAGCAAAAAGAGACAAAAGACAATCCCTGCCCTGGAGGAGCTTACCATCTAATGGGAGCAATAACAAGGAAATAGATAACAAGCTATATGCAAGGGAAAAAGGAAATAATGAAAAGCTGGGAAGTAGTGGAAGAATTTTGAGAGCTTGAGAAAGGATTCATGTAGAAGATATGCTTTTATTTGAAATTTAAAGGAAGCAAGGAAATCTAGGAAAGCAAACTGGCAGATATGAGGAAGGAGAGCATTGTAGGCATGAAATGGCCAGAAAAGAGGTCCAGTGCTGAGAGAGGAAGTGTCTTGTGAGTGGAATAACTAGGAGTCTGGTGTGACTGGACTAGAATATGTGGTGCGATAGAAAAGGTAAAGAGACATCTCTTTAAGAAAAGGGAGGGTTAGGGTTAGGATGACCTTCGGATGCCAGTCAGAAGATTACGTAGTTGATCCTAGAAGGGATTACTGAGTAGGAGGTGCTAGGATCAGAAATGGACTTTAGGAAAATCGCTTTGGTGACTGAATGGAGGATGGGTTGGAGTAGGGAAAACATAGAGCAGTCAGACTCCCAGCAGGGTATTGCATGCATCTAGGAATGAGGTGACGAGAGCCTTACCCAGAGTAATAGCAGTATCAGAGGAGAGAAGGACGTATATTCTAGAGATGCAGTAAAGATAAAATCAATAGGTCTATGTTAGGGGGAGGAATAGTGAAAAGTTGATGCTAATTCCCAGTTTGTGAGACTGACTGAGGAAAGAGGAGGGTAGTGTTTTCAGCTATAGTAATAGTGATGTGGGAGAGCTTTGAAGTAAAACCCTGGATCTGGACAGGTACCCTTGTAAGGAATGATAGAGTCCAAAAGTTAGCTTAAAAATAAAAGAGATGCCTTGATTGTTGTTAGAAAGTATGATCTGGATGATAATGAGGAATGGTCAGATAGGTAGGTACAGAACCAGCAGAGATGGATGTTCCAAAGACCTGGAAAGAAGAAAGTAGTAAGGAGGGGAGAGTGATCCACAGTGTCAAAAGCCTCAGAGATGTCTAGGAGAATGAGGACTGGGGAAAGGTCTTCCTTTGTTACAATATAAGGTCTTGGAGGTTTTTTATATTTATTTGTACTTTCAAGGCTTAGCACACAGTAAGTGGTGAATAAATGTGGGTTTTTTTGAGTCATGATTACTAATTCCTGTTTGCCAGTATTAGACATAGGAAAAGGATCCATTTAACTTAACTGAATTTCCTTTGATGACACAACCATTTCCCCAAGAGGCAGCTTGAAATGGTGGATAGAGCTTTGGAATTGTAGTCAGGAAGACTTTTAGCTCTGAAACTTCTTAGCATTGAGACCTGGCAAGTCAGCTAACCCCTCTGACTTAATTTATCATGGAAATGAAGGTGTTGGCTTTGAAGACCAGCTCTTAGTTACTGGTCTTGTGGCCAGCCCTGGAGGAATAGGAAAAGATGCCTTCCATGGGCACTGGATGCCTCTCCCGCTTCACTTTAGCTAGACTGTGCTGTAACCAGTTTGCTGTAGCAGATGGGATTTTAGTTGACATTCATAGACATTTACAGACATCCTCAATCCTAACTCCTATTTCCCAACTAAATTTGCATCCTTTTACTAGTCTTGCCCTTCTCATCTCCTTTAACTATGGAGCCACAATTCCCAGGGGTCTTCCTGCTTCCTCTTCCTGTAACATTGCCTCAAGGAATAACAGTATCTCAATGCACCAGAAATGTGTCTCTGCATTTCCCCTGAGGTTTCAAGCTTGGAAGAAAACTACTACCACCAACACAGACTGATAGGAAAGAGGCTCTGGCTCTATAATGAGCTTTTCTCTATCTGGTGGTAACTTTCACAGTTCCTAATTTAAATCTGGGGACCTCAAGTAGAGGGCATGGACATGAGGACCTAAGGGTGGTGGGCACCTCAGGGAGGAACTGATCTTTAATGTCAGTGGATCCCCACAGAGGTTCTAACAGCTGATGAAAATGTGACATTTTTAACTCTGCCCTGCTTATGAGAAAAAATCATCTTTAATCAATGCATTTTGATAAGTAGACTTACCAGCTACCTTAGAGATGAAAACCAGCATGGCCCAGTTGGCAGCCAGCCACGGGTGCTCTTCTTCTCATAATTAGGGAATGTCGCTAATGTCCCAATCATGGGAGATGTCCTCCATGTCATGGGAGAGTGTCGCTGCTGTTCCAATGGTGGGATGTCTCTCTTGTCTTGATGGGAGAATGCCATTGGTATACCACTAGAGGGACGCCCTTCTTGTCATTGTTGTCATAGCTTCTTTTTATCTGTGGACACCAACAGGTTCTCAATCCATTCTACGTGTTCCAGCTCTTTAGTGTCTGCCTGTGGTTCAGTGAGGACTACAAGGAGTATGCCGTGGCCATCATCATCATGTCCATCATCTCTATCACCTTAACTGTGTATGACCTCAGAGAGGTGAGTCACCCACTGAGTGAGCCTGGGGGCTCAGGAGGGGAGGCAGCAGTGCAGGTCTGGAATCAAGGAGATGAGCTTACTGTCTACTTCTCCAAAGAGCTGGGATTTTGTCGTTTCCTAAGTGGCTGCTCTATGTCAGGCCCTTGGGCTAAGAGCTGGGGAGGCCCATAGAGGCAAAAGACAGTTCCTGACCTCACAGAGGTCACAGTCTTCTGTGAGCGACAACATCTAACTGACAACGTGGCGGGCTAATTCATATTTCTTAATTCCCTACTATGTGCCCGGTGATAGATAAGCTAAGCACTGCACAGATTTACAGATAATCAGCAAAGAGAAGGCACACCCATGAAGGGGGATCAGGAAAGGCTTCCTGTAGAAGATATGATCTTATCTGGAGTGTCTGAAACCACAAGGAGAGAAAGGAAGGGTGGGAGAAAAGAACCCGAGCCCCAAACCCTTTGGGGCTCCATTCTGGAAGGTTGACTTTAGGCCACTGCACGAACGTAAGCCCAGCTGCCAACTGTGTGCTTGGAAAGATGACATAGAAGTGGAGACATTTAGTAGAATGTAGATTTCTTGAGAGAAAGAATTCAAACTCCAAACTGCTTTATGGGTCCTTCTTCTGGAAACTTGATTTGGAGATAGCAGCACTGATGTGAGACTAGTGGCTCCTGGAGCTTGTGCTCTAGGAGGATTATCAGTAAAATCCAATCAACATTCATTAAGCACCCACTCTGGCCCAGATCGGCTGCTAAATGCTAAGGATACAAAAAGAGGCAAACGACAGTCTCTACCTTCAAGGAGCTTATAGTCTACGAGGGGAGACAACACGGAAACAAATAGATACAAGGAGAGCCGTATACAATAGAAGTGGGAAGAAATTAGCTGAGGAAAGCATGAAGAGAGCTTGAGGAAGGCTGTAGAAGGTGGGATTTTAATTAGGACTAAAAGGAAACCTGATAGGTCAGGAGTTAGAGAAAGGAGGGAGAGTGTCCCAGGAATGAGGGAAGGCCAGAGAGAATGCCCAGAGCAGAGGCGGAGTGAGCTGTTTGTGGAATAATCAAGAGGCTAGTGTGTAGTGAACCTTTCATGACCTCATGGGAATAGAGTTCCTCTTTACCATTATTGTAAGTAGAGGAAGGGTATTGTACTGAATTGTATTTCATCCTCATGACAAGCCCTTCTTGATTTCAGGGCTGGTCAAATTTGTCTTGTTAAGGATATACAGTTTGCATATCATATACCCTTAAATTTCTTCCTATACATTGTATACATATTTAAAAGCAATTCATATAACCTTAGTCAAAGACAACACCGTTTGGAAATTCCCTTTTGAAAAATATCAAATTCTAGTACTTGTATTATTAAATCCCATTCACAGATTAATCACTTTAAAAACTTCTTGTGTTTCATATGATTTCTTGTTGCTAGTTCTGATAGCACATGCATTAAAAGAAATCTGATTAGAAAATTCCCAAATTTAAATTCTAGAATAAGTTCTTCTCAACAACATAACAACTTTTTCTGGATGACTTTTACATCTATAAAGTGGCCAGTACAATTTCTGTCCTTATAGAATAAAACATTCCCTCTCTGTGTCAGACTATCAGTCACATTTAGACAATTCTCCAATTCACTTAAACCATTATGCATAGCAAGATCTAACAAAACAACCCTCTAACCATGAGTTTTGTTGTGCTCAATAAAATCTGGTTAACATTTCACATTTAACTGACAAATAGTTACCATAATACATGGAATTACATTTGTACCATATCAAAGTCATTAGCAATCCTCCCAAATTGCATACATCAAACCATTGATCTTAAGTGAAAAGTAGCCTCTAATTAAGAAGTAAAAATATCCCTTTTTCTGCTCTGCCTTTTTCTCTTTTTCCCTCCTTTGGGGGCCCATCCAAAGGAAGAAAGAGGAAAAAATCATTGAGCAGGTATTTGCTTTTGTCCTCTGCTGAGGATTTTTGATAGTGGGAAGTTCAATCTTGCAACTCCCCATCTTTTTTTTTCTTTTTGTGAGTGTCCAATTTAAGAATACATAGAGAGCAAGACTGTGACAAAGACAACGACAAACAGAAACATACAACATTGTGACAAGCGTGCTTTGAAAGGAAAAAAATCAGTGTTTTAGCATCCATTCTTAAGAAGAAATATTTGCAGGGAGAAAAATCATTAAAACCGTTTCAGTGTATGTACTGCCCCTTTAACTGAGGCAGCCGTGCTGAACTAAGCTACTGAGAGTAGCCATTTGCTTGGGTGAGCTGACTTTCTGGTTCCCTAAGTTTCCCTGAACTCTACATGCTGATCTGTCTAAACTTTCTCCCTTTTTTGGTCCGGGAACCACAGTGCTAATCTCTGGACATATCGGACGGCATCTTTTAACTGTCTCCCTTTTACTTTAACTCCATGTAGCCCTAGGATGGTTCTGAGTAGCGTTCCTGCATCCTGATCTTCATCTGAGATGAATACCAGAGTGTTACCCATCCTATTTATGCCAAACCAATGCAATTGTCAGGGGGAAATAGCAGCAACAAAAAACAATACTAGCAAAAGACCAAGACCTATTCCTATTAAAATACAAATTAGAAGACCTGAAATATAATTTCCCTCCCACCCTTAGAGTATCATATACTCACCACCGAGGGGATCTCCATAGCATCAGAACTCTGCATGACCAGCACACAGAGGTGGGGGTTCTTGAAAGAAACGGACAAGTCAGGGGTTCTCCAAAAAGAACTGGGGGTTCCAATAAAAGAACTGGGGAGAAGGGGTGTCCCTGTTCCAGGTGCTACTTGCCAGGGACATCTATGGAGTCGCAATAGGGGACTCTAAGGAGTTGCAAGAATGAAAGACTAGAACATTATCAAAGCAGGGATAATGAATGTTTATTGTATGCACAACCAACCCTCCCTAGAATGTGAACAGGGGAGTTACCCCTTCTCAGGAGTTCTTGGAACTGTTTATGCAGCCCTGAACTGAGATTTCTATGTTTTGGCGTACTCAGCAGGAATGGTATATCACAAACACCTGGGAAGAGGAACTGTATTCCCATGAAGTCATGGAAGGTTCACTACACTAGTGTACTTGGCAGTAGTGGAAAGGTCTAATAGAATGCAAACTCCTTGAAGGCAGGGCCTTGATTGCTTTTGTCTCTGTACTGTCCCATCTAGCACATGGACAGGCACAGAATAGGTGTGCTTAGGGAGAGCTGAATTGAATCAGGTTGAATTAATTCAGCATAACTTGCCTAATTCCAGATCTCTGAAAAGCTTTCAAGGGTAGAGGGAATGCTGGGGGATTCCTCTCTATGATCAGTCCTAGTTCTATCTCTTCCTTGATCCCCACAGAAAGACTTGATCAGACTTAGTGTCAGAATTGTGGGACTTCTGTCCTGATCCTTGGGGAGAGTTGACTCAGTTGCTTGGCACATAATATTCCACCTTGGCATGCCAAGGCCAACTACTAGAATGAACATCCAAAGCATTAACACTATTTCCTGTGTCCACCTCTGCATTTCTAGCAATCCATAAAGCTCCACCGATTAGTTGAATCTCATAATAGCATCCTGGTCACTGTGTGCAGGAGAAAAGGTGAGTCTCTCTTAGTTATTCCTATTTACCTTCTAGATTGGAATGACCCAGTCATCCCATCTCTTGGAAAACAGGACAGAAATTGGGATGTAAATGTTGATGCAGGGACAAGCTTCATCTTCACCCTGTTCCTCGCCACGTAGTCTTCTATTAGCTTTTAGGGGTGAGCAGTCATAGCCTTTCCTTTCACTTTTTCTGTCCTAATAACTGTCATTGACTCTGGTTGGGTGGGTGATCAATGCTTCCTTTGGGAGAAGAAAGCCATCCAGACCCAATATCTGTCCCTTCCAACTTTCAGAAGATATCCAAGAAGTAGAATCCCGCCACCTGGTCCCTGGAGATCTATTATCATTGAGTGGGAACAAGATGCAGCTGCCCTGTGATGCTATTCTCATCGAAGGGGGATGTGTTGTGAATGAAAGCATGCTGACAGGTGGGAAAGCCCTTCTGGTGCTTAAAGCCTTGGACTGTTGGGGACTGTGTGAAGCCGCAGGCCTCTTTCCATCCCATGACGACTGGTGACAACTCATGAGATGGCTCCTGAGCCAGGATTTTGATCTCAGGGGACCCTCACACTTGGGTCCTTTTGAGAATAATCTTGATTTAGTGGTGCTGGTGGTGGTCCCAGGAATAAAAGGCCTCTGGGGGAAGGATATGAACCTGGATGAACCACAGACCTCACTAAACCTGGGACTGAGGAATTAGAGAGTCTCAGTGAAAACCTTTCCAAGTCTCATTCTCTCATTTCATGATAAGGAAACAGATCAGAAGAATGAAGTGAGTTGTTGAAGGTCCCACACAGACTGGAACTAGGAGGTCAGGATTTGAATTGCTCCTTTAGAGCTCTTTTTGCTTCTTTTGCAATATTTTATACTGGGTTTTCCTGTTGTGACAATAATTTTTTACAGAAATATTGCCTATACTCCGCCAAGATGACTTTGCCCACAGGCAAAATGGCCATTATGAGCAGTAACTCCTAATGGTCTTTTTCATAATCATAGTTGTATATATAGAAATAACAGAAGCCAGAGAAGCATAGGAAGAGCTTTGGTTTTGGGGTCAGAGGACCTGGGTTCAAATAATGGCTCTACCACTGTGTGTCATTGTGTGACCTTTGGCAACTCATTTCTTCTCCCTCTCCTCATCTATAATTCAATCTCCCATATCTTTAGCAATTGCCTATTATGTGAAAGATGGAGAAATAGGGTAGCCTAGTGGCTGGATTCAGAGGGTTGGAGTCAAAAGGTACTGGGTTCAATTCTACTTCTGATATTTGTTGGCTTTCTGAATCAAGTCATGTAACTTCTGTGACTCAGGCAACTCCCAGGGCTTCTTTTCTACTATTAGAATGCAAGCTCCTTCAGAATTGGAATTGTGTTCTTTGTCTTTACATCTCTAGAACTAAGCACAGTGTCTCACATGTAGTATGTGTTTAATAAATGCTGACGGATTGATTAAGCCACACTCAGGCTCCAATCCATTTGCTCACAAGGTACTGTCCAAGGTGCTGGCTGGGCTTTTTTTTTTTTTTTGTGGGAATGGTGAAGAACTTGTGATTTTACCAGTGTGGGAGAAGTCTTGGTGCGGAAACTTGCTCCACTGATGCAGACTGACAACTCACTTATAAATTGCACTCTTGGAATATTGCCTGAGGCCTTAAGAACTCAAATGACAGGCTCATACCTCTCATATGTGTCAGAAGTGAGACTTGAACTCAGCATCCTACTCTAATATTAACCTCTGAGGAGAGGACAGCTTTTGCTTCACTGTGTCTTCTCTAGGATTGTTGTTGTTCAAGCTCTCTATTTATATAACCCCTGTCCTCAGAGAAACTCTTATTCCTTTCACTGGTGCCTCCCATGGCCTCTGGCCTGTCTGAACAACTGTCTGCTTCTGAAGCTGGTCTAGAAAGGAGGATGATTCATATCCTAGCATAGGGTGTGCCAATGCTAGAAACACAGAAGGAGGTGTCCTTGTTGCCTGTCTAAGAAATACTCATCTATTATTAGGAGCAGAATTAGGTGGTCCACTGAGGCTGGGGGCTCTCCTCTGCCTATGTGGGGTTCTAAATGAACTCTAGATCTGCCAGTGGCCAGACTAGGAACATATAGAATGAAGATAGACATGTCATACCCACTTGCACCCTTCTCAGCTGCTTGGTGGTCATGAGGAGGCTGAGGGTAGAGAGTTCTCAGAGAAGTATGTAGACAGCCAGGTCCCTATCCCTTAAAGGTGTTCCTTGGGACCATCAACCTTTTTGGTCCATTGTTTGGAGGCTGCTAAATCTCATTCACCAAATGAAGAGAGTTGGCACTACTGGCATGTGACATGAGCCTCTTCCACTTCTGTCAGATGGATGAACCAAGGGCACCATTGAATTTCACCCAATGAGAGCTTTTTCTTCTTCAGGGGAGAGTATTCCTGTCATCAAAACAGCCCTGCCCAAGGTGGGGGACACCATGCCCTGGAAGCTGCATGGCCAAGAGGACTATAAGAGGCACATTCTCTTCTGTGGCACCGAGGTCATCCAGACCAAATCAGCTGGCTCTGGAACAGTGAGGGCTGTTGTCCTTCAGACTGGTCAGTACCTGGGGCCCTCCTGCAGCTTCTGCCCCTGAAAACCTCCTTTGTTGAGCCTGGCACTGTCTTTAGGAATTCCCCAAGTGTCAAAAAGTCTTTGGGCCTGACCTAGCTCATGTGTGTGTGTATGTTTGTGTGGGCATATCCATGGCTGTGAGCTCATATGTATACATAGGTATGTATAAGTAAATTATGTGTGCCCATGAGCATTTGTTTAGTGTGTGTACATATATGTGTGTATCCATGTGCATGTGTGTGTACAAGTCAAGAATTATAAATCCATAAGGTACAAAAGTCTTTGAGTACCTTCTAAGTGCTCTTGTGGAGATAACCTGAGTGGCAATTGTTGCCATCAGGACAATGAGGAATTGGTTGAAGAACTGAGCCAAATATGGAGGAATCTTCCCTCTGCTCTCCTCCCCAGCACCTTCCAAATATTTCTCCAGGAATCCAGGCCCTGAGTGCCCTGGGGCCTGTGCAGGTGTGGGGAGGGGCTGAGGAGCCTCAGGTGAGCAGTCATTAACAGGTCAGATGGAGTCAAGGGCCCTGAGGAGATGGGGCTCCAGACAGGTCTGGGCAGAGCTCAGGCCCCAAAGGAATTCCTGGACCCAGGCCAGATTCAAAGCCAGGAGTCCTTGGAATATCTGAGCCACGGGGTTATTCTGGGAAGCCAAGTCTCAGTTTGAGATCTGGGGGTCCAAAGACCAGGGAATGAGCACAGAGCAAGATTGGGGAGATGGGCCCAAAGAGGGGTGGGGGAGCATTTTGCATCAAGATCTCCTTGGACCAGAATCATTGGGAGCCAGGTCTGTATTAGAGTGAGAGTGTGGGAGGGAGGAATGACCCAGATGGACTGAAATCTGTATAACTATAAGGCACACTCAGAGACCAGGCCATAGTGCCATAGTGCCCTTAGCAAGTTGGAACAGGTAATCATAGCAATTAGGGGCACTACTTGGGCTACAAAGTGCTTTTTGTTGTTGTCTCACTTGATGCTCACAACAGTTCAGAGAGGAACATGCTTTTACTAAGCCCATTTTATAATAGGGAAACCAAGGCAGACATTGAAGTCTTTCCCAGGGTTACACAGCTAGGAAGTGTTTGGGGCTTCCTGACTTTGATACTCTCCATCATGCCATTTAACTGTCTCTTAAGCATGCCCTGGTGCTTCGAACCAAAGGGAGAGCAAGTGGCCTGAGAGGCTTTCAGACAAAGGGGTCCTGGGGGTGCTTGTCGCCTTAGGTTTCAACACTGCAAAGGGGGACCTAGTGAGGTCTATCCTCTACCCAAAGCCAGTGAATTTCCGCCTCTACAGAGATGCCGTCAGGTTCCTCCTGTGCCTCATCGGGACGGCCACCATCGGCATGATCTACACCGTGTGTGTTTATGTGCTCAGTGGTGTAAGTGCTTTATCCTTCTCATTAGTTGATACAATGACCATGTAACCCTGGGAGTATTTATGGAGTACTTGAGAGGGTGAACAGCAGCCAATGGAACCTGAAGCCTGGTTGTCCAATATATATGTCCAGGGATTCTGGGAAGGAGAGTCAGTAGCCCCTTTAGGGACTTCCCCTCTAGCCTCCTCCTTTCACAGGGGAGGAAAATAAAGCCCAGAGCAATTGAGTGCCTTCCCTGAGATACCAATGCCACAGATTCTACCCTCTTGGGCCCACAAACAAGAGGCAGGGAGTTGGACTTGAGTTTCCTGAGACAGGTAACTCCCCCTCTCCCCTTGGGCTAGGGGAGTTTTGATCTCCAAGGAGACCTTGGAATTCTTCCTCTGGAGCCTCACTGGGGTTTGGGGGGACCCTGATGGGGGTGAGTGGTGGCTAGTTTAGTCAAGCCAGGAAGATTTGGAAGACAGACCCAGGGACAGACACGCAGAAGGACAGACGAATGGTTGGATGGATGGATAGAGTGGCTGTGGTCCCCAATTTGGCCTGCTCCATTCAGAGAGGCTCATAGTCAGCTGGGCTACTGAGTAACCAGTATTTCAGCCTCAGTCATTCTGAAAGACCTTCTACTCAGTTAGCAAGTTCTGATGCTCTGTGCTGGTGGGCAGAACTTCCCCTGCTGGGAAACTGTTGCTTGCCAGACCACAAGCTTCATCTTCATCATTAAACAAGTGTGTGCCCATGCACATGTTGGGTGCCACAATCATAGCACATGTTAATACAGCACGTTCAAATTGGGCTTTCTGTTTATTTTCATTCCCCAGTACAGAGTCTAGAACATGGAAGGGACTTAGTCACTGTTTAATTACAGTCAGTCAGTCAGAACTTACTAAGCACCTTCTGTATGCTAAGTTCTGGAGATCCAAAGAAAGACAAACTCATGATCCCTGACCTCGGAGAACTCCCATTTTAATGGGAACAACAGCATAATCAAACACTTGGCTCGCTATGACTCTGGGGGGACAGGTGCTAGGACCCACACCTGGAGTTGGAAGGCACCTAAGAGGTCAATGAGTCCACTCCCTTCCATTTTACAGTTGAGTAATTGAGATGGCCCATTTACACATGAAGATCCCGAGACTCTGAGCAGTGACTTTCCCATGGTCACACAGGTGTCATTTGGCAGGTCAAGACAGGACAAATGCAGGTCTCCTAGCTCTATCTCTATCCATTAGGATACACTGCTTCTCAAAAGCAATATAAAAGAACAGCACACCTCCAGAGAATGGCTAAAGTAAGGCATTTGAGGAAATATTGACAAGTGGCAAGATCTGGGCAGATCAGAGGAGGGATGGCTAGGAAGATGCAGTCTGGATTTCTCCATGACTTCCATTGCTCTTGGGGGAAAACCCCAGAAAACAAGCAATTATTTCTAATTCCATTCCTACCAAGCATTTACTGCGAACTTTTCTCTCCCCTTAGCTGCTGCAGGTATGGGATGATAGGTCAGGTTGAGTGTGCTGTGGGAAGGGGTGAACAGTCATCCCTCCAACCTGGAAGAGCTTGGTTGCACTTCCAGACATGCCCTCCCCAAGGCTTCAGTTCCATTTTGAGAAGGCATGGCTTCCCTAAGCAGGGCTGGGGGAATCCTTTCCTAGGAGCCTGCAGAAGATGTAGTGAAGAAGGCCTTAGATGTCATTACCATTGCTGTCCCCCCTGCACTGCCTGCTGCCCTGACAACAGGAATCATTTATGCCCAGCGGAGGCTGAAAAAAAATGGCATCTTCTGCATCAGTCCCCAGAGGATCAACATCTGTGGCCAGCTCAACCTTGTCTGCTTTGACAAGGTATATAGACCTCATTCCCCTTCCCACTCATCTGTCCCCACCCCTCCTCCTCCTCCTCCTCCTCCTCCTCCTCCTCCTCCTCCTCCTCCTCCTCCTCCTCCTCTATCATTACAGGATGTAAATGGCCAGACCAAAACCAAGGGGTTTAGTGCCTGTACATGCCTTTAATAAACAAGTACTGTGCAGTAAGACTGCTGCTGTATTAGGTCAGATTGGAGGAGGCCAAGTGTCCAGGCCCTGAGAACAGAGAGTTGGGCTCTGTTGTGTCCCAGCCAGTCAGACGGGATCTGGAGCCTTGTCTTTAATTCTGGCTGCTGTAGGTTAGAAAGGCTGCTTGGAAGTTGGAGAGCAGCCAGAAGAAGGCAGCTAGGAGGGTGACATTGTAATAATAATAGCAACAACTGTAATAATAACTAGTGTTTATAAAGTGCTTTAAAGTTTACAAAGCACTTAAAATAAAATTTCCTTTTGTCCTCACAACAACCCTGAAAGGTGGGTGCTATTATTATCCATGTCTTACTGATGAGGAAACTGAGGTAAACACAAAGGTTAAGTGACTTGTCCAGGGTTACAGAACTAGTACCTGAGGTTTCTTGACTTCAGGTCTATTTCTCCACACTGTGGCACCTTCCAGCTGCCTCAAGGCTATGCCACAGGATGTTATGTTGAAAGAGCCAGAGCTAATTCTTTAAGCAGGAGAAGAGATTTGGCTTGGGGCATGAGAGTCCTATTTAAATAAGAAGCACTCAATTTTTTTGTTCTGTTTTGTTTGAGTTCCAGAGGGGAGAACTAGGAACAATATTGTGTTAATTGAAAATGGTGGAAGTTGCAAAAGCAGATTTAGACTTGACCAAAACCCAATACTATCATTTGGAGTTGTCTCAAAGTGGCATGGACCACCTCCGAAGGTAACAGGGTCTTTTTCACTGAAAGTTTTTAAGTAGATGTTGGATGACCGTTGTAGGGAATCATGCAGAAGGGGTTTTGTTCTTAGTTATGGTTTCGTGTACTCCTCATCTTCCTCACTAGTGTCATTGTTTATATGACTGGATTCAAGTCCCAGATCTATCTCTAAAAGCACATAGATACTCTAATGTCACACATGATATCCCTTTCACCTAAGACGTATAATTGATTCCACCCAAAGAAAGAAGCAAAGACAAATTCTTGAATTTTTGAGAAGAGCTCAGTCAAACCACAGACACAGGATCACAGAGTATGGAGCTAGGGAGGCCCTTAGAGATGGATAACCTACAAGACTTTTCTCCAAAACCTTCACTTCAGAATTTTATTTCCCTCTAGTCGAAAGGTGAGACTTCAGGTCCATGGACACCCACCCACTCACAGCATCACTGCCTTTTATTTAGAACATTTTCTTGTTTTGTGGAAACAACCATATGGAGGCAGTAGGGCTCCAGGGGTAGAAGAATGTAGTCTAGTTGGGTCACACATGCCTTAATGTAGCTTTAATGTTAGATGAAAAGGCTAGAGAATGGAAATGAAGTCGGTGCCATGTCTGAGAAAAAGGTGAGAAGCATTTTTATAGTGGGAAGCTCAGAAAACACTGTCCAAGGTACTGATAGGCCAGACAGGGAGATAGAGGTGGCAAGGTGTTGAGAAGAATTTAGTCCTCCGTAACTCTCAGGAAGCAAGCATCAAACATGGAAGAGAAACATAACTGAGGAAGAATCTCTCCTGTCAATTCCACTCTCATTTTGTGCCATCATTCTACCTTTGCAACCATTTTATTCTTGGCCTTGGATGCTTGTTGTTCGACCCTGGTCAAGACATTGTTGACTTTTCAGTGCTCCAGACAACTCTCTCTGACTCTAAAACCCAGTGGCAGATCTGAGATGGAGAAAAAGCGACATAATCTCAGAATAAAACAGCAAAGAAATTGGAACCCTCTCCAGCTCCTCATTGTGTCATAGCATATTAGTGCTCCTTTTAAGGGACAAATTAATTCCTGAAGGCATTCATTCCCGGGTCCAGGGACTGAATCAGGAATCTCTGCCCTTTTTAATACCTTTATGGCACATGGGAAGTACTTTCTAATTACATTTCCTCTGGAGTGCTCAGCTCTTCAAAGTGAATTGAAGTGTTTCTTTTCCTCTAGACTGGTACCTTAACCAAGGATGGTTTGGATCTCTGGGGTGTGGTCCCTTCTGATAGAAATGGGTGAGTACCTTGGAGGAATTATGGGAATGATGGCATGCAGCTCTCTTCTCTCAACATTGTGCATCTGCCCCTCAACACTGACTAGGAATGGAAAAGACTGGGCTTTTTGGACTTTGAATCACAAGTATTTTTTCCCTCCAGTGGGCTTCCTCTTTTTATTTACTTTTATAATAATTCTTCCTATGGAGGATCAAGAAGAGATAGGCATGGCTGTTGATAACAGTTTGTCTTTTCAATGTGATCTAGCCCTCTGGTCATATCAAGGGGAAACCCAATTCTAGGGGGAAATGTGAGGAGGCAGGAACTCCTGGACCTCATTCCTGCAATTAAACAAAACCATTCACCATAGGGAAAGTATCTGATAAGACCTGCAGCATTCTGAACCCAGGGGCCCCATTTCCCACCTCACTAAGGAAATAAGGGCCTTCTTGAAACTCCCCTCACCACCACCCCATTTTTGCCAGCAACCTGAAGCTATCTTGTGGGCTCCCCTTCTTATTTCTAGAAGTCAATTCCTTTCCCTTTTCAGTCTGAGTGTTCTAAATCTCACGTATGTTCTGGTCCATGGAAAAGGATATAAACCTTTTTCTTTAGCTCTGATTCCTGGAAAGAACATGCTGCCATTCTCTGAGTTATCTTTAAAGGAGTTTCTTCTAAAGTATTATAGGATTTTAGCCTCAACTAGAGGGGAGGGATATAAGGCACATGAATAAATGAATGAAAAAAGCATCAATTAAGCACTTGCTGTGTGTAAACCACTGAGTTAAATGCTAGGCATAAAAATAGCAAAACCAGAGAGTTCTTGATCCTAAGAAGCTCATGCTTTAACAGTGGGAGTAAATATCTATAAGAAAGCTCAGTCATAAATCAGAGGAAAGATTCCATGGTCCTTAGTGTGTGGTGACAAGGTGGATGCATCTTCATGATGTGTCCTTTCCGTTGATAAGATCATGTCCATTTCTGAAGTTGAGCCATTTTCCAATGCCAAAGACTTTTGGTGGGGCTGATTTTTGTTTTGGAGGCCTTTGGCAACTGACTAACCTCCCCTTGATGACCTCTAGTAAAGGAGAACTTTTATCTTCTAAGGTGGCTCCTGGCCCTTTGGGACACTTCTTTGGAAGTGACTTCTGGGGAGATGGAGGCAGCAACAGTAGCAGGATCAGTTGTAAGATTCCATCTTCACTGGGCTTCCTTGCCTGGATGGTGGCTGCTGGGGTTTGCTGTTCTTCTCTGGGTCTTGGCATTTCTGGTATTCCTGGGACCCTTTAACTCAGGCTCCTGGCTTGTTTCCATTGGGTCCTGAGTGGTCAAAGTGGAGGCAATGGTTTGATTCACTTGGCACATGTGCTTCTCCTTTAGGGGGTTTTGGATGTTTCAGCAAGGCTTACCATCTACTCTATGAGTGGAGGTTGGTGGGAAGTTCCTTCTTCACGTGGGATGGTGGTTTTAGAGACTAACCTTAAAGCAGAACTGGTGGTCTGGGTGGAAGAGAGGGAAAGCCATCATGCCCATGACCAGGGGAGTCTCCATTAGGCAAGGTGATGATTGTGGTTGGGGTCACAGCATTTTCATTTGCGTTTGGCTTTCTATGCAAGCTCATTGGGGATAAAGCTTAACTCTTTATTAGACCTTCTCTTTCTCCTCCTCACCTTCAGTCTTATTCCAAGAGTCAGCCCTCCCTCCAGTGATCACATCATTTTTCAGATTCAGGCTTTGCAAACTCTCAATGACTTAACCCTTGATGCAAACAAGTCTGCCTGGGACCTGTGTCTTTTATTCTGACTTCTGTGTTTTAACGTGGGTACTGGTGAATCAGAGTGAGTCAGATGAAAGTGAAACATCTCTAAACCAAGTTGGATGAGAGCTGGTAGGAGGAATTGGAGGTGGTTAGCTTGGAGAGGAGGAACAAAGGACAACCATCTTCAAGGAACAATAATATAGAAAGGGAAATAGCCTTGTCTTGTATTCTGTGATCACATGAAATTACACGTTTAACTACCAACATGAAAGGACTATAGAAATGCCAGCTATTATTAGCATTAGTAATTAGGGTTCAAGAAATATTTATCAATGTGCCTATTAGGTGTGATATACTATGCTGGTCACTGGAGATTCATAGGTGAAATAAGTTGCATAGATTAAATATGAGCTCCTACCCTAAGGAGTTTGCTCCCTGGTGGGGAAAATGAAAGAGACCTCTACCTTTCACTTCTGTCTCCACACAACATTCGAGTCATGCCAGTATCATCTCCTCATCTGTGCTTCTTTAAGACTTGACTCGAGATTCACCTCCTCCAGGAAGACTTCAAGCCTCACTCATCCTTTTCCAGTGACCCAAGTCCTTTCTGACTTCTGACACTTAGTAGACACTGTGCTCTAGCAGAGCCTCCAACTTCTCCATCTACAAGCATTTTTATAGTGCTTACTTTGAACTGGGCACTGTACTCCAAGCCTCAAAGAGGTTATCCAGTGGCAACAGGCAGGGGAAGTCCAGACACCCACACAGATACTTTGTTTTCCCCTTTGACATAACCAGGTATTGCTTAAAAAAAGGAGGGTTGAGGGAAGAGATGGAGTTTGGACTCCAAGAAAACCCCTGTCTTTAATAGGGCACACAATTCCATTTGAAATTTTACTCTTCTTTACAGTTTTACAAAATTAGAATCAGCTTTTCCTAAAGAGATGGAATACTTCAGGCCTCTCTTGCTTGTCAGCTAGGATCAATAGGCTAAAGTTACAAATCTCCGGGGGTTGTGGAAGCTCAATTTGGGCTCAGCTTTAAGAATAAATTCTGTAGTGATTAGAGTGAGATGCTACCATGTGACTTTAGGCAAGTTCCATGACTTCCCTAGGTCTCAGCTTCCTCATTTATAAAATGTTGGGAATAGATCAGGTGGCTTCGGAGGGTCTAGATTTATGAGCTCAACATTTCTTGGTCAGTAGAAAATGTCACTATGCTACCTAAATGTGGTTGGTTCAGAGCCCCCATATCAGCAGTGGAGACCTTGCCACCTCCCAGGGAAGAGGTACAAAGGCTTATTCCATCAGGTGGGGGAGAAGTTGGTGATGATTATGATCCCCACTTCCTATTCCCAATGAATCTCAAGTCAAGTCTTAAAGAAGCATGGATAAAGTGATGACACGGTTCTGTGTTTCACATTTGCTCAGTACCTACTTGAGCAGAGAGAAGCTACTTGGGCTCTGGAGAAAGAGAGCTTGAGGGAGACTTTGTGTATGTGTGCCATGTGCTTGAGGCTTCCCAGGAAAGCATCTGCTCTCACCATGAGACCCCTCCTCATGGGGAATCTGGATGGGTTGTTGTCTACATCCTGTAGATAGCTGAGACCTTCCAGCTAACAAACTGCATTTAGGGAACATGGTGACATTTTTGCCAGAATGAACATGACACCCAAATGGAACTCACTAGATTCATGATCCATGATGTGGTCTTTGAACAGCATGAGTTAATGGCAGCTGGGAAGGAGTAACAAATCAGCTCTGGCTTAATTTCAGAGAAGCTTGTAGATTCTTCAGTGTGATGAAGAAGAGATGGTGAGCATCATGTTTTTCAACCTACTTGGGACATCTGAACTTGGGAAAGAAATGTGTCCAATAGGCTCTCCCCTATGACCTCAGACGAATGCCTTTCTGGGAGGCCAGGAGATTGTTCCTCAAGTCATTTTGAGGAGTTGGGCCCAGTTAGAGAGGAATCTCCAGCTTTGCAAGGGTCAAATTATAGAAACTCGCTGACTTGTTTTCCCTTCTGTGAAGAGAGAGGATTACATGAGCTGGTGTATCATCTGAGATACCCTTCCAGCTCTAAATGGGTGATTCCTGAGTTACCTAAGGAAGGACAAAGGAGCAAAGGGCAGGAGATCTAAAAAAAAGGAGGTGGGGGGCAGCACGTAGGAATTTACTCAGGAGTTTGGTTTGGGGAGAATCCATTTCCAGGTTCCTCATTTCTCAAGTAGCCGATCTCAGCAGCTCTGCATGTAGCCAACTTCTGGAGTTGGGCAAGTTGAGAGGTTTTTGGAGCTGAGGTTCTTGGTGATTCTGGGCTTGGATGCTACATCTTCTTCAGAGTAGGTATAGGACCATGTGTTAGTGAACCCATTTCCAAAGACCAAGGACTAACGACTCCATGTAGATGCTCTTACTCTACGGAAGGTCCCAGCCCCTCACCTCTCCTTGGCCAGCTTGTTGACATGCCACATATGCAGTTGGCAAATTCCTTCTTCATGTTAAAAATTTTGTGAGGCACTGGGGGTATGAAGACATGACTGTATCAGGTCCTGCCCTCAGGGGACTCACTGTCTAGGCCAGGAAGATGTTATATATGTGAGTCAATTAATCTATCCCCAAAAAGTTCTTAAGGGCCTGCTATTTGCCAAACATATGTAGTCTCTGGGGCTGAAAGGATAAAAATGAGACCATTCTTGCCTGCAAGAGCTTTCCTTCTATGGAACCTGCACTCGAAGCACTTAGAAGGTAACTGGAACAGACAGCACTCTCCAGGTCACCACATGCTATGTTTAGACATTTATGGAAAACTTTGTTGGCACAAAGGAATATTGAAAGGAATTGGGCATAAGGAGGAGATTGGCATATGTCATTGGCACTTTTTTGCTCTCCTTTCTTGAAAGTCTACTTATTAAGAGCATAAAGTATAGATTGATCCCTGACATACATCATCAGCAAGAAGCAACCAGCCTCTAGAAGGGAATAAATTTCACAAATCCCAGAGATTCTGTCTTTACTAGAGGTCTTAACCCAGAGCAACATTGGGCCCATCAAAGGAATCAGTCCATTTCCTTTTTCTCCATTAGTTTCCAGGAGGTCCACAGCTTCACCTCTGGCAGTGCTCTGCCCTGGGGTCCCCTTTGTGGAGCCATGGCCAGTTGCCACTCCCTCATCATTCTAGATGGGACCATCCAAGGAGACCCTCTGGATGTCAAGATGTTTGAAGCCACCAAGTGGGTAAGCCTCTCTTGGGTTGTTGCTCAGAATGTCTATAGAGCCTTGGAATTGTCCTTGAATGAAGAAGCAAGGAACTATTCTCCAAATTGTTCTCTGTGTATTTGGCAAAGGAAAGCCTTTGGATTTTTGGTAGCCCTCATGGCTACACCATCTGCCTTGTCCTGTTTGAACAAAGAATGGAGAGCAGAGCTTGTTAGGGGCCACACTTGAACAAGTACTTAAAGCCAATTCATGCAGCGGCTCCCTATCAGCTCCAGGATTCAAAATTCAGTTCTCTGGTATTCAAAACCCTTCAGAACCTTTCCTCCCTCCTCATTTTTCCAATCTTCTTCCATCTTCTTCCTGTTCATGTATTCTGCAATCCAATGACACTGGCCTCCTCATTGTTTCTCACATGTAACACTCCTCTCACCTGACCCTTTTCCCTGGCCAACTGCCCCCATGCTTACAGTCCTTTTGATCCTCATCTCTATCTCCCACCTCCCCTGGTTTTCTTCAAATATCAGCTCAAGTCCCACCTTCAATGAGAAATACTTCTTAGCTCTCGCTAATGTTTCCCTCTGAGATTATCTCACATACCCTGTCAATCCCTTTTTTGAACACAGTTCTTTGCATGCTGTCTCCTCAAATAGACCTCGTTGAGAGTAGAGACTGTTTTTGCTTTTGTTTCTCCCCCCTCCCCCCATTTTTTGCATTCCCAGAGCACATAGTGGGCAAAAACCAAGGGTATACTAGAGAGAGAGGAAGATGGGGCAAAGAGGTGCTTTGGCAATGTCATGTCAAGTCAATGTCATGATTGCACTTGAATGAGACTGGAAAGGTCCTTGTTCTGCCTCATTACTGTTTGCTTCTCTAAAAATCATAGCCTTCTGCTGACTTGCCCTGGCTAGGAGACACCTGCTGAATAAGATGCTTTCAGAGAACTTGGGCATCTTGGGGTCAAAAATATTGGGTAGAATTGGGGTGATCAGGATAGTTCCTGAAGGCTTACATTAGTCATGAATGAAGGTCCTGTGCCTCTGGGGCCAACAATCACAATTAGAAAGTTTGTGAGGAAGGAGGAGAGAAATGTTACTGAAGGAAAAATTCATGGTACCCACCACTGAGACATAGACCAGAAGTCTAGTCCTCTCTGTAAATTGCTTTGAGCTGTTCTACCTTTTTGGTAGAGAAAGAGGGACAAATCACATGAATGATGAATGAATTGTCTGTTCTCTCTAGGGTGATGGCCACCTCATCTATGGCACTTGCTAGATTTTTTTGCCCTAGGCTAATCGCCCCTCCAGCTGCCAGTCTGGTCATGCCCTCCACAGCATCTGATGCTTTGAGATTTACTCTCAGGAGGATTGGCCTGTGTTCTCAAGAGATTAGCAAGACAGGGTAAAATCTGTGCAGTGAAATATCTCCTTTTGAAACAGGAAATAGAGATCTCTGGGAAAGATTTCCACAATAGAGGAGTTCCGACGCAAGCCATGATCGTGAAGCCAAACCAAGCATCCTGTCAAGTAAGAGTCCATTGGATGGTCTTCCTAGGCATCCTCTAGCCTTCATATTGTTTGAAAGCAGTAAGAGAAAATACATCCAAATGGGGTATAGACAGAAAGATCTGATTATCCAGGAATCAGGAGAGACCCAGGTTTGAATCCTGTTGCTAACACTTATGAGTTACTGGATAAGTAACTTCACCCCTCTGAGACTCAATTTATCCATATGTAAAATGGAGAAAAAACACCTGTGATCATGGATTCAATGCACCATTGAGAGAATGGAAGGAGAATATATATGTGTACAGTTCTTTGGAAATCTCAATGAGCAAGAGAAAAGTCAGACCCTAGGGTGGTGTCTAAAATTATTTCTTCCTAGTCTCAATAAGACTTTGTGATATCCTCACCCATTAGGAACATAGAGCCTTGATTTTCCTTTCACCCCTAATGTGGCTTGAGAGCCATTTCTCTCTGGCCCAGGCTGGTTGGGGGGCCAGACAGCTGAGGGCACTGTGGTGTTTCCTCAGATCCCAGTGGGAGGGATGGCCATCTTGCACCAGTTTCCATTCTCATCGGCCCTGCAGAGGATGTCCGTCATTGTGCAAGAGATGGAAGGCGACCAGATGGTCTTCATGAAGGGGGCACCAGAAAGGGTGGCTAGCTTTTGCCAGCCTGACACTGGTAACTACCTAAATCTGTTAACTTGGATTACAGCTGGCAACCTGGGTAACCCTCCTGAAAGTTGTCTACCATCTCCCTTTCTTATTTGGTGGAGGGATCTTCCCTGTTCAACCTTTCCAGCCATACCCCAATCCCAAAGGCAAAGACTACTTGTTTTTTGTTCAGTTTGAGGTGTTCCGGGACAAGAATTGTTTATTTCCCCCCAGAATATCAAAGTTTTTTGAGTAACTCTGACATATTGATCCTTTGTTTTTCCTCAACAGTGCCAAGCAATTTTACCAGTGAACTTCAGATTTATACCACACAGGGCTTTCGGGTTATTGGATTGGCATACAAAAGGCTGGAGATTTATCACCACGTCACTGCCTTGACAAGGTAAATAAGTCACATTGTCTTGTCACCCCCCCCCCCCCATTCTCAGTCCTTAATCTTTTCAGAACCTGGCCAGGAGAGTGTAGAGTTCAGGCCATGTTCCCATTTGGAAAGAACTGTCTGCATTCTCCATCATTCTGTGCCCACTGAACAGGCAGAATGGTATGTGCTTGTGTGGATATAACCAAACATCTGATAATAAATTCACAGATTAATCAGACAAAGTAGTATAGCTTGTACTTATGGAAAACCTGACTGATGTCTTCAGACATCAAAGCTCTTGAGAGGCAATTTGAGAAATGACTTTTTAACATTTTTTAATTGGCATGCTTGGGATCTAAAATGCCTTGAAGTATCTGTAGGTAGAAATCTGATTGAGCTGGTTCTCCTCCCTCCCTCCATTTAATTCGAGTCTCTCCAGTCAGTTTCATTTGTCAGTCCTGGGTTGTGGAAGATGGCCACCAAATTCTTTCCATCGTTGGTCCCAGTTAGAGATGTAACCAAGTAGAGAGCAAATTGTCCCCACACTGGAAAGTGAATAAATGTTAGGACTATGGCAACTTAAAAAAAGTGCTTAGGGAGGAAATGTCAGTATTTGATTTCCTCTTGAGAGTCCCTTTCCCCTCCATATCTCCCCTCTCGCTTCTCCTTTTCTTTTCTCTCTCTTCTTTTTCCTCTTCCCCATCCATCCTCCTCCTTACTTCTTCCTCCTCTCATTTCCTTCCCTCCTTCCAGCAATGACATCAGTGACCAAACATGTACTAAGCATCTATCGCTGTCCTGGGGATATGATGACCCAAGTGCTTCACTTCCATCTTGAAGCCATATCCCTCATCCTATGTCGTTCACAAGGAAATCCACAGAATATGCTTGGGCTGTTCTAATGATTATCTTTAACAGGGGGATGGGGCAAGGGTGAGGAGGGAGAACAGAATCAAAGACTTCTCTTTTCTTGGGTTTCCTCCCTCCCATCTCTTGTTCCTTACAGCCACCCAAACTTTCAGGCAGCAGCAGGTGGTGATGCTTGGTATATCTGGTTGTTAGAGGTCTCTAGGACTCAGAGAAATCAATCAGGAAAGTTTTGCTTCCCAGCATCCAGGTGTAATGGCTTCCCTGGGTGCTTGATCTTATGCTAGATCTTGAAAATATTCTTGTGATGGATGTCAGTTTTTGATGCACTGCTGTGTGTATGAAAACACACACACACACACACACACACACACACTCCTTGAATAGACTGGAAATGCCACAAAGACACTGAAAGATAGGGATGGAGAATGTCTTGGTTAATGTATGCCTGGTTACTGGGGCTTTGATCTTAGATCTAATGTTCTTATTCCTGATATTTCTTAGAGCCCACTATGGCTAATACTACAGCTGTAACTTCTTTTAGGATGATGATTACTAAGCCTTCAAGGCCACAAAAGCCAGGTCACCACCTTCAGGTGCCAGAAACCTTAAAGGTTCTTCAGCTCCTCTGACAGATGAAAGCGAATTCAGAGAACAGTGAATCTTCCAGACCTTAGATCAATCAGTCTTCTTTTGAATTTCTTCCTCATTCATCTCTCTCTACTTTGCAAAGGATGCTACTCTCATTCCTTGTCTGATAGAGCCCAAGACATTTCCTTTTTTACTCTCTCACGCATTTCAAGGGAGAAGGTGGAATCAGACCTGATCTTCCTGGGACTCTTGATCTTGGAGAATAGCCTGAAGGAAGAGACCAAGCCAGTCTTGGAGGAGCTCACTTCTGCCCACATACGGACAGTGATGGTCACAGGTACAGGGGAGGCTTGGCTTCCGAAGGCAGGCTGCTGTGGAAAAAGAAAAGAAAGAATTCTAGTGGGAGCATGTAACTTCGAATTGTCATTGGATGGGAAAGATGGACCCTTTCCCTCCAAATCCGGACTTGTTAATGCATTGCTAGATCAAGAAAATAATTATTGGAGAGACCTTCCCCTAAATTGCGGGAGGACTTTCCAGTCAATTAACAAAAATGCGTTTAGTAACTGCAGTGTGAGGTGCTGTCCTAGGTGCCAGGATTACAAAGACAAAGAATGAGCTAGGTCCTGACTTAAGGAACTTCCATTCTGTTGGGAAGACACTTGCACTTAGACTGAGAGATACAAAGTACATCAATCAATCAATACACATTTATTAAGCACCCACTGTATGCTGGAGTCTGAGTCAGGCACCAGGGTTACAAAGATTCAAGGCAAAGTAGCCTCTGCTCTCAAAGGGCTTATCCTCAAATAGGGAGAGAGGAGTATGCAACCAACATATAAATGGACCCCCCCCCCCATAATGTGACTCAGCAATCCCTCACCCCTCAGAGCTCCAGGCAATGTTCCAGGAAATGGGAAATTTTCAGAGCCCACTAATCGGTATTGACAAAGCAAGCTCCTATGCAGATCAAATCTCAGGGCCAGTTGAAAACAACCCAACCTATGTACAGTATAGGCTGGCCACAGACTGATGTCGATATACATGTGTTTACATAAATGTACACTATATAAATATATGCATATATATTGATGTATACCCACATATAGGGTATATGCATACATTATTGATCTGGCTATAAGCCCTCTGAGGGGAGGAAAGTGGCTGCTGATTTCCTTACTGCTTGTAGTGCTCAGCTTGACATCTCTCTGAAGGCATCTCATCTGCCTTCAGTAGGTAATCTTGGTCTCTTTCTTCATCAGACCTTTACTTAAAGCTGGACTAATCCCTGCAGCAAGGCAGTCAGTCCTCTTACACTTCCCTAACTGACTCACTATCCCATTCTCCACAGCAACTTTCCCATGTCTTTTTGGTCCTTCTCAAAGACCTCGTGGCTCCCTTCACTGCATCCTCTCATCTGAGAACCTCGCCTCCTCCTGTTTCACTGATATTGAGGCTCTTCTCTCCTCACCCTCTCCCTCCACCCCAGGTGCCACGTGCCACTGTATCCTCTTTCACCCTTGTCTTCCAAGGAGAAGGTGGCCTTTCTCCTTGCCACAGCGAACCTGTCTACTAGCTCTGTGAGCAATCCCATTCCATCTGCTCTGGCAGATTTCCCCCTCTATCATCCTTGCTCTCACTAGTCTTAAGTCTCTCTCTATTATCTCATTCTCTGCTGCCTACAGACATTTCCCTATCTTCCCCACACGCAAAAACTAAACCCTTCCCTCCACGCAATTATCTCTTCTCCCTTTTCTGACTACACTTCTTGAGAAGCCCATCTAAATGTCTTATTAAACATCTTACATTCCCCATTCCCCAAACTGAATTCATTACCTTTTCTCCCAAACTCTCCCTTCTGCTAAACTTCCCTCTTACTTTAGAGAGCATCACCATCCTCCCAGTCCCTCAGGTACTCAACGTTGATGTTATTTTTTTTAAAGCCTAACCTTCCACCTTAGAATCAATACTACATATTGGTTCCCAGGCAGAAGGGTGGTAAGGGCTAGGCAATGGGAGTTAAATGACTTGTCCAGGGTCACCCAGCTAGGAAATGTCTGAGGCCAGATTTGAACCCAGGACATCCCATCCAACTGCCCTCTTTTACTTTGAACTCTCCCTTAAGTCCCCACATCCAATATAGTGCCAAAGCCTGTGAGTTTCCATTTTCAGCATCTCTTACTGCCCCTCTTCCTTGAACCCTTACTTAGTATAGGTTCTAAGACAGAAGGGAAGGGTTTGAAAAATGCTTATGCTCTCCTTCTGTTGGTTATCTCCCATTTCTCTTGTATATATTTTCTTTTTATATAGTTTACATGTTGAAGGGCTTGAACTCAAGGGATTCTAGGCCCCTTCCAAGTCTACATCTGTTCTTATGCCTAGGCCTGTGATACCTCACACACATTCACTTGGCCCAGAGGTAAGAATGCCAAGGGATCATGTGGCAGACTTTTTTTGCAGGTGACAACCTGCAGACTGCAGTCACTGTGGCCAAGAAATCAGGGATGATTGCAGAAAACACGAGGGTCATCCTCATCGAGGCCAATGAAGCTTCTGGATCCTCTCCAGCCTCAGTCACTTGGAAACTTGTAGAAGACAGAAAATGCCTTGGCTACAGACACCAGGTATGTGGCTAGAGGCCGCCCTTGTAGAGTAGTCAGGGAGACATTTGGTACAGGGAGGGTTCCGCCCCAAGAAGGGACTCAGGGCATTCTGTAGTGAACCTCAGCACCTGACTCCCAAAGGCAGAGCAGGGAAGTGGAAAGGGAAGAGGGTGGGACCTGGAGTCAGAGGACCTGGGTTCCAGTCTTGGCTTTGCCAGTTACCATCTGCATGACACCATGAAGGTAGAATACCCCTGTGGGCCCCTAGTTCTTCAGCTAAAAAAGAAGGTTGAACTTGACATTGTCTGTGGTCTCTTCTGACTCTCAGTTTAGGATCCTACCAGCTAATTGAGTCCTATAAGAGCCCCTCAGTCAATTGAGATTTCTTAATCAACTACTGTGTGCCAGGCACCGTGTTGAGTCATACACAATTCACAAGAGGCATCCCTAGTGTTGAATTTTGTTCCGCAGCTAGAAAAAATACCCTTTCTTGTTTTTCTGAAAGAAATGTATGCCTTGCACCCGAAGGTAAGGTAAAAGAAAAATCATTTCTGCAATTTCTCATGTTTCAAAATGACCCTTGAGCCAATGGGGATACATGTGTGCGTGTGTGTGTGCGCGCGCATACATACACACACACACACACACACACCCTACTGAAAAATGTTCCAATCTGCCGTGTTGTCAGTTGTCCATTTCTGTCTTGTCCATGTGGAATCCCACCAAGCTGGGCCAGGAGAACAAAATATAGGTGACTAAAATGCTAGTAGTCTTCCCTTTGGGGAGACTAGAGGAACCCTGGATTAACTAGGAAAGGAGGAACATAGATTTAGAGCTAGAAGGAACCTTGAGGTCCACTGAGTCCAATTCTCTTATTTGACAGATAAGAAAACTGAGGCCCACAAAGGTGAAGTGACTTTCCCAGGGTCACATAGCTAGTGAATATCTAAGGTAGGATTTGAACCCAAGTCTTCTCCATTCCAAGTTCAATGCTATATCTCTTAAGCCCATGCTGAGACTCATCCAGGAAGTGTGATAATTGACCTTCTAAGAGTTATACTAATGGCAGCCTAATTGCTGAACCTCTGTTTGGCTAAGCTAATGTCATTATGGGAAGCCCAGGATCCGGTGGGAGGCAGGGTTGGAGAATGTTATTTTCTTTCCTGTAAGTGGGCAGCTGTCCTGGAGTCAGGGAGACCTGAGTTTCGATCTGACTTCAGATGCTGGGTGACCCTGGGCAAGTCACTTCACCCATTTGCTTCAGTTTCCTTATCCCTAAAATGAGCTGGAGAAAGACATGGCAAACCATTCCAGTATCTTTGCCAAGAAAACCCCAAATGGGGTCATGGAGAGTCAGACACAGCTGGAATGACCAAAGTGCCCCAACCAAGGGCTGTGCAGGGCGTGCTTGGCTAGCAAGGGGAGTTCACACCATTCAGCTGGAGTGGGAATGGCTGAGGAGGATCATAAGGCAGCCTGTGCCCCTCAGGCTCCGAGGAAGGTGCTTATGATTGTGACCAATTAATGTTTCAGTTGCAAGTTCAGAAATAACCATGGCCTGGCTTGCAGGACAGCTACATTAACATCGGGGACGACGCCAGCCAACTCAGAGACGAAGAAGGAGGTTTTCACTTTGCCATGACTGGGAAATCCTATCAGGTGATAAGCCAACATTTCAGCAGTCTGCTGCCCAAAGTAAGTTTGGCCACTAGATTCTCGGGGTTTCCCCCAATGCTCTTACTCGCTCATAGTGGCCAGTTCCTGGACAATGGGTCAGTCGGTGGCCGAGATCTGCCAGGTCGGCAATTTTGGCTAAAGACCCAGGAGCCATTTGGAGCAAATGTATGGGTGACGCAGAGTTAAGAGGGTGAAGGTCGGCGTCCCACCCGCTTCGAGTAAGCCAGAGGGATAACTTCAATAGAATCTGATGAATGTCTTTGGGGCAAATGTGAAGTCATGACCAAGTAATCAACTCCCCAAGATGAGTGAGAGACAGAGGCAGAGGCGTGTCTAGTCAGCAGAGTGACAGAATGTGAAGGGATTGCAGGCTGGATGTCAAGCAACAATTGGGGATATAACAAGCAACAAAGCTAAGGCAGTCGTGCTGCTTTAATGTGACAACTTTCAGGAACCAGAGGAAAATCCCTCTGTAGTCCACTGGCCTCCTTTCTGGGCTCTGTATCTTAGAAAAGACACCAGCAAACTGGCGAGCCTGCAGAGCACAGCGAAAGGCCCTGCTGTCAGGGGTTGGGTTGGAGGAAATGGGAATGGCCATCTTGAAGACGTTTTAGCAAGAACCTGATGGCTTTCTTCAAGTAGATGGAAGGCTGCCATGTTGGGAAGGGATCAGGCCTGTCTCCTCTCGCACAAGAGGGAGGAGCTAGGAACAATGGGGTGAGGCTAGAGAAATGAATGTCTGAAAGTGGTCTGTACTGCCCTGGAAAGTGCTGAGTTCCCTCCTTGGAGGTCTCCAAGCAATAGATAGATGCCACTTGTCAGAGATGTCATGGAGGGCATCTTGTGCAGTTGTGGCTCAAAGTTAATGGCCACTGAGGTCTCTGGTAGCTCTGCCAAGATGTGAATCTGGGATTTCAGTCATCATTTAGGCATTCTTTTACAAATGTTTTTAGTTATATTTTCCCCAAACTTGCATAAAGTATCCTTGATTAGTCAAGTTCCAGTGCTCCAACTTCCCATTAGGTTAAGAGGGTCATCACTATTCATACCATACTTGAAAGGCAGTGCAGTCCAATGGAAAGAGCAATGGGTTTGAAGCCAGGAAAAAACAACAACTTGTGATTAAATTCTGCCTCTGCTATTTGCTAGCTGTGTAGGTGAGTTACCTATCATATATCTTGTTTATACCCAAATCATTTAACATACATGTCCATATGTAACCATACATACATATATATCACTTGGATACTAGTTACCCTATCTACATATCTATGTCTTGTTTCCATCCAGATGTTTGCATGTTGCCCCTCCCATTAGAATATGAGCTCCTTGAGACCAAGGACTGGTTTGTCTTTCTTTTATTTATTTGTTTACTCATTTATTTATTCATTTGTTTATTTATTTATTTTAGACTATTTTTCCTTGGTTACATGATTCATGAACTTTCCCTCCCCTCTTCCCTCCTCCCTCCCAGAGCTGATGAGCAATTCCACTGGGTTAGACATATATCATAGTTTAAAACTATTTCCATGTTATTCATATTTTCAGTAGAGTGATCTTTTAATATCAAACCCCCAATCATAGCCCCGTTGAACCACGTGATAAATCCTATGTTTTTCTTCTGAATTTTTGCTCCCAAAGTTCTTTTGATGGATGTGGAGAGCATCTTTCTCATAAGTCCCTCAGAATTGTCCTGGGTCATTGCATTGCTGCTAGTAGAGAAGTCTATTACATTCCATCGTGCCATAATGTACCAGTCTCTGAGTACAACATTCTCCTGGTTCTGCTCCTTTTGTTCTGCATCAATTCCTGGAGGTCATTACAATTCACATGGAATTCCTCCAGTTCATCATTCCTTTCAATACAATAGTATTTCATCACCATTAGATACCACAATTTGCTTAGCCATTCCCCAATTGAGAGACAACCCTTCATTTTTCCAGATTTTTTTTGCCACCACAAAGAGCACAGCTCTTTGAATGAATATTTTTATACAAGTCTTTTTCCTTATTATCTCTTTGGGGTACAAACCCAGCAGTGCTATGGTTGGATCAAAGGGCAGACAGTCTTTTAGTGCCCTTTGGGCATAGTTCCAAATTGCCCTCCAGAATGGTTGGATCAATTCACAACTCCACCAACAATGCATTAATATCCCAATTTTGCCACATCCCTTCCAACATTTATGATTTTCCTTTACTGTCATATTGGCCAATCTTCTAGGTGTGAGGTGGCACTTCAATGTTGTTAAAATTAACATTTCTTTAATTATGAGAGATTTAGAACACTTTTTTTCTTGTGCTTATTGATAGTTTTGATTTCTTTATCTGAAAACTGTCTATTCATGTCCCTTGACCATTTGTCAATTAGGCAATGGCTTGATTTTCTGTATAATTTACTTAGATCCTTATACATTTGAGGAATTGGACCTTTATCAGAGGTTTTTGTTATAAATCCCCCCCCAATTTGTTGCTTCCCTTCTAATTTTGGTTGCATTGCTTTTGTTTGTGCAAAATCTTTTTTAATGTAATCAAAAATATTAATTTTACATTTTGTAATATTCTCTATTTCTTGCTTGGTCTTAAATTCTTTCCTTTCCCATAGATCTGACAGGTATACTATTCTATGTTCACCCAACTTATAATTTCCCTCTTTATATTTAAGTCATTTATCTATTCTGAATTTATCTTGGTATAGGATGTGAGATGTAGACCTAAACCTAATCTCAATCATACTGTTTTCCAATTTTCCCAGCAGTTTTTGTCAAATAGTTGGTTTATCTTTCTCATTATCCCCAACACTTAACATAATACCTGGCACATAATAGAAAATTAGTAAATGCTGATTGGGGATAGAGGATAGGGTGCCATGTCCAGAACTAGGAAAACTCATCTTCCTGAGCTCAAATCTAGCCTCAGTAATTTACTAGCTGGATGACCCTGGGCAAATCACATCACCTGTTTGCCCGTTTCCTTATCAGTCAAACAAGCTGGAGAAGAAAATGTTAAACTACTCCAGTATCTTTGCCAAAAAACAAACAAACAAACAAACAAACCCAAATGGGATCACAAAGAGGGTTTCATGACTGAAAATGACTGAATTATTTGATGTCTAATATCTACTTGCCACAGTATTCTCACCTATAAAATGGAGGTTGTTGGGGAGGTTAGATATGAGGTTCAAATGAGAAAATGAGTGCAAAGGACTTTTCAAACCTTAAAGAGCCCAAGGAACAAAACCAAATGATTATTGCTATTGTTATTCATATTATTGTTGGCAGTACTACTACTACTACTACTACTACTTGAGCTTGGAAATCCAAAGTTTAAGCCATTTCTGAGGCAACTCAGGCTCCAGAGGCAGTGATTCAAGGACCTGAAAAGTTGGGTCCTGACTCTTGCTGAGAGATTACCTACATAGGCAATCACTGTTCTTTATGCCATTTTATTCCTGGTCTATAATTGTAGTTGTTGGAGAGGACATAGAATGCACTGTCCTAGGTCCTGAGAAAACCTCAAAGGAATCCTTGCCACATTTCTGTCCACTAAAGGTTTGCAATCTGATTAAAATCCCAGGGTTTATGGCCCATATGGAAAGGAAGTCAGAGTGTAGGGAGGATCAAGTGTTAAAGGCAGACAGTGAGTATTTGATTAGTGCAGAGAATGGGTTGACAACCCTGGGTTTGAGCCATTGGGCAAAGACTTATGGAGCTTGAATTAAACCTTGAAGGATGGACAAGATTTGGAAAAGTGGAACAGAAAAGCAAAGGAACTGGGTGGGGGAGTTGGAATTGATTACCATGAGAAAAGACCTAGAGTTGCCAATGAACTTGCCTTATTCTGTGGACACTGAATAGATGGTTTATCTTGGGGAGCAGTGGGATCCCTGATTGTATAAATAGATGGGGACTGATTTCTAAGGTCCTTGAATGGCAAACGCCATTCTGTAACTCCTAGAGGTTGACACTTTCCACTGGTGAGTGAATCATAATAGTGGACCCTCATCCAGAAAAAGAGATAAAGAGGCCATAGAGGTGGGTAAATAAACAGCTTGATTAGTCAGTCAGAAGCATTTATTAGGGGGCAGCTGGGTAGCCCAGTGGATTGAGAGCCAGGCCTAGAGATGGGAGGTCCTAGGTTCAAATCTGGCCTCAGACACTTCCCAGCTGTGTGGTCCTGGGCAACTCCAAGATGGAAGGTAAGGGTTTAAAAAAAAACAAAACAAACAAACAAACAAACAAAACCCCAAGAAGCATTTATTAGATGGTATGTTCACAGTAGGATAACCAGAAAAAGATACAAAATCAATACAAAGTGATCGGTGAGACATTTTTGCTGAGTGCAACGAAACAAGAGGTTCTGAAATGTGAAGGTGAGGAGGGACTCATTCCAGGCATGGGGGACAGCCTGGGCAAAGGCACAGAGATGGGAGATTGAGAGCAGTAGGAAAGGGATGCAAGACCAAATGTATACAAAGAGAGGAATGGCAAGAGAACCCACAGCTTGAGTTGACATGTGTCTGCATGTGTTGTCCTACTGTATGGTGGGCATTGCATTCTTTTCCCTTTTTAAGGCCCCAATCCTTTTCCTCCTGGCCTATGACCACCAGGGAAGTTCCATTAAGCTCAGCCCAGTCTGTTATCTTAGCGTAGTTGGTGTCTCTCTGGGCCCTACATCCTTCTTGTCAGTCCTAGCTGACACCTCGTGGGTGAGCCAGTCACCAAAGATGATCAGATCCTATGTGAGTATTGGACAATTAGACCAGCTGAACTCCCTGGGGCCAGCCAATGGGCTGGCTTGCCCTCATCTGCTTCTAACTCACTCAAGGGAACTTCTCATGTTTAATGGTAATTCCCAGAGTACACGAGCTTGGCAAATCTTAAAGTGTAATATGGTGAAGTCTGTGCAAAGCTAGCATTGATATCAGACAGATAGTTGGCGTGGTGCATGGTAGAGCTCTAGTCTTATAGTAAGGAGGAACCGAGTTTGAATCTTGCCTCAGACGCTTATTAGCTATGTGACTCTGGGCATATCACTTAGCCTTTCAGCCTCAGTTTCCTCGTCTGCAAGATGCAGCTAAATAATAACTATCAAGCACTTATTAAACACTGACTACATACCAGCTACTCTGCTACGTGCTAGGCATGCAGAAAGAGCAAAAGACAGTCCCTGCCCTCAAGGAGCTTACGTTCTGCTGGGAGAGGCCCCATGCCCACAAGTATGTAGAAAGCATGCTCAGGACAGGGTAAATAGGAATGATTAAAAGAAGGAAAGGACTGGAATTAAGAGAGGTGGAGAAGGTTTCTGGGGGAAGCTGGGGCTTTCCTTGGGACTTCAAAGAAGCCGAGAGGGTCAGTAGAGTCAGGTTGGAAGACACAGAGAATTCCAGAAATGGGAAACAGCCAGGGAAATGCCTGAGTTGAGAGGTTTTTAGTTAAAGGGCTTTGCTGGCTTTAAAGCACCCTAGTGGCTTTGGTGACACTACCTGTATCACTGCTGGCCTCAAGTCAATTGGACATTTATTAAGCACTTTATATATACACATGTAAATGTACATGTGTATGTATATCGGCATGTATGCCTACACACACATCTCTACTGGCAAGGGAGGGAAGAAGCTGTGCATTCCCACTGCTGAAACCATCAAGTACCGACTCAGTGACACGTAGAGGGAGGGATCAGGGATGATTTCCAGGCTCTGCGTCCCGGGCCGTGGTCCAGTGGTCATGAATAGAGGCCAGATCTCCACTGCAGCCTCCAGGGAAGAGAAATGAACTGCAAACTTGAACTTGAACCTAATTGGTGCGAATCGCCAAGGCAGTCTCCTGATGTGACGCCGCCTGGCTTCCACCTCCGCCTCGCGATGGGATGTGACCGACTCTTCCCTTTTTCCTCTTAACAGATCCTGATAAACGCCACGGTTTTTGCCAGAATGTCTCCTGGGCAGAAATCCAGCCTGGTGGAAGAGTTTCAGAAGCTGGAGTAGGTTCTTTGCAAGCACAGGCTGGTGGGGAGTCAGGAGGCGGATGGTTTGGAGCTCGCCCTACAGTAGATTTTCCTTTGGGGTCCCCAGCTTGCATAGGGAGAGTGTGCGCTGCCAGGCAGCAGCTGGCATGAGTGCTGGAGCCTCAGCCGCTAGCCCCGGGATCTCCATCCCTGCATCCATTTCCCGGAGGATTTCTCCCTCCAGGGGCCTCAGGGAGCACGGGAGGGCTGGATAACCCCAGCGGAACTTGTTTATCTTACCATGCTGCTTGACTCATGCTAGCAAGCCAGTGCTTTGCCCAGGATTGATGCTCCTGCGCATACTCGCTTATCCCACACGGCTCTCCCACTTTGGCAGCAAACTCAATGGGTGTCTCATTACTCAACTAAAAATCTACGATAAAGTTTAGGGCCCCTTCTGGGAGTCAGACGAGTGAGCACTAAGCCTTGAAATGGCAGCGGTGTGGCCAAGAGTTTCAGCCTGTTGAGATGCCTCCTGAGCGCTCGGCTTCTGGATTGGGGGCTAAAGATGGATCTGGTTTTGGGAGACCCGATTCTAGGGAGAAGCTTGGCTGGTTTGCCGTCTCTTGCCTTCTTAGCTTCAGATGGGCTTTCTGAGCCGGACAACAAGCATGTTTCCACCCCCAAAATGCTTGTCCTCGGGGGCAGCTGGGTGGCTCAGTGCATTGAGAGTCAGACCTAGAGAGGAGAGCTCCTGGGGTCAAATCTAGACTCAGGTACTTCCTGGCTGTGTGACCCTGGGCAAGTCACTTAACCCCCATTGCCTGACCCTTACCACTCTTCTGTCTTGGAATCAATACACAGTATTGATTCTAAGATGGAAGAAAAGGGTTAAAAAACAGATACTGATCCTTCTGGTCCTGGCCTGAACTTTGTGGGTTCTATCTCAGCACCCCAATTTTACAGCCAGGAAAACTGGGGCTGCCCCAAGGCTTAGATGAATTGTTCATGATTGCGTGGGAATACCCCAGTCAGGAGGAGCACCCAGCCCTCGTCTCCACTGCCTGAGCTGCAGTCCTGCTCACTGGTCTGCTCTGGGATCTTAGACTAACTCCCTGAAGAGAATCTGGGGGTTCCCAGGCCCAGACCGCTGCTGACCTTGCTGTGTGCTCCCACCCGAGTTTCTGTGAACTTGAGGCACGCCCAGGCCAGGCTGCTTTGCTTTAAGACTTCTACTGACTTTACCCTCTGTAGTTACTTTGTAGGTATGTGTGGCGACGGAGCTAATGACTGTGGGGTAAGTGGGGCGCGCTCCTGGCATGGCCTGAATCCCCAGTCACGGGGCCCCCGGATGCTGCCATGCTGGGCAGGGTCGCCGTTGGCCCCCGATTCCCCCCCAGATTCATTCTCCCAAAGCCTCCTTCCCCACTGAGCCACACGCAGGCTGACTATGTCAATCCCTGTCCTCCTCTCCCACTGTATTTCCTCCATGGCTGCTCTGTATTTCTGGAGCTGTGCACGCCTCCCCTCCCAGGAGAGCAGGAGCTCCTGGACCGGAGGATCTGTGCCCTTCTGACGGTGTCCCAACCGATGAACACTTATTATGCACCTACTGTGTGCCAAGGACTCTGCTAAGTGCTGGGGATCCTAAAAGAGGCAAAAGCCTGTCCCTGCCCTCAAGAACGAGGGCGCCAACATGCCAACAAGTAGACAAAGCAAGCTTGCCCCATGCCCAGGGTACATGGGGACTGATGGGCACAGGGAGGCACCGCACTCAGGAGGTTGGGAAGGGGGCCCTGTGGAAGGTGGGAGCCAAGCCCTTTAAAGGCGGCAAACACGGCAGCAAGCGGCCATTGCAGGGACGCGGCATCTGTCTGTATGTGGGCTCCTCTGGCGTCTTGTCCATCCGGTGAAGCCTGTGGATCGTGATTGCTGATGCATACAGTAGACAACACGGGGTTCAGGGAAGAATCTAGAGTTTATCGAGGTTTAGAATTGGACCCCAATCCTAAATTAAAGCCCAAAATATTAATTTAGGGCAATAAAGGAAATCAGTTATGTTGAAATACCAATATTGGGGGCAGCTGGGTGGCTCAGTGGATGGAGAACCAGACTCAGAGATGGGAGGTCCTGGGTTTCAATCTGGCCTCAGACCCTTCCCAGCTGTGTGACCCTGGGCAAGTCACTTGACCCCCATTGCCTGGCCCTTAGAGCTCTTCTGCCTTGGAGCCAATACACAGCATTGATTCCAAGACGGAAGGGAAGGGCTTAAAAAAGAGAAATACCGATATCAAATATATTTGAACAAAAAGAAGCCCCTAAACCTCAGATTAAGAGTCCTAGAGATACTGCTATTGTTCAGTCATTTCAGCCATGTCCAACTCTTCATACCCCATTTGGGGTATTTTTGGGCAAAGATACTGGAGTGATTTACCATTTTCTTCTCCAGCTCATTTTACAAATGAGGAAATTGAGGCAAACAAGATTCAGTGACTTGTCCAGGGTTACACAGCTAGTAGATATCTGAGGATGGATTTGAACTCAGGTCTTCCTGACTCTAGGCCAGGCACACTATCCATTGCATCATCTAGCTCCCCAGGTGCCAAAGATTCCAAGATCCAAATGACAATCTGTGTCCCCAAGGAGCTTACCTGCTGCTGAGAGAAAGAAATGCAAGTCGATGTTGAAGTCGACAGCGCTAATAACAATTAGGGCTGTCAGGGAAGGCTTCCTGCAGGAGGTGGTCCTTCAGCTGAACTTTATAAGGAAGGAGAGGCCAAGGGGAGGGGGGAGAGCATTCTGGGTGAGGGGAGCAGCCTTGGCCAAAGGGTGAAGGTAGAGGAGAAGGAAAGAAGAGACCGTTTCGGTCAGTGGCCAGAAGGACTGCCAGCCCCTTCGGTGCTTGTGTAGGACAGACGATGCTTTTCTTTGCATTGCAGGCTTTGAAAATGGCTCACGTGGGCATCTCCCTGTCAGAACAGGAGGCCTCGGTGGCTTCCCCATTCACCTCGAAAGCCCCCAATATAGAGTGCGTGCCCCGGCTCATCAAGTAAGTTGGCCTCTTCCCGCAGCCTTGGCTTTCCCAGCTCCCAGCCTACGTGGCCCCGCGGGCACGGGCGGAAAGCCGAGAAGGGGCTCCAAACCTGCTGCCTGGCTGGGAGGGCCCAGCGATGTCCTCCGGACGCACTGACCTCCATGTCTTTTCCTGCAACAGGGAAGGGCGTGCGGCTCTGGTCACCTCGTTCTGCATGTTCAAATACATGGCGCTCTACAGCATGATCCAGTACATCGGCGTTCTTCTGCTTTACTGGGTATGGCGTGGCCCTGCCCCTGGGCAGTAAGAGACAGAAGCAGGCTGCGGCCTCCTCCCTGGCCTCCCTGGAGCACAGAGCAGAGGCCCCCACGTCTAGAAGGGCCCTCAGGGCTCAGCAGGTCCAACCGGGCACATTTCAGGTCAGGAAACCGCCTAGAGAAGAAAAGGGAGGGAGAGGACCCAAGACTTAGCTTTGAAGGACAGACCTTGGAGGGCTCCTCCCATTGGCGCATCTCATCGTAGGCCTGGGGCTGGAGGAGGCTGTGGAGGCCACCTAGTCACAGAACCTCAGCTTTGGAAGGGAGACGGAGGGCCTCAGACATCCTGCGGTCCAACGGGCTGGGAGAGGGAAGCCCACAATTCATAGACCTAGAATGAGAAGGACGTTGGAGGTTAAGTGGTTCGTTCCTTTCATTTGCCATGTGAGGAAACTCAACCCTGAATGGGGAGGGGACTGAAAGCAAGACCACAAAGCTGGTGGGGGACAAGTCAGGCCCTGAATTCAGGTGCTACCACCAGAGAGATCAGATAAGGAGTCCCCAGCAGGATACTGCTGCCAGCGTCCCTCCTGGAACTCCACTCGATTCTATGAAGGAAAACAAGAACCTGGAAAGGCTGGAAGGGAGAGGCCTTTTTCAGCCATTCTAGCCTTCTCCTTTGGGGGATCGTAGCATCGTGACTTCTGGAATCCCCACGTTCCTTCTGCGCTGGCCTCGGCCACATCTGCAGAGGTCTCACCTGGGTGAAAGGTTCATGCTTTTAAAGATGCCTTGGGAGGAGGGGCTTGGGCCACTGAGGCAGCATTGCTGAAGGAAGCAGCTAACACACAGCTGTGCCTAAACAGAGGTCATTAAAGGCAAGACCTTTACTAGGGAGTCACGCTCCCTGGCGCCTGGACACTGTTCTTCCAGTTCTGCCCTTGCAGTCCAGCTCCCTGTCCTCCAAACCACTGGCTCATCGAGGATGGAACATCCCAAGTTTTTTCCAGGGAGGTTTGCTTGGGAAGCAGCGGAGCTAGTCTATTAGCCACGTGTGCCCCCAAGACCTTTCTGTGGGCACTGGGCAGCCTGTGTCCGGAGTCTTCCCTGGATGGGCTTCGAGGTCATTCATCCTTCGCGTCCCCAGTGGATTCTGGACATTTTTACTAGAACAGATGCATTGTATTGGCCAAATGCCTCGCTGATACACTTTGCCACTCGAAGAAAGATATTTAATTCTTTGAGACGTGGCCCAGCCTGACTCTGAGCTTACCTCACAAGCATGAGAGCTGAGCTCAACTGGTTTTCTTCCGGCCATTGCCATGTCCTCACTTGGACATTCAGTTTACACACTCTTTATTCGAAATAACATGGGCTTCCATTTATAGTCTTTTCACGTTTTAAGAGAGGTTTCTTCCCAGTAACTCATGAGGAAAGAGAGGGAGATTGAATATTATTATTCCTATTTGACAGATGAGGAAACAGAGGCCTGGAGAGGCAAGACTTGCCCAAAGTTAGAGTTAGTGTCAAAAGTTGGAATAGAACTGAGCACAAAGACCATTTTTCCTCATTGCCTTTCCTCCTGTACCAAAATCCTTGGACTGAGAAAACACCTCTGTTGGCAGTGGCTTTTGTGGAATGGCTTTGTTCCTCCCCCTGGAGGCCGAACAGCTCTTGAGATAACCTTGAAGTTTAAGAAGGCTCAAAAGAAGATGAACCAAGATGGCGGCTCTGTGGGTATATTCCAATAGGTCTGAACTTTCACCCCAAAGCCGCTTCAGTTGAGCTGAACCTTTTAAAGGCTGAGTGAGGGTGGAAGTCATCTCTGTGGGAGTGTCTGTATCACACTCCGAGCAGCCACTGCATTTTCCAACCACTGGCCAAGGCCATAAGAAAGAGAGGTCATTTGCTGCAAATGTGATTCGAGCTTTTAAAAACTTTGAGGACTTCTATATAAAAAAGGGCAGTAAAAAGTGACTCACCGGCCTCAAATAGACTACAAAACTCTAATAGCAAAAAGGGATTCTCATTTGTATTTTCCACAAAGACAAATTGGGGCTCTCCCTTCACTGTTTCAACCTCATTGGAGATCGAGTGCTCCTGTGTGGCCCTGACACCAAAGCTGCAAATGACAAAGCGATGCAGGAGAAGAGAGAGGAGAACAAAGGCTCCTCTAGTCCAAGGCTCAGCTTACATTCTATTCTGGGCAAGGTTTCATCTGGGGGCACAAATGGCCTCTACAGAAAGGGCCAAGCACTGAAAGGACTGCCAATAGGCTGCTCCCCTTCTGTCTGGGTCTGTCAGAGACTGCCAGCACTCCCACCACCACCACCACCACCACCTCCTCTCACAGACCCTGAGAGCCGGGTGACGGAAAGGCTCCTTCTGTCGCCATCTCCCTTGACAAGCTCCTGGCTAGAAATCAGCCCGTTGGCTTGCTGCAAACCCATTTTGTAGTTCCAGGCATGTTAGCTTTTTTCCTAATGGCAAGAGATTGCGTTCGCCAATCAATGCTTCCCTTTTTCTTTTCAGAAAACAAACAGCCTTTCCAATTACCAGTTCTTGTTCCAGGATCTGGCCATCACTACCCTCATTGGGATAACAAGTAAGCATCTTGTAAGACTGTCTGCCTACAGAGCCACCCTCAGGCGGATTCCCCTCTAGGAACTGCTTCTTTCAGAGTCAGTGCTCTCAGAGCAGGGGTGATCCTGGGGGGTGGTGGGGGGTGAGAGGAAGAACAAAGGGCTTGTCCGTCTGTCCGTAATAAAAGCTACTGTTAAAATGAGATAGGGATGAGGGTAGGATCTGCTGGCTGCCCTCTCTTGTTCTGCTCTCTTCTCCGTGGAATATGGTAGAACACAATCCAGGGAACTGTAAAACCCTTGAGGGCAAGATCTACTTCATCTTTTCCTTCACCCCCCCCCCCCCCAAGCCTAGCCCAGTGCCTGGCACACAGCAGGAGTACTTTGGAAATGATTTTTGGTCCTCTAATATACTGGATGATAAGTACTACCTTGAAATGAAAACACTGTGTGAGTAGACTTGGGGGCTCAAGTGGACCACAAGCTCCTTGTGGGGCAGCAGTGCATATAATGGAGTAGCTTTGAAAGCCAAGGGAATCTTGCACTACTTTGAGAGAGGCATGGCTTCCAGGAAGAGGGAAGTGACTGTCCTATTGTGCTTTCCCCTTGTTAAGCCTCATCTTTGTTTTGAAATCATTTATTCCGATTTGGGCACTGACTGATAAAGGATATTGATAACCTGGAGTGCCTAGTGGAGGACAACCATAATGGCGAGGGGCTTTGAATCTGTGACATAAAAGGAATGGTAAGGACTGGTTGAAGGAACCAGGCAAATTTAGCTTGAAGACTCATGGTGGAAGGAGTGAGGGAAGAGTGCTGTTGAGGGGCAGCATGGAGAAGGGGAGAGAGCCTGAACTTGGTATCAGGAAGATCTGGCTCTGAACTCTGTCTCAGATACGTACAAGCTGTGTATCCCTGGACCAGTCACTTAATTTTCTTATCTGTAAAATGAGACATTGAACCAAGTGCTATGGAGGTCTCTAAGATCACTTCTAGCTTTACATCTACGACCCCATGATCAGTGAGAGCTTTGGGCAAGGATCTGAAGGGCTGTCAGAGGGAGGAGGATAAATCACTTCTGGTTTGACTCCAGAGGGCAGGATTGGGAAGAAAGAGTGAAAGTTTCAAGGAGGCTGGATTAGACTTCAGACTAATTCAAAGCTTCCTAACCATGAGAGCTGTCTGAAACTAGAATGAGTTGCCTGGAGAGAGGGTGGGTTCTTTCCTCTCTGGAGGTCTTGAAGCAGAGGCTGGATGACCACTTGTTGGGTATATTATTGTGGCATTCATGTCTAGGGATGAATTGGACTAGATGGCCACTAAAATCGCTTTGAATTCTCTAATTATGTTAAAACTGTGAGAATATATATTTCATATATTGAATTGCTTCCTGTATATTAAGAAAAATTACTATGTATCCCTGTGTCTGGGGTTGGGGTCAGATATGCCATCTAGTCTGATACTTTTTGCATTTTCTTTGTCCTTGGGAACTCCAAGAAATGTCTTCTTTTAAAATTTTATTTATTTAGAGTATTTTTCCATTATTCCATGATTCATGTTCTTTCCCTCCTCTCTTTCTCCCCCTCCCAAAGCTGACAATCAGTTCTGGTGGGTTTTACATGTATCATAGTTCAAAACCTATTTCCATGTTATTCATATTTGCAGTAGAGTGATCCTTTATAGCCAAAACCTTAATTATATCCCTATTGAACCATGTGATCGATTCTATGTTTTTCTTCTGTGTTTCTGCTCCCACGGTTCTTTCTCTGGATGTGGATACTTTCTTTCTCATAAGTCCCTCAGGATTGTCCTGGGTCCTTCCTTGCTGCTAGTAGTGAAGTCAATTACATTCAATTGTGCTACAATGTATCCGTCTCTGTGTACAATGTTCTCCTGGTTCTGCTCATTTTGCTCTGCATCAGTTCCTGGAGGTCTTTCCAATTCACATAGACATCCTTCAGTTGGAAGTCTTCCTTTTAAACAGAATTTTGTTAATAATTGAAGGGAACAAGGTGGGCATGTGTTCCCCATGATGCATAGATATGGGGTGGGGCGGGTAGGTTGATGGACCACCTCTTAATTGCTATCACCAATTAAAGATGCCTTGAGATATTCAAGGGAGGCACTGAATAATGAGCTTCAAAAAAATCTATTTATTAAGCCACCTGATCTGGCTCAGGTCATCCCTGGTCCCAAGAAAGCCATTGGAGGTCTATGTCACTTTAATGGTTGTGACGCTGGCCTACCCAATAAACCGGATATAATCAACAAATTTCTATTGTTGCCCAAAAATCAGTTTCTTAAAATAATTTTAATTGTAACAAAACACTGTGGAAAACCTAATTGGAATAGATGTATTTTCTAGAAATGGTCCTTTTATTCTACCTTCCAGAGAAGAAGGTAGCATCTTTCCACCATCCGGAGTGCATCCTAAGCATTTTCCTCTTCCCTTTTTGTCTTTCAGTGAGTTTGAATGGTGCCTACCCCAAGCTGGTTCCTTACAGACCCCCAGGCAGGCTCATCTCCCCTCCTCTGCTCTTATCTGTGCTCCTCAATGTGCTTTTCAGCCTGGTCATGCACATGTTGGGCTTCATTCTTGTTCGGCAGCAGCCCTGGTACTCTGCTACTGATGTCTTCAGGTACATCCTCATTCACTGTAATGCAGTATAATTCCATTACAAGATCCATTAAGTATCTACCATGGGCCAGGTCCCATGGCAGGTTCTGGTGATACAAAAGGAAAATGGACACAGTCCCTGCCCTCAGGGGCCTCACATTTTTTTCTGGGGAGAGGCCTGGGTGATAAGAGGCACCCACATCAGTAAACTTCAAAGTGAAGCCCAAGGCATTTGCAGAGGGACAGAGTGCTAATTGCCTGGAGGATCAGGAAATCCTGGTGTTGGAAGTGGGACCTGAGCAGTGCCTTGTGGAAGTTAGGGATGTCTCCAAGAAGCAGAGATGGGGAGGGAATATATTCTAGACATGAGAGATCACTTGTGCAAAGGGAGAAGCAGAGTGCCCTGCCTGGGAATCTCTAGCAGGTGTGTTTGAGTGGAAGAGAGAACCAATATTCATTTAAGAGGGAAGGGCAGGGAAATAATATTCATATTAATATTAATTTCAATTCAATCAAGTCAAAACTTTTTAAGTGTGCATTAGAGTTAAAACATCATTCTAGGTAAACTGAGAGAAGAAAATATAATAGTCCCTGTCCTCAGGAGGTTTCTATTTTACCTCTTTTACTTCCATTTGCTATTTTTGATCTGAGTCAATTAGCATTAGAGCAGGGAGGCTTTGTCAAAGACCTTCTCTTTGGGGGCAAAGAGGCATTGCTTATCTCTCTTTGAAATCCTGGGGCTCTCACTCTTGGAGCCTCCCTTTTTTCACATAGTCACCCTTGCCTTTTCTACCCGGTGCCTCAGCAAGATGGGCTCTTCTTGAGGCCAAGCCTAGGATGCCTTCTCTTTGCCCAGGGTACCTGGTGCTGCACCCCGTACATGCTCTCTTTTTATCAAGTGATGAGTGTTCCTCTTCTGGCCCCCTTTTCAGTGCCTGTTCCCTGCCAAAAGCAAACATCTCTAGGACAACAGCTTCACTGATACCAGGGAAGGTTGGCCCTGACAACTTCATGAGTTATGAGAATACCACCATCTGGTTCTTGGGGACCCTCAATTGCATCATTGTCGCATTGGTGTTTTCCAAAGGAAAGCCTTTCAGGCAGCCTATTTACACCAACTGTAAGTATTGTTGGTTCTGTCCATCCATGTGGTAGAACCACAAAGGGGTTCGTGGCTACATTTACATTATTGGGGAACCTGAAGTCCGTGGCTGGAGATATCTTAGGATATTGCTCATGATTTATAGCTCACCCATAAGTTATTAAGAAATAAACACTTTTTTTGGCCTTCCTATTTCTGAGGCGAGGGAGCCTCATGTCAATTGTTTCAACTATCTCGAAAACCAACTCAATTATTTGACATCTTCAGCTTTATTCATTGAATAATATACTTCCTGAAACCAAATACAAAAGCATCTGTGATTTCATCTGCGGGGGATAGAATTGGTTTTCAGTTAGGAAGATTGCAGCCCATCTTTGACTAAGTAGATGAGATCTAGGGGTTTGCCAGGGGCATCTTTCTAGGGCAGGAAAAAGATCTTAGAGTTCATCTAGCGTCTTTTAAAGATGAAGTGTTGAGGGTTTGCGAGCTACATTGGTAGAGAGCATATCCACATGGATGAGAGCAACCAGCCTGGAAGTATAGAAGCAAAGTTTCCAATTAAAACTCAAATATTCCATGTGGATACTTTGATTTACTTTTAGGAAATAATAAACAAGAGCTATTGCAGAGGGAGCTGAAAGGATGAAGATCATGCACCCTCTTGGTTGTTTTGTTTTGTTTTTTTGCCTTAAGTACTCTGCATTTTACAGTGTGTGTCATGTGGACATCCAATGACTAACATCAGGACTGATTTAGGACCAGTGGCCAAGGTTAGTAACATCAGAGAGATGCTCAGAATTCTAAGAGCTTTCTCCTGTTTGGTCCCTTCAGATATCTTTGTCTTTGTGCTGGTGATCCAGATGGGGGTGTGTCTCTTCCTCCTCTTTGCAAATATACCTGGTCTCTATCACCGGATGGATGTAAGTATCATTGGTCCCTGGAGCTGATGGTGCCTTATTGTGCAGTGGTCCTCCAAGATACCATCAGCACTATTTTTGTATCCAAACCCTCCCAAGTGGATGGCAACTTCCAGCAGTGGCCTTGGCCCATCAGTGCTTGTCACTGATGCTGGACAGGATAAAAAACCCAGCTTGATCTTCCTACTTTCCTGATCTTTAAAATGTCTTGTGAGTTTTTCTCCTAAAAGATCTTGATATGCTTGGCAAACCTTGGGCTTCACCCCCTTCAAAGCCTGACAAGTTGTTTTTCAAATGCTTTGGTTTCCAAACAGCTTTGCCTAGAGCTTGTTTTCTGTTAATTCTCAAGCCTATTTGCAATTTCAGACAAAATGAATATGTATTTTTCCTATTTGCTTACACTTCACCTCTTGAAATTACTTTCAAAGGGCCAATTGCTATGCTTGTCAGGTATCTTATTTCCCTTACTTTCCCCTCCACCACATATTTCAATGTTTAGATACCTTTGAAACCCCAGAGAGAAATCTGAGATACACAAGATTTGGAAAAACATTGCCCCTAATTCCCACTTCTGAGCCAGGGTGGCTCATTTTCATGCTTTCATAGATCAGTGAATTTATCCCTTCGGATGCTCCTTCCAAAAAGGGATGCAGGTATAATCTTTTCAGGCTTGCTCATTCCATGTACCTCTTGTCCACGTCCTCCCATCAATCAACAAGCATCCCTCAAATGTCTACTGTGTGCCAAGCACCAACCTCAAAGAGCTAACACTCTTCAAGAATTGCTAACATGTCCCCATATACTGTTATATGTACAATATAAGCATATGCTATTCACACACATACATACAGTAATTTGGGGCTGGGAAGACAAGGAAGACTTTATTGAGGAGGATTCTAAAAGCTGCAAGTGAGAAAAGAAAGCATTCTGAGCAGGAGGGGCAGCCTGTGCAAAGACTTGAAGACAACAGATGGGAAGACACAAGTGAAGGGCATCGACTTCAGGATGGCTGGACCCTAGGGGGCCTGTAAGAGACAGATTAGAGGTAGTCTGTGAAAGGCTTTTAATGTCAAAAGAAGCATTTGCATTTGATCCTAGAAGCAATAGTTTGATCCAAGAGTCAAGGAGTTTACTGAAGAGGGGAGTGTTATGGTATAGGATACCACTGGCAGCTGTGATTGGAATGGGTGGGTGGGAATGGACAGAACACTGAAGCAAGAAGACCAGTTAGGTGTCTATGGTAATATTCCAAGTCATTATCTATATTCTATCAATACATTTATTCATTCAGCATCTATCTATCTATCTATCTATCTATCTATCTATCTATCTATCTATCTATCTATCTATCTATCCATCTATCTATCTATCTATCTATCTATCTATCTATCTATCTACCTATCTATCTATCTAATCTATGTCTATCTATTGGTTGATCAATCTATTGATCTATCTATCTATCTATCTATCCATCTGTCTATATCTTTCCATCTGTCTGTCTAGCCATTGGTTGATCAATCTATTGATCTATTTATCATCCATTCATCCATCTGTCTATTCATCCACCCATCTATCCATCTATCTTTCCATTTGTCTGTCTGTCTGTCTGTCTGTCTATCTATCCACCCATCCATCTATCTTTCCATCTGTCTGTCTGTCTATCTATCTATCTATCTATCTATCTATCTATCTATCTATCTATCTATCTATCTATCTATCTACCTGTCTGTCTGTCTATCTATCTATCTATCTATCTATCTATCTATCTATCTATCTATCTATTCATCCACCGATCCATTGAAGATTGTGATCTCCAAAACTAAACAGATCCTTTTGGATGTGGTCTGCCTAGGCAGAAGGCCATAGGCCTCATCTATCCTCCTGTGCTGGACTGAGGGATTCTCTCAGTGTGGGGGCCAGCAGGAGCATTACCTTGAGTTGGACCTGAATTAGTGAGGATCTTTTGGGTAAGAGCAAATGGTTCACTACTGCTGAGACTCTTCAGACCAAAATGGAAGTGGCAAGAACAAATGCAATGTGCATAAATGTAGAAAAGGGGAACCATAAGAAAAAAATGGGCTAATGAGAGGATAGGAAGCTTCCTTTTTCCCCATTACCCTCCAGATTACCTTGACTTTACCTCTTTTGTGCCATTGGGCTAAGGTTTGGGTTCTCTTTATAGTTCTTATATATGTTCTTACAGTTGGACGTGTTTTATCCCAGGGAACATTAACTCCTTGTGAGGAGGGAATGCCTTATTCTTTGCCTGTTGTAGCTCAGGCTCTAACATAGTGTCTGGAATACAACAGGTGCTTAATAAATGCTTGTACATTGATTATTGGATTGAGGGTGTCTCTCATGGGGCATAGTGGATAAATGAGTTAGGACCAGATTGAGCAGACTTTTAATGACAGGCAGAGGAGTTTGAACAATCAGAAGAGTAATGGGGAGTCATTGTGGGGTCTAGAGTGGGAACATAATGCCATAAAAATGCATTTTGTGGAAGATCAATCTGGCACTAGGGTACAAGAGAGCTTTATACAGGTAAGGAATTCAAGAAGCAGAGTCTACTCACTGTTCCTCACCCAAAGTCCTCCATCTTCCATCTCTGAGCCTGTGCACTGTCTGTCCTTTCTTATTGAAATATATTCTCTCTCCTTCATCTCTTAGTTCCTTTCAAGAAAAATAGTCATGGGGCAACAGCTAGGTGGCTCATTAGATCAAGAGCAAGGCCTATAGATGGGAGGTCCTGGGGTCAAATGTGGCCTGAGACATTTCTTAGCTGTGTGACCCTGGGCAAGTCACTTACCCCCAATTGCCTAGCCCTTATCACTCACTCTTCTACCTTGGAACCAATACTCAGTATTGATTCTAAGACAGAAGGTAAGGGTTAAAAAAAGAAACATTCACAAATTAGAGAAGAGAGGTTCCATATCTGGATGCAATTGGCAGACTAGGGAAATTGTCTTGAGGAGATCTCTGCTCCTCTTTCTTACTGACTACTTCTATTTCTGGGTCTTTCCTAGCTCATTTGCACACCCACCTCTTGGAGGATCTACCTTGTCGTTATGCTTGCTGTCAATCTGATCCTGTCCCTGGTTGTGGAGGTAAGTGCCCTTGGGTTATTGGAGATGTTAATGGCTACTCAACAAATGTTTAGAAAATGCCAATGGGAAGCTCTAAAGGACAAAGGTCCAACAGTCCAGTCTTCCAGAGTGCTCCTCATCAATAATGATGGGTGTGCGTCGGAGGGAGAATGTTTCCTGTCAGGCTTTGTGACCCTGACTCTGGCTGGGAAATCCAAGATAGTTATTTCATCTCAGAACTCCTGTTTCATGTTCCCCAGTTCAAGAGGCCATTTCTCCTTTTCTTTCTTCCTTCTCCTTCCTCTCTTCCTGCTCTCAATTCTGATCTTCCTTCTCAACAACTTCTCACATCTGGGCTGATCGCCTACCAATCCATCTTTTGGAAACCCTGTTACCTAAGGACAAATTCCTCAGTAGAGTAGAAGGGAACTTTAGAATCCTACCTGATTCTCACCCTTCTGGGACTGCTACATTCCCCTTTCTTTGCTATTAGAATGCAGCCTCTCACTTTTCCGTGGTGCCCTGTATGGTCTCTGGGGGTCTGATGACATTGAGGGGGGAAGATTTAGGGAGACTCTTATGATGGTTTGCCTGTATGAACTTAGAGTGAGCAGTGAAAAGGCTGGGAATGTGACCTTGGTCTCCTACTTTGACGTTATCCAATGAGGAGCCGGTATTCCAAATGTTCAGAACCACAGACAGCTCAGAACCACAGAAGCACAGACAAGCAGGTCTCCTTGATGAGGGCTCTCCAGAAGGACCTAGATGCAGTCACTCCTGCCCTCCTGAATGGTGGCACCCAGAGGTGCCCGGTGCCCTGGCAGTGTGGGTGCTAATACAGCAAGTGATTTTTAGAGGGCTTTATGATGTGCCAGGAACTAGTTATAGGTTTGCTGACCAAATTCTGATAATAACCCCCACTATTAGACCGTTGTTCAGCCGCCCAGACTCCAAATCCAGTGGTTTTGCCATTGCACTAAGCCCGTTCCCTTATTTTGTCCTTGGGCTGAGGAGGAAATGGAAGAGCAAATGCATGGCATTAAGGACGCCATGGAGTCTCTTTCCTCTGCTGAGGCGTGTGGATGACACTGGGGTCTCTGACGCAGCAGAATCAGAGGACCACAAGCTCACTGGATAGAACTATGCGGCTAGGCCGGCTTCTAGGGAGCAGGCCCTGGCACAGGCCAAAGCTACAACTCTCAGGTCCTTCACCTGGGGTGCTCCATGAGCCTGGCCTTGGAATCCCCCCTGAGATGTGGCACTTTCCTGGTCTGAGCCTAAATGTCCTCATTGCAAAATGAGAACAACAATACCCATGGTGCCTACTTCCCAGAGATGCTGCCACACTCTATGGCTTCATGGTTAATAAAAATAATGATGGTGATGATGACAACTAGCATTCATGAGCCTTATAAGGTCTGCAAAGCATCTACGTTATAGCTCTCTCTCTTTTTTTAAACCCTCACCTTCCATCTTGGAGTCAATACTGTGTATTGGCTCCAATGGGAGGGAACGGTAGGTTAAGCAGTGGATAGAGGGTTAACTTGGAGTCAGAGAGACCTGAGTTCAAATCCTACCTCAGGCATTTTATAGCTGTGTAATCCTGGATACATCACATTTCTCTCTGCCTTTGTTTCCTCACCTCTAAAATGGGGGTAATAACACCAAATTCAATAGGATTGTTGTGAAGATTAAATGAGTTCTTCTAACAGTTACACTAATCAAAAATGTAATAGTCTTGGCTCAGTGGATTGAGAGCCAGGCCTAGAGACAGGAGGTCCTAGGTTCAAATCTGGCCTCAGATACTTCCCAGCTGGGTGACCCTGGGCAAGTCACTTGACCCCCATGGCCTAGCCCTTACCACTCTTCTGCCTTGGAGCCAATACACAGTATTGACTCCAAGACAGAAGGTAAGGCTTAAAAAAATGTAATAGTCTGCCTCTCTGAACGTAATGTATTGAAATGAAAATGTAGCAGTCTGTTTCTCTTTTCTTCCTTTTTTTTTTAAACACCTTCTGTCTTGCAATCAATACTGTGTATTGGTTACAAGGCGGAAGAGCGGTAAGGGCTAGGCCATGGGGGTTAAATGACTTGCCCAGGGTCATACAGCTGGGAAGTGTCTGAGGTCAAATTTGAACCCAGGACGTTCTATCTCTAGGCTTGGCTCTCAACTGTTTCTCTTTTCCAGGCATCCTGGGAAAGCTGATGCTGGGATTATTCCAGCTGAGACTGAGTGACTAAATTTCAGAGATTTTATGGACAGGATTCCTTCTCTGATTAGTGATTGGACCCCCGACTCCATACAATTCTGACATTCCAATTAGGTTTTATTCACTGGGCATAACCTGGACAGGGACAGGGAGAGGGTGGCTACTTGGGGACTGTGAGAAACTAGACGAGTTTAAGTGTTTAAAGCCTCCGGCAGTGGATTAGTGTACAGAGTTGTCTATAATTTGTATTTGGGAAACTGTTACTTTGCGAGAGCGTTTAATTCACCCAACAGCCCAAATGTCCGAGCCCTGTGGACTGAGAGAGAGCCGAGGAGAGCTTTGCTCCCCGGCACTCTAAGGGACCGCTCTGACTGCCACCATTCTGTTTTGCAGGAGGCCATCATTGAAAACCGAGCCCTGTGGCTGGCCATCAAGCGAGTTTTTGGATATCAGTCCAAAAGCCAGTACAGAAAATGGCAGAGGGCGGTGGCCAACGAGCCAGCCTGGCCACCCCTGAACCACACTTCTTACTCTGACAGGCCCGAGAGTGCCAGAGGGGTGTCTTACAGTAACCCCGTGTTTGAGAGTCACGAAGAGACGTCGTGAAGGACCCACACCGTGGGGGTCTGGAGTCAGTATGGCCTGACAAGACCGAAGGGGATAAATGGACCCACTTTAGGAACTGTTTAGCCCCAGAAAGTCCCTTCTCATGGAAACTAGAGCTTTTGATGAACAGAGCAAATCATGATTATCAATTAAAGTCTTTTTGTCCAAGTCATGTGTATGTGGTGGGCCTGAAGCTCTTTCTAGTTCTCTTTCTTCTCTCTTCCCTGGTCCGTGGACGTTTCTTGGCTATTCAGCTCCCTGAGGATTCCCAGAGGAGGAGATGAATACTTAGGTCCCGAGGCTTTCAGAGAGGAAGAGAGCAAAAGCACCCCCAGATCTGATGAAAAAGTTCAATTTCTCTCCTTCCTCCCTTCCTTCCTTTCTTCCTCTCTTTTCTCTCTTCCTTTCCTCCCTCTCTCCTTCCTTCCTTTCTTCCTCTTTTCTCTCTTCCTTTCCTCCCTCTCTCCTTCCTTCCTTTCTTCCTCTCTTTTCTCTCCTCCTTTCCTTCCTCTCCTTCCTTCCCTCCCTTCCTCCCTTTCTTCCTCCCTTTTCTCTCCTTCCCTCCCTCTCTCCTTCCTTCCCTCCCTCTCTCCTTCCTTCCCTCCCTCTCTCCTTCCTTCCCTCCATCACTTCCTCCCTCCCTCCCCTCACACTCAGCCCACTGCAACAGCTGCTCCCCCACCCCACCCCCTGCTCTAACTCCTGACCTTCCCAGCTTCCTTTAAGTCCCAGTTAAACCCCCAGCATCCATGAGAAGCTGTCGCAGCACCAGCATTCCAGGGTCTTCCCCTTGTTCCTCATTCCCTGTTTCTCCTGTCTACTGAAAATTTGTACCTAGACCACGAGCTCTCTTTCCTTCCCTCCCTCCTTCCTCCTTCCTTCCTTCCTTCCTTCCTTCCTTCCTTCCTTCCTTCCTTCCTTCCTTCCTTCCTTCCTTCCTTCCTTCCTTCCTTCCTTCCTTCCTCTACTTTCTCTCCTTCTCCTTTCCTCCCTCTCTCCTTTCTTCCTTTCTGATGCCTCTTCTGTCTTCTCAGCCTAACTAGGGAGTAACTTTTCATAAGAAAGCCTGAAAAACCAACCCATCCAACCCTAGCCAACACATTCATGGAATCTAACAGCATGTTCATTGTCTATGTAGCCTTCCGTTCCCTTCGTTGTGAAGAAGATGCATCGCTTTCCTCGCTCCTTTTTTCATGATCTTCTCACTCCTATTCCTGGTCTTTTCTGTGCCTTTTGTCATCTCGCCAATGCCTGGAGGCCAAGGCATTTCCGTACTTCTGCGGCAGGTATGCTACTTGGTCGATATTTTCCATGTTCTTAAAGGTGTCCGTGTTGTCTCCTCATGATGACTGTAAGCCCCGTGAGGTCGGGGGATGCTTCGCTGTCGTCTTTTATCTTCAGCACCAAGCATGGTGCCAGGCATAGAGAATGTGACTAATAAATGCTTGTGGATTGATAGACGTAAGAGAATGGATGATACAGAGGCTGCCCTCATTGAGCTGATGCTTTTGGGGGGGGGGAGATGACTCCAATACTGGAAACAATTTAATGGCGACCACGAGGCAGAAGTCGAAGACAACAGGCCAGACGATGCTCAGTTTAGTGAGGTCGAGTGCCATTGTAGAGGCCACATGAGGCAACGTGGTTTTGGAGTCATTAGGACCTAGGTTCAGATTGCATCCCTGAGCTTAGCTAATTGGGCAAACCTTGGGAAGTCCATTGTCCATTCTAAGGCTCAGGACACTCCAAGACCATAGTTATGGATTGTTGACTCTCTTGGAATGCCTGCTTTGAGGATGCTCTGGGTCCTGGCATCACTGACCCATGATGGATGGTGCTCATGACAGGCCATGGGGCATAGGGAAAAGGCTTCTGGCCATAGAGCCAAGGAGGCCTTCAGACACATCTTGTTGCCCATGAATATGGCCCTTTGGCCTTGAGAGAGAGCGAGGTGCTTCGCTTTGGTGCCTGAAAGATGCAGAGAAGATGCTACCCTTCATTAGTGGAGAGCTTCCTCATCTAAGTTGCCCACCATTAGTCAGTCTCAAATTCAGTCCCCATCCTGTGATCCAGACACACGCTTTGCCCTCCCAGGATAAGAGAGGACAAACCTGGTTGGGATTATCCAGGGAGGACATCAAGAACATTGAATCTGAAGTCAATCGGGACAACAGAAGGTCGAGCCACTTTTCTGGGATGCCTCAATTTACCTCTCTGTGGCATGTGGGGACTCAACGATCACGAAGGTCCCCTCCACCTCTGAGTTCTCTCATGGACCCTGGGCCTGCAGGCCTTTAGCATTGGCACAATTTGGGCAACAGGTGCCCAGATAAGATCCAAGGCATAAGTAGAAGCCAAGACGAGAAGGATCATGACCCAGGCAGGGCTGACTGGGAGGGAGGACACCTTTCTGGGTAAGTGAGGGCTATGTCTGGGGAGCCCAGGTGAGGCCTGGGTCTAAGGGACTACATTGAGGAGGTCCTCATAGCTGCTGGAACAAGGGAATGGAGCAAAGAAGTGGTGCTGCTGGTAAATTATTCTGGCAATGATGGTGGGTAGGACACCAGACACCTTGGGGAATTTCATCCTATATTTTATTCTGATGCCCATTTGTTGCCATGGATGCCATGCCTCCTGCCTGGGAAATCACAGGACCAAGACAGATGCCAAAACGAGGCTGGCAAAGTCATGCCCATCAGTGCCACCTGGTGGGGAGAAATGAAAGCTCAGCACTTCAGAGCTGGAGAGGACTTTAGAGAGGGCAAGACTCCTTTCTGAAGCACCCTTTCTGGCTAGGGGTCAGCCAGACTTGGCTTCCAGTGCCAGGGAGCCCGTGGTGCCCCAGGGCAGTTCATTCCACTCATCTCCTTATCTCCAGCCTACATCTTCCTCTGGGCACCCCCCTCTCTTGGCCCCTCATTCTGTCCTTAAACTGGGGTGAGTTTCAGAGAGAGACAGACCAATAGCAAGAGAGCAGTCTTCCCGCCGTTTTTCTCTCCTCTGGGGATGGAGGCATTTTAGCACCTGGATAAACAAACAGAGAGAAGAAGGAGAACCCAAACCCATCCACTAACAACCTTCATCAGATCTCGGGACTTAAGAGAGCTGAGTCCTGCAGTCTCCTTTTACTGATGAGGAAACCGAGAGCAAAAGAATGGAAATGACTTGGCCAGAATCACACAGTTTGTTTCTGGGATGGGATTTGAATGCTGATCTTCCTGATGCCAAGTTCAGAATTCTACTGTTTGCTGTTCCATTGTGTCTGACTCTGTGACCCCATTTGGGGTTTTCTTGGTAGTGATACTGGAGAGGTTTGCCCTGTCCTTCTCCAGCTCATTTTACAGATGAGGAAATGGAGGCAAGCAGGGTTAAGTGACTTGCCCAGGGTCACGGTGTCCAAGGCCAGGTTTGAACTTACAAGAATGAGTCTTCCTGGCTCCAGGCCTGGCACTCTATCCACTAGGCCACCTAGCTGCTCGCAGACTTCTAAGCTGCCTCTATTAAGCATTTTCATGCCCCTGAGTCCAATTCCACACATTTGTTGAATGCCAGGCTTGTGTGACACCTCATGCTGTCCTAGGGGCACGAAAAGACAAAATGAAAATCATCTCCGTCCTCTACAAGCTGACATTTTACTGGTGGAAGGACCATCCCCAAATAGGCGAGCCAGAAAAAGGGAGAACACTGCCCCTTCGGGAATCTGAGCAGGCCACTCCTAGGGTGTCTTTTCGTCTTAATCCTTATCTTTCATATTGGTTCTGAGGCAAAAGAGTGGTAAGAGCCAGGCAATTGGGATTAAGTGACTCATCTAGGGCAATGCACAGCTAGGAAGTGCCTAAGGCCCTGTTCGAACCCAGGACTGCCTGACTCCAGGTCCGCTGAAGGCGGCTAGCTGCCTTTGCTAGGTTGACTCTTGAAATAAGAGGATTCTGAAATCTGGGCAGGAGGAGAGAACACATGGCAGACAGTGGGCACAAAAGCCCCGAAATGGGGCCACAGAGAGTCAGCCACAACTGAAGCAAGTGAACAACAGCAAAGAGGAGGAAGCGTGTGTGTGTGTGTGTGTGTGTGTGTGTGCTGAAGTCACCTCCACACGCGCTGGGCTTGCAGTGTCCAGAGAACTCACACCATTTGGGAAGAGCATCTCTTCTCCCCCCAAGCTGGGTTTGGCGACCACAGTGAGAGACCTCCTCTCTCCAGGGTCCTGGGTCACTCCATGGTCCTACCAAGATGGCGCCTCTCTCCTCTTCTTGGGCAGCCTGACTCCGTTCTCTGCCTTCGCCTAGGCAGGAAAGCCCTTCCTGAATCCTTACGGATGGCCTGAGGGATCACGGTCGTGGGCAGATGGTGGAGCAGGAGCCCAGGTATGCCCGGCAGAGCTGCCGCCCCTTCCGAGCCTGCTGGCCTCTCTTCTAATCTGAGAGATGGCTGAGATACAGGGACGGAGAGTGAGCGCCCAAGCGAAAGCCAAAGCTTGCTTGCTGGACGACTCTCTCCTTCCCAGGGCCGAGCCTTCGCCAGGGCCGGCTGTCAAGGACAGCACAAGAGAGTTTTCCCTCAAAGCCACAGAATGCTAGATCTGGACGGGAGTTCAAAGAGCCTCTAGTCAAACTCTTTGGTCCTGTTAAGAAGGTCTATCAAAGTAGGGTGACTTGCCCAAGGTCAGTTCTCCTGGTATTGGGAAGGAAAACAGCCCACAGCCCTTCTATGGGGGAGGGAGGATAATCCTGGTTACACCCGTCATGGCGGAGTCTCACCTAATTATCCTGCTCCCTGCCTGCTAAGGGAGCAGCCCTTGATGCCGGAGGCACGTGTGTCCTGGGCTAGTCTCTATCCTCCGTGCCCTGTGCGGCCGAAAGCTCCTTCCGCCTTGTTCTAGGCAGGACCCCGGTGGACGGGGCTGCGATGGCCTTTCGTCGAGATCTGCGCTAGAAGATCCCATCCAAAGCCAGTCATTTTCACTGCGGCTTGGCCTTTGGCCATCTACCCAGATCTTGTCTTGGGGATGACGCTCTCCGTGTTCTCTCGGGTCCCTTCTGCTAATGAGTCAGGGAAAGTTTATTTGGAACTCACTACCTGGGGAAAGGTTGCCTTTAATGGCTCCTTTGACCTTTGGTGAAAAGAAGGAAAGGCTCAGAATGTCAAGGATGCCGCTGTTGCCGACATCATGGCACACATGCAGAAGGCACAGGAAAACCTGAACTCATACCCAGCCACAGGCATTTTCTAGCTGTATGATCTTGGGTAAGTCATTTAACTTCCATTTGCCTTGGTTTCCTTAAATGGGAGTAATGAACAACACCTACCTTTCAGGGCTGAAGTGAGGACCAAAAGAGGTGATATTTATGTTTAAAAGCACTTAACATTGTGCTTAGCACACAGTAGGGGTTATATAAATGTCCCCTTCTCTTCCTCATTTTGGTTTTCCAGCTCAGCCCTGAGCAGGAACCACCTGCAGAACCCTGGCTTAGGGGAGGGAAGAGAGGTCTTGGCTAAGACGGGGCTCTTCTGGACCTCACTTTGGGCTATGGCAGCTTTCCAAGGGTCTGGAGTGCGTTGGCCTGGCCCGTCTTCCCTGTGGGTCCCAGCCACAGACACTGCAGGGCAGCAGGAACTCCCATGTTCCCCTCAGTGCCCTCCATGATGTCCCCCAGGCATTTGGCTGCAGTGACTGCACTCCTGGGACTCTGCAAGGACTAGACAAAGACCTCCAAAGAGACCTCCTGGGAATTGCTTCGAGCCCCCATAAACGAGGGAAAAGTACTTCTGGCAAAAGCAGGAGCTGTGAGCCTGCCCTGCCGGGGCCCCGGGAGCCCGTGTTTCCCGGGACTCAGCGCTGGAGGTAACCGTGTAGCCGCCTCGTCTTTGGGTCTGTGGTTTGTATGACTGATCAGAGTGTCAGCGCCACAAAGACCTTTTTCCGGCAGCCGCTGAAGGCTAGCCACCCCAAACAGTGCGGGGCCGGCTCCGATGGGGGCTCCGAGGGCTGCTTCAGAAGATCTCTCCCAACGCAGCAGGCACATCCCGAGAATATGGAGGGAGCAGGAGATGCGGCTGGTCTGCAGAGCTTGAACAAGGGTGGCCCAGAGCTGACGTGGTCGAAGTGGCCCCTGGGATCCCTTCTCACTCGGATGGCCTCTCACTGTGCAATGGAGCTGGCACATCCTGCCAGCCATTCTATTCCCTCCTCTTCTGGGTGCCAGGGCGAGGGTGCTAAGTGCCCACGCCCCAGACAGTGAACCTATGGAAGAACGTGTGGGGTTCAGCCAGTAGGATCGAAACTCAAGCCAGGAAGGTAGCTGCCTAAGCACAAGTCTAAATGGTGGCCTGGACAGCACCAGGGAGATGGGCTGGACTTCCCAGGGACCAGGGACCCCTTTTGGGATTTTGGTCCAGGCTGAAGGTCCCAGTGGTGCTCCAGCCAACAGTTAATGACCTTAACAACGGCAGCCAAGGCAGCCCCTGGACCAGGCATGGAGAAATGTTGGGTCATGGGATTGTAAACGTCACCCGAAACCAGGAGACGGTGCAATCTTATGCCAACACCCATCCCTTACCAGGAATGCATAAAAACCGAGAAGCCATATAGGGCAGAAACATCTGTGACTCGGTCCAGCCCCATTCCCATCATTCCACCCAAACCGCATTTGCCTGCTCCCCAGTTTCCTCTTGGAGCAAGCATAGAACACCAAGATGGCGTCTTTGCCAAGTCCTCCCACCCAGTAAAGCTTGACAGCAGGATTACAATTTCATGGTCATTTTAAGTTTGCACACAGGTCTCTATTCTGCCTCCTCTAGACAATGGAATGGCCTCTGCCCGGCTTCCTGGGCATATCTTTCCTCCTCCATCCGTTTGCACAGGGCTGCCCCAAACCTTCTATGGCTCCCCATCATGTGCAGGACAAGAAGGCAAACTCAGTTTCCGGGAACTCGAGGCCTTGGGTAGCCCGGCTCCAACCTCCTTCCTAGGCTTATTTCCAACCCCTCTGTTCATTCATTCTTAATGACATTCCAGGGGGATGGACGGACGAATAAATGAAAAAGTGCATTTCTGAAGAGCGTTCTATGCTCCGCACACTGTGAGATACGCCTGGAAACTGCACACAGTTCCTGCACTGCAGTAGCTTACGCTGACAGGGGCTGGGCAGGCAGGGATACCTTGGTTGGAAGCAACAGGGATGGGGAAGAGAGCAAGCAAAGGTCATGTGGGTTGGATTCCAATTCTGAGCTCCAAGCAGAAGGAGGAGCAGGACGCCGAGGTCAGAGGCATGGCAGGAAGGCAGCCTGAAAGGAGGGTCCGAGGGGGAGCTCTCACCAGGCACCTGATGTCAGCCTGCCTCGTCCTGCTCTGGGAGTTTGCCCATGTCGCATTCCATGCTTAGAACGGCCCTCCCACTCCCTCGAGGCTGGCTTGCTGGAATCTTCCTCTTCCTTCAAGGGCTGCTTCTTCCAGGAAGTCTCCCTCCCAGGACATCCTCCAGCCAGGACTGACTGCCTTCCCCAAGTTTTCATGCATTACATTTTGTCTCGGGTCACAGTTGTTGTGCAGTTCACGTGTGGTAGGTCTAATCCTTCTGGATTCTGCGTGCGCTCGCTATAGGCGGGACGCCTCTGCTATCTGTGCCTCCTGGCCATATGCATGGGCTTGATCAGTTATATCTCCCAGAAGCCTCTGGTGAATCAAGCCGTGGGCAGAGAGCGTCAGTGGCCAAAAGCCTGAATTCCATCCCGGCCGCTCACTTCACGTCTCCTGCCTGTAAAAGTGCAATAACAGAGGCCCCGCCTCAAAGGGCTGCTTTGGATCAAGTGAGAGAACAACGTCCAGGGCTTTGGAACTCTCAGCGTGCCATAGAAGTACTGGCTGCCTCTCTTAGTAGCCTTCCTGGACCTCAGTCTCCTCGTCTATAAAAGGGGGATGATGGCTGCTGAGAAGCTCTCCAAGAGCCGGTCTGCGTGTCTCTTTACAAGCCCGAGTAAATCTGCTGAAAGATGTCCTTGTCCAGAGGCTGGGGCTGTCTATGGGCGGCCCATTGGCCAGAGGCGTGGAGGGTGCCTGCTCCAGGCCCCCTCTGGGCTTGGGCATTTCATTTGGCTGCCTAAAGGAAACAGCTGCTCTTCTAGAGAAGGGAAGAGTTGGGCTTGCATCCCAACACATTGTATTAATTGCATGGCCCTGGGCAGGTCCCTTTACCTCTCGGGGCTTCAGAGTCCTTCTCCATGCGGCCAAGGTGTCCAGCTGGGTTAGGCTAGTTGATCTCCAACATCTTCTGGACCCCCAATTGCATGGATCTTGACTAAATAAAAAACTAAAGGAAAGGAAAGGACAAGGTTGCAGCCTTTGGCCCCGAGATCCAGGAACGCCAAGGTTAGGGCCTATGATGAGTCTCTCCCATTTGGGGCCTCGACTATCTCCCTTAGGCAGTTGGGTGGTGCCATAGTGCCTAGAGCACTGGGCCTGGAGGCAGGTGGACCTAAGTTCAAATCTGGCCTTGGACCCTTACTAGTTGTGTGACTCCAAGCAAGTTGCTGAATGCTTTTGGCCTCAGTTTCCTCATCTGTAAAATGAGCTGGAGAAGCAAATGGCAAGTCATTCCAGTATCTTCCCCAAGAAAACTCCAAATGGGGTCATGATGAGGGAGACAGGATTGAAATGAAGCACCTGCCTGAGCTTTCTTTCTTGGGAAATGAAGGGCTCAGACTAGATGATGTGGTCTCAGTTCTTTGATTATGTGAAATCTCTGTCCATGGTGGCCTCATTTCAGCTCGGACTTTGCTGCCTTGGCACCTTTCTTTCTCCAGTCTTTTTTGGGCTATCCAAGGGCCTGGCGACCAATGAGCGAGTGAGTGCCCTTTAGGGAGGAGCCCAGCGGTGAAGTCTGCCAAGTCAACGCTAAGCGGTTCTTGAACTTTGCTTGGGGAACTCCGTGTCAGGCAACGGGGTAGCCCCGACAGCCTGGGCCAGGAGGCTTTTGCCATTGACCGTCTCACAGATGGAGGCTCTGAGGCATCGTCACAGCCAGAAGGTCAGTTTCATGGTAGGTGGCACCTCTCAGAGCACCCTCGTGATGCAGCCCCAGAAAGTCAACAGCATCTTCGGGCTTTGGCCCCCCAGGAGAGTATAAGCTCCGTGAGGGTGGATCCAATTGTCTGGTCATGTGCTCCTAGATTATATGTCTCGGTTAAGGGTCTCTGAACCAGAAAACCAGCATTTCCTTTGGAATGTAGACCATAAGCTCCCTGAAGGCAGGACCTAGTTTATGTTCGTCCTTAGCTCGCACACCCAGAACACCTCCTGGCATATCGCAGATGCCCATTGAATTGGACTGGCTGCATCTAACAGGCCCTGAGAAACCAGCTTCGTGTGGGGCTCATGTTAGGCAAAGAAGTCTTTGCTTTGGGTGGGGAGTGATCTTCACTTTGGTCTGAAACCTCCTGGGCCCATTCGGACCTCCGAACCCTTCTGCCCCCCCTCAAACTGTCTTGGGGATGAGAGACCAGGAAGGTCTCCTCTTTTCCACGCTCCCCCAGCGCTCTTGGGACCATGTGATCTCCTTAGGGAAGATGAAAGAAAGTGGGACCAGGACCTTCCTGGGTCAGAAGACCTAGCGCGGTGGCTCAGATCCACGACCCACCTGCCTGTCACAATGGCACCAAGGGACGTGCCATGGCATCAAGAGCAGTGACTCACCTGAGGGAGCACCTTTCTTCCACCTACTCTGTGCAAGAGGCAACATACACACCACTGTCCTCATTTTACAGATGAGCAAACTAAGGGCAGAGAGGCAGTGGGCTTGCACACGATCATGTGGCTAATCCTCGGCAGGGCAGGGGCAACTTTTCTTTTTCCATGCCACTAGCGCTATCTTGATAAAATAAACCCCAAATTAGTATCCTCCCCCCCCTGCCCCCCCCCCCAGTTATTCTGATTCAACTCTTATGGAGCTCTCAGCATGGCTGGATCTAAACTTATTGAGGTGGTGCAATGTGGGTGGGGAAGCTCTCAGTTGTCACCCTCTCTCTCCTTAGTTTTCCTATCTGCTGAATGGGGATAATAAGAGCACTTACCTCCCACATCCATTGGGAGGAGCGGCTGAAATTCCTAATGATCAACCCTTTTACATCTACATTTTTACATCCTTTTGTGGTACCATATTCTGTAACTATCTTGTCCATGACGTCAAGGATTCCCTTTTCATTTGTTCTCAGTTTACCTCTTCGAAGATTCCAGGAATGCCCAATAATCTTACTCTCTCTAGACTAGGGAAACGAGTTCCCTTTCGACTTAATCCCAACTCTTGTGATTTTACAGATTTGGGTCCCATTGTCAGTCAGTCGTCATCTGATTTAACCCAATAAAATTCAATAAACATTTATTAAACACCTACTGTGTTCCAGGCACCATGCTGAGTTTTAATCTCATTCGGAATTCTGCTGGCTACACTGATCATTTGTAATCGACTTAGCTGTTCTCAGCAATGCAATGATCCAAGAGGATTCAGAAGGCTTCATGCCCAGAGAGAACGGATGGAATCGGAAGGCAGACGGAAGCTTGCTGGCTTTTACTTCCAATTTTTTGCCTCTGTTTTCTTCCCCAACATGACTGATGTGGAAATCTGTTTTGTATGACTGCACATGTAAAACCTCTATCAGACTGCTTGCCAGGAGAGAATATGGAATGTCAAAATGATTTTTCCATGTGGGTGGAAAAATAAGATACTTTAAAAGAGGAAATTCTGCTACAAAGGTTTGGATCTCTTTTCCAGAGGTCAACGTGTTCCACTTTCCATTTCCAATCCCGAGATTCTGTCTACGTCTTCCTTTTAAAACATTAAAAGAGCAACAGAACTAAAAGGCAGATATCCAAATGATGACTGCTCGGCCTCTAAGTTCCCATAGCTTAACAATGTAGAAAAAAAGAAAATTGGGTAGATTTTACTATTAAACCATTTTTCCATCTTAGAAGCAATCAATGTGTATTGGTTCCAAGGCAGAAGAGTGGTAAGAGTTAGGCAATGGGGGGTAAAGTGACTTGCTCAGGGTCACACAACTAGGAAGTGTTTTGAGTCCAGATTTGAATGAAAATAACTTTTTAATGGTCAAGGAGTATATATAGAATCCAACTGAGTTTTAGTCATGAGCTAAGAGACAGCATTGCAATGCACTGTCAATAACAGGGAACTCTTCCACCAAAATAGTTGGAGGACGTCAACGGGCAGATTCAGACCCAGGTATCTGTGTCTTCCCCCTCTCCCCCATCACTGAGTGGCCTCTGACTAATTCCTCACCCATCAGCTTGACATTCCTTATTGTAGCTAGGTGGCCCAATGGATAGAGTCCTGGCGTTGGGGTTAGGAAGGAAGGCTTGAGTTGAATGTAGCCTCAGACACTGACTAGGCTGCGCAATCCCTGGCAAGTCCCTTCATCTCTCCTAGTCTCTATTTACTCACATTGGCCTGATAATAAGAGCGCTTCCCTCAAGACGTTGTGAGGATGCAGTGAGACAGATAGGTGTCGAAGGCTCTGCAAACATGAAGGCGTCTCCTCGATGGTCATCTGCAAACCAGGTGACATTACAGGTCCTTGATAGGTACTCCAGAGGATTTGGGGTTTTAAAATTTTGTTTGCTTTTATTTTTTTTTCAATGGACAAACATTTATCTTCTCTCCCTCCCATCTCCCTCTCCCTTCTCTGAATCTCAATTTCTTTTTTCTAAACCTTTGCAACCAATAGGTATAGTCAAGCAAAAAGAATGTCCCACAAGGGGTGTCTTGCTCTGCTCATTGAGTCCATGACTTCTCTGTCATAAGGGGGGCCTCTGGCTTCATCACTGTTCCTCCAGCTGACTTTAAACGATGGTCAATAAGGCCCTGATGATGACTTCTCCTTGGAAAATCCTTCTGCCCCTATTCTAAAATGCCTGATCAGTCCTACCATTTGGTCTCCTGCCCTTCAGACAGTGTCTTATCAATGGCAAAATGGGCTCTTCAGTTTCATGATGAGTCCTATCAGCTGGGAAAACAGCACCATGAGACAAGGGCAGGAAGCAGAGAAGACAGCCTATTCTGGTTGAACTTGGTGGTTGTCAGTCTCTGGGAATCCAGCAGGCCTCCCTCCATGAAGGGTGAACCCCCATTCTCGGCATCTATGGGATGAATTAGTTAGCTCTGTCCCTCACTTGATCGTGAAGGCCTCCTACTAGGGTTCAGATCCATTGAGCTGAAGCAACTTCCAGACCCTTCTCCGGGGATAGGGGAGCCCAGTGGTGAGCCAAGGTTTTAGCAGAGGTCAGAGGTTTTCAGAAATATTCCAGACTTCCAAGTGGGTTAGAGATTTTATTGGACTCTGTGGTGCTCAATGTGCTCAGTGTTGAGGACAGGGATCGATTGTTGCTCTCCAAGGTTTTGACCCTATGGCATCTGGCCATTTGGCGACCAGCTACAGACTCAAGTTGTGGGGGGATCTCTTGATGGGCTGTGGAATCTGTTGGCAAGTGAGGCTTGCAGAGACTGACCATGAGAGATTTGGTTTTGTCTGCAAACCTCCATTAACGTTAGCTCCAACAGACCCGTCCTTGGGGAGCCAAGTACACAGGTCTCAGGAGAGGTGTGTGCTTAGCATGGCTGATCATCTAGGTTCATGAAGGGGATGACATTTGACATTTCAGATGGGTCTCAAGCAGGGCTGAGATTTCCACAGAATGGGCCATCGTTTTATGCACGTCTACAGATGTGCCATTGAATTCTACTGGAAGAGAATCCAAATCTCTGGGTACAAAGGCTGGCAGAATCCAGCTTCTGGGAGGAAACCTCCAGCTCTGGTAAAGACCATACTGGTGCTACCCAGTGGAGTCAGAGTTGTGTCTCAGTGTGAGGAGATAAAAGGGATGCTCTGGGCTCATACCTTTGCTCCTGCTACTTGCTTTGCCTACAATGACCTCATGATGAAATCTTGGAGGATATGCAATATTCAAGGAGGACACATCTGGTTCCAGGGCTTGCTGAGACCTTTTCATGGCTGCCCATCCACCTTCTTCTCATCACCAACACTGTTTTCCATTTGTCCAAACATGATAAAACTTTGTGGATGTGTCCTTGAAGCATTTAAAGATTCTGTCATTGTAGGAGGCCACAGGATGTGAGAAGGAGGAAGGGGAAGTGGGGTGCATTATGCTAGATAGATTGTGGACTTATCCTCTTCCAGCAAAATATTCAAATCCAGCAAAGGCAGCAGCCCTAAGGCAAAATGGAAGACTCCATGTCAGTGGATTGGAACACCCCGGTGGGAGAAGAGTTTGGTGCTGACTTGAAGGGAAAGCTTTGCCAACGTACTCTGGGCACCAATGAAGCAGAAAAGGAGTGGGCAAGCTTCTAGAGACCTGGTGTGCAGCGCCACGTTTATTTATGTGACCCAGAACACTTGTGAACACTTGATGAAAATCCTGGGGAAATTCAGAGGCAACTAAATGAAAAACGAGAACTCCACAGAGTTTACTGGCAGGGTATTTTTTCTGTCTCTAAGAAGGCGGCTCTTTAGTCTATGGAAAGTAAGGTGCAAACAAAGCTTAGAGAGATGCAGGATTCTTGGCTCAGTAAGAAGGCAGGGGAATTTCAGTTTTATGTTGACAGTGACAATGTAAAGGCCTTCTATGGTGCCTTGAGGACTACTAATGGGTCCGAGACATGTGGGGAATCTCAACTAAGTCCTGATGGAAGCACACTGGTCAGTGATAAGGATGTGATCCTGGAGAGATGGGATGACCACTTCCGTAATGTTCTCAACAGATCATCAGCAATGACTGCTGAAATCATTGATTATATATTTCAGGTTGAAGTCAGTCTTTCTTTCATTGAACTTCCACTTGAAGAAGAGGTTTGGACCCTTACCACCTCCCATCTTAGAATGTGTACTGATTCTTAGGCAGAAGGGCAGTCATGGCTAGGCAATGGGGGTTAAGTGACTTGCCCAGGGTCACCCAGTTAGGAAGTGTCTGAGGCCAGATTGAAACCCAAGACCTCTTGCCTCTAGGCCTGGCTCTCAATCCACTGAGTCACCCAGCTGGCTGTCTAGGAAGTTTAAAAAAAATTTTTTTTGTTAGCATTTCTCATGCTCTTGGCCATTTACATCAAGTCTCAGGAGCTCCTTTCTAGCGTGAGGAGAGAATTGGACTTTCTTAATTTATTTTTAAATGGAATCAATCAGCAACCTTTAATTTAATCAAAGCCACTCAGGGGGTCATTAAGCTTTCCTGGGTCTCGGTCCAACAACACCAACGACTGATTGCCTGTCTGAACTGGATTCTCTAGAGGTAGCACACACTCAGCCTGTCTCAGAGGGAAGACATTCTCTTTTCCCCGAGACCCTCCTCTTTCCCAGCTTTTTTGAGTGGTGTGAGCCCTGAGGACGGAGCAGGCACATGGCATGCCAGGTGTGGCCAAGCAGTGAACAGAAGAGGATGATCAGATGGCTCTTTGCTTTGGCACCATGAGGGAGCTGCTGTGCCAGGAGGGAGGTTGGTCAGAGGTGGGATGCGCTCTCCCCCTTCCTGTTCCCTTCTGAGTCCTGCATTCAGGAGGCCCAGGCTCCTTGTCCCAGGTGACAGGAAGCTGGGAGGTTCGGGTGTCCTTTAGGCACAGAAGGATCTTCTTCACTCTCTTTGCCCACTGAACCCACCTGGAGACGGGTTAAGAAACTGACATTCAGGGCAGCAGGGAGAGGGGAAAGACCATCATGCCACAAGATGGGGCCTGAGAGTCATTCGGGTTTCTAAACACTTTCTGCACATTCTGTTCTTCGTGGCCTGCTGGCCTGCTGGAAAACAACTGGCCCTCCGGCTTTCAAATCTGGATATATCTGAAGTTTCTCTGAAGTACAGACCAGTTTAGGGTGTTCATAGAAGGGCAACATGTCATGCCATCCTCGTGGCAGGATTCACGTATCCATCTGCTGGACTAACTTTCTCTTTAAGGTCCAGCTAGGTTTAGCAGCAAGGCCCCTGCTCACCTCTGGTAGCCCAATGAGGAAGGGGGGAGACAGGACACTTAAACCTCAGGGCTTGGGCCATATGAGAAGTCTTGGGGGCTCAGCCTTCCAGCCACTCCTGGAGAGGCGCTCTTGGAGGGATTAATCGGGAGCAGACCCAGAGGCAGGCAGGAGCATCCACAGGGAGGAGCACCACAAGGGAAGTCACTGGGCCCTGCTCAACTGGGAGAGGACAATGAACGGGTACGTGGGCTCAGGGAGCAGTTCAGCCTCCTGGAGGGATTAAAAAGACGGCAGGCACAGAGGCTTCCCAGACTCCCCAGGGCTCAAGAGGCCACCTTCAAGATGGGTCATTGTTGGGGACCTTGGGGTTCACTCAGGAGAGGGTAGGGGTTGGAGTGAAAGGATTGGGTGCTGGTCCCAGGGGCGCTCTGCTGCTGACTCTCTGGAAGCAAAGAATCCTGGCTCTGAAGCCAGAGGACCAGACTGGGATGCATATTGTCTGTTTGTGCAACCATCCAGCCCTGAAGCTTGCCTTTGAGCCAGTCTTCTGTAAAATGGGGGAGGGGGACCAGTCCACATCTACCTACCTTCTAGCTCTCAGCTCTCACTCCAGTGGTCCGTCTGGGGCCTCCTTTCCACCAGGCAGTGAGTGAAGGAAGTCCTTGGCAAAGGCAAAGCCCCTGGTCCATGACTGGGGTGGGGGGGCTCCCTTCCTCCATCCTGGTGTTTGGAGATCAGTGGTGGGTACATAGTGTTCCAGGTCATGGGAGCAGGGTCATTTAGTGCGGGGAGCCAACAGATGCCCCCTGGTTGACAGTCACAGTGGGAAGCCAGGAAACTTCAAAGCAGCTCCCCCCCTCCCGAGAACACAGTCCCTTGCTAACCTCCTTCTGTGACTTCTCTCTCTCCTACTTTCCCTACTAATGGACTTGTTATGATTATTGCTTCCTCCCCAATATAGGAGAAATAATATGAGAGCAAATACTTATAGGATCAATATATATATATATATCCCACATTAATCCCCCTAGGTTATTGCCCCCAAAGATTACATTCACAGAATTAAAACCTAAAGATCATTACCCATTACCCCTCCTTTCCCTCTCCACAGAGTTACATTCACTCCCATTATAAGCCAGGCCAGCCAAGAATATCAATCACCTTCAAGCCCAACTCTACAGGACACACTTCACTGATTTGTTATATAACAACCAAGCAACCTTGCCAGGTGCCTGAATCAAGCACAAGAAATATACAACTTGGAAATTGAGGAAAACCCCAAATCTGGTCTGTCTTAAATTACCCTCTAACCATGTACCTAGCTGAAATGTTTTGTTACTCATCTCCTAAGTAATTGTGATTGATTGTGAAAGCTGACCAAAAGTAACAATGTTTCTCCTAGGTCAGGGAGAACTAACCTCTAGATCACCCTGTTTATGTCATTCATCTATAGCAACAATGTTTCATTGACTATCTCCTTAGGCTAGGCATCTGTTGTTAAGTTCCATGGAAACATATATGTAGAAAATTGTGTGCCAAAGAAGTGTGTAGAGAGAAGGAATTAAGGGAAGGAGAGAGAGAGAGAGAGAGAGAGAGAGAGAGAGAGAGAATTAATTTAAACTGCTCTGGCTCAGGCTGAACCAAGCAGTAGAAAAAGGCCTAGCCTGAGCCTAAGGGAGAGTGAGTCAGTCTTTATTACTCACCACAAGACCATCTCCAAGCTGGGTTCTTCCACTCCAAACTGAAATTCCTCTCCAAACTAAATTACCTCAACTGACTTTTTATCCCTTCCTTTAAAAGAAATTTTCTCTTATGTCACCTCCCCTAAATTTTCACATCTACCAATCATAATAGACACTTTTTTCCAGGACTGCCAATTCTTAGTTTTCACCTTCTTTGGTTTTCACTTTCTCTGGTTAGATTAAATCTTCAGAGTACTTCACACCTCTTTGTTAAGTTTGCCTTTTGTAAGTTACTTGACCTTTTTAGGTACTAATTTAACCTTTACAGGTACTTAACACCTTTTTGTATTAGATCTAAAAATAGACCTATCTTAAGGTTCCAGTTTTACTATAAGGTATGAGTTAGGGACTTTCATTGTTTAATCAGAAGTTTACAACTTTTATCTTCCCCTAAGGCACTGTCTGAGTAGGGTGGAGTAATTTTAAAAGTTCCCAATACATTCCTAATTCTTGTTAGACCAAGTATCTCCATTGTTACAATATAAAAATAGCTAAAGTACAGTCTGAGTAGTTTTTAAAATGCACAGCAGAGAGATCCTAAGCAGTGAAATTTTGCTGTTGTGATGTACAGAAATGGAGAAGAGTATGCAACCATATTGAAGAATAAAAAAATTCTCTCAGTTCCATAGCCTTCCCTCTGTTGACTATTTCCTACTTATCCTGCCTATCCCTTGTTTTACCCATAGTTCTTTTCATGTCATTTCTTCCATTCAAACATAAGCCTCTTGAGGACAGGATGTTCTTTGGCTTCTTTTTGCATCCCTCCTGTTTGGCACAGTGCCTGGAGCTTGGAAGGCCCTTAATAAATAGTAATTCATCGATTGAAGAAATAGTACATAGACAATGAGGGAAAACCAGGGCAGAATTGCAGTATCAGGAGGCACGTAAGCTCTGCCTGTAAGGTGTTTAGAGGAGAGGTGGGCACACAGTGTGGGCATAGAGGGCAGCATCCTGTGCAAAGGCAAGGAGATAGGAGTTAAGATGTCAGGTTTAGATAACAGCATGGAGAATGGCAGAAAAAACCTTTCCGTTCATTCTGTATAAAGGTCAGCATCTCCAGGAGAAAGAATGTTTGATCTAGTGCCAGAAGCACTTATTGGGTCAAATGATTTTTCGAAATCCTGAGGGGGGAAGGGGTAGAAGGTTCACTGGGAGAAATGATGGACATACCTTCAAAAGGCATCAAACCTCTTTTATTTTAATAGGAAGAGGCCACAGAACCATTCACCAAAGAAGGGCAAGCTGAAGAGTATATGTCTTATCCTACCTCAGTATAACTTCTCTGCATTCTACTTCCAGTAACAAAACATTTAATAATGTCCTTCCAGGTTCCGTCCCAAGTCTCTTTCTCTTCTACCTCAATATCATTTCACTTAGTGATCTCATCATTTTTCACAGACCAAATGCTCATCACTATGCTGATGGCTCTGTTATGTTTATCCAGCTTTAGTCTCACTCCTGGCTCCATTATTACCGCTATTACTCAGTATTGTTCTAGAGATGCTTGTAATGATCAGAGTAACCTTGTGCTTGAGAAACCCAAAGGTCCAACCAAGCTTTTGGAATGAGAAGGCTCTATTTGACAAAAATTCCTGGGAAAATTGGAAAGAAGTTTGGCAGAAACAGGTATAGACCAACATTTCACACAATATAACAAGATATGATCAAAATGGGTACATAACTTAGACATCAAGGGTGACACGATAAGCAAATTAGGGGAGCGTGAATATTATACTTGCATCTATGGATAAAGGAAGAACTTATTACTGCACAAGATATAGAGAGCATTATGGGATATAAAATGGATCTTTTGGATTTTATCAAATTAAGAAAGCAACTTTCAGAATGGATCAAAGCTATCTTCTACATCACTGCCTATCAGAGGAATGCAAATGAAAACATCTCTGAAGTATTGCACATCACAGAGCAGTTTGGCCAATATAATAGAAAAGGAAAATGGCAAGTGTTGGAGAGGATGTGGGTAAATTGAAGCACCAATACACCTTTGGTGGAGTTGTGACATGATCCAACAATTACAGAGAGCAATTTAGAAATATGGCCAAAGAGCTATAAAACTGCGTGTCCTTTTGAGCCAGAAATAGCACTATTGGGTCTATATCTCAAAGTGATTAACAAAGGAAAAATAAAAAAGGAGGGGCAGCTAGATAGGAAAGTGGATAGAGGGTCAGACCTAGAGTTGGGAGGACCTGGGTTCAGATCTGACCTCCGACATTCCCTTAGTTATGTAACCCTGGGCAAAGCATTTTATTCCAGCTGCCTAGTTCTGTCCACTCTACTCTTAGAACTGATATTAGGACAGAACATTAGAGTTAAAAAAGAAAGAAAAAGAACCCGTATGTACAAGAATATTCATAGCAGCCCTTTTTGTGGTGACAAAGATTAGAAATTGAGAAGATACCCATCAATTGGGAAATGGCTGAACTATTTGTGGTATATGGCTGCGATGGTGTAAACCTTAAAATTTCTTAGACTTATAAATGTTGGAAATTTCACCATTGGGAAATTTCATACTTGAAAAATTTCCTATTGAGAGTGGGAACTCTATTGGAATGTGAACCCCATTGGCATGAGAGGTTCCTCCTCCTCCCTTCTTAAGATTACTTTAGGACAGAAACCTTTTGCTGAACAATGGAAAGGGCTTTGACCTATGCTTAAGCATAGAACAGGAATTTCTTTGAGTCATGATTGATTTTAGAATTGATACAATGGAGATACTTGGAATGACAGAACCAGGTCTTGGAAATTGCAATCTCCACCCTACTCAGTCCTAACAGGATTTAGGAAGGGCTGCAGCATAGATCAAAATTTAATTATTCCAATCTCTACCCTACTCAGGGTAACAGGATTTAGGAAGGGCTGTAGCAAAAGATCACGATTTAATTATTTGAGAATATGACCTTCAACAGACATGTGCAAAGCCACAGACCTCTGGGCGGTCCTGGGTTAAGCTAGAGCCACCATTGGCACAGGGAAGACATGGACAGTGATTGGTAGATGTGAGAACTGAGGGGAGGGAACTTGGATGGTTTCTTTAAAGATAGAGGGGTCTGAGGACGGGGGTGGTTGGTTGGAGAGTTTTTTGGCTCTGAGAGGTTGTGCTGCTCTGAAGGAAGCTGGAGGTGGAGGCCCCTGAGACTGTTTCTCCATTTTGGTCACGTGAGTGATAGGGACTGATCTCCTTTCATTGCCCCAGCTATCTAAGGGCTTGGGCCTTTTGGCCCAGCCTAAACAGAAGGGGTATTTAAGCCCTATTCCCTTCTCTCCCCTTTCTCTCTCTCTATCTCTAATTCCTTTCTTCCTCCTGTTTGTAATTAAACTCTATGTATAAAAGGTTGACGGCTGACTTGAGTTTTCATTTAGGAATTACATAGCTGAATTCCTTGGTGACCTTAAATTAATATATATCAGTCTTTTAAAGTGATTTCCTTGTCACAATGGAATACTATTGTGCTATAAGAAAAGACAAGCAGGATACTTCCAGAAAATCCTGGAAAGACCTATAAACTGATGCAAAGTGAGCTGAGCAGAACCAGGAGAACTTGTACAGTGCAACAGCAATCCCATACAAATGATGAACTGTGAAAGCAGTACGATGGTTTAAAATATTTCTGAAGGACTCATGATGAAGAATGCTATCCACCTCAGGAATAGAGGGGTGCATTTGATGGTACATGAGAGAGGGGGGAGGGAGAGAGAGAGAAGGAGGAAAGGAGAGAGAGAAGGAGGGAGGGAGGGAGAGACGAGGGAGGGAGGGAGGGAGAGAGAAGGAGGGAGGGAGAGAGGGAGAGACAGAGACAGAGACAGAGAGAGAGACAGAGAGAGACAGAGAGAATGGAATCTTCTCCCCCTCGAGGCAAGCAAAGGAGGGGTGTCTGATATTGAAGTCTGGCCAGGAAAGATGAGGGTGACTGTGGTTTCCCCCCCTTCAGCCTTCAGCCTATGATGGCTCCTCACTAAATCTGCCTTGTCACTCCCCATAGCTAAGTTGTTTCTACTCAACAACGTTCTTTCTTTAGGGGAAGAGGAAGATTCCCTCACATCTTCCCCCAATTATAACTGCCCTTTAGTTAGTCTTTAGCCAGTTGTAGTGGATAACAGAATTTATTCTAAGGTAATAGGAATGTAGGATGAAGTTAGGAAAGGCTGGTAAGTTGAGGCAAAGGAAGGAGGAGTCCCTCACTGTCTAAACCCTCCCCTCAAAATTGAGGTGACTTGGGCTTAATGTCCTCAAGCCCCTGAGGGGTTCAGAGTGATGAACCCTGACTTTAGCCCTGCCCAGCAGGTGCCTCAGTTCAGGTGAGGAGACTGATGATTCTCCTTGTGGACTCTCTTCAGTTTCTGTCCACTTGTTGGAGGGTTTTAGGGGGATAGAGTTCAGGAGTCAATGAAAGAAGAGGTTTTCTTGGGATTGGGACCCAGGCCAAGACTGGACCATCTCAGTAGCTGGGTCAAACAAAGCCGGAGACCCTGGCTCCACCTGCCCCTCTGGGTTCCTTTCCTCAGGATTCCAAATCTTCTCCTCCCATCCCCTGCTGCTGCTGCTGGAATCTTGGCAGCCATGTCAGGCTTTTTCCATTTCCAAAAAGGCTCTGGCCTTTCTTCTCTCACACGTCTCCCTGTTTTGTCTTGTCCGGTGGTGCCATCTTGATCCCACGTGAATTACTTCCCTTCCTTCTATTCCTGTGCTGTTCTATTTGATATTCCCATCTAGCATCCCCCTCCCCAAATAACACATTTTAGCCTAACCTATCTGTGAGCTATACTTGAACCTATTCTAAGCTAAGATCTGGGTTGCGGGAAAATGGATGAGGTTAGGTGTGTGCCATAAGGGGTTCGGACAATGTAACAATTTCCTCTCATACGCAACAATTTCTTGGGTGACGTTATGTACAATTCTTGTCCGTATGCAAAGCAGCGTCATATGCAAGTTAACAGAAGCTTTCTTATACTGTATCTCTCTAATGCTTGTTTACAATTAATCTTTTCTAGAACCTTCTAGATATATACTCTTCTTAGGGTTCATTCTCTCCCTAATGCTACTCTTTGTTTATGAATTTCCCTTTTCTCCCTATCTATTCTCTCCCTGTCTGTTACAGGTTAATACATTAGTCCTGTACTATTGTAAGTTAGTTTATTAGCCCATTGGTACCCTACATATGTTCACGTATGTTTCCTATACAAATATGACACATTACATATATGTTCATAGGCTCTGTTCTGAAGTCATCCAGACAGAAGTGATTATCCCTTTTTGCCTGTATGAGTTCTGCCAGACTTGGCATATTTTTGTCTTTGTGTATGTCCTAAGTATGTAGTGAGGATGCATACGCTCACAACTCTCTGGAAGTCCTCTTCTCACGTTGCCCGATGAGCTGGATCGTCTTCGTTCTTCTTCTGCCAGATTTCTGTGCACGTGTGTGCATGTTCCCAAGTGTGCTGTTGACATGCACGACGATTGACCCTGTAATGGAAGCTCGTTCTCCATCAGGTCCTTGATCGAAAGTTCTTTGGCTGTAAGCAAAGTTCCTTTGCGTTCTTTGGTGCTGACTGGGGTGTTCGCAGGTCCTGAGCTCTTCTCCTTTTCTGGTACTTTCTGGTCCTTTTCTGGTTTTGTCTGTTGTCTCACCTTGAGTGTCGAACTCTGGTCAGGTTAACCACAAATACAGGACCGAGCGTGCGTGTGTGTAATGGTTTTATCGTCGTGTGCGTGCCGTAAGAGTGATTTTGTGTGGGGTGTGGGGTGTGCGCCAGGGCGATTTTCGGTAAAGATTGCCCGTGTTCTTCACGAGGGAGCGTACGCTGTTTTTCTAGAGGGCTTTGGTGATGTGAAGAACTTTACATTTGGCTTTCCCATTTGTCGACTTCATATTGGCTGTCATGTGGGCTTTCTGCATTCAGTGTTCTCAGGTGGTTGTTCCTTTATGGGTTGTGGTAATGACGAATCAGATCGGCCTCCCTCCTCCCTGTTGTCTCCCTCCCACTTTGTTACTCTCTTCAGTTGGTGTCAAGCTGGGATCCAGTTCTGAGTAAGTTGCCTGAAATATCTGACAGGCAACTCACTCCTTACGCTGTTGGAACAAGGGTTTATTTAAGGAAGGGAAATTGGCTAGGAGAGGGCCAGGGCTTCCCCGATCTTCAACAGAGGGATAAAATGACCGTCTTGGGGGAGGGATGTGGCTAACAGGTTTGCGGAGCTTCTTCTTGATGAGGTCGAGAGAAAAGCAGCAACCAGCCAACAGGGAAAGGATGTGCTTGGTTGTTCCTCTTTCAAGTGCCCGGCGCCAGCCAGGGCGAGCTTTTTTCAGCACTTTGGGCGCTTCTTTTTACTGCCTTCTCCGGCTGCCCATCGCATTCTCCTCCGGATGCTCCTGAATGGACAGCTCTGCAGACTTCCACCCCATTGCCTCAGTTGGCAGGTTTCCTTCCATTCTACGCGTTCACCATAGCTCTTCTACTACTCCTGGGCATCTTGTGGGGACGTATGGGTTTGCTGATGGTTTTGTAGGGACAACTCTTGTTCCATGGGCTGTGTGTGTCTGCCTGGATGCTGGGCTGTTTCTCTACTTTGGCCTGGCGTTTCAGTGAGCGCATAGTGATGTTTGACGTGAGAAGCGGGGTACTCTGTTGGCATCTTCCTCTCTCACTTCAGATAATTTGGACTCTTTGCACTGTCTCTCAGGGATGGCCTTTTGCCTTCTTCTTGAGATGCTGTCGGTAGGTCTCCGCACTAAGCGCGATCTTCTCTGTCTGTCTTTGCCATCTTTGGCAGTTTCCCTCCATGGCTAACTTGGGGTTCGATGTTGTATTCCTCTGGATTGAGTCAGAGCCTGTTCTTGCAGCACCCTCAGTACAGTGTCCCTGTTTGCTGGCCAGTGTCTCCGTGGGGTGCCCTCCCTTACTTCCTCCTCCTGGAAAAGCCATGCTTTAGGGGGAGGATGAGGGATATTGGTGGCCTGCTGCAGCTTTTCTGCTGTCTTGGTGCATTAGAATCTTCTAGACGGAACTGAACTCTCATGGTGTTCTTTTGTTCCCAGATCCGTGGCACCATGCAATGGATGTCCCTCGGGTAAGGTGCTCCAGTGGCATTCCTGGTGCTGCTCACTTTTATTCACTGGGGATCTGGGGACTGTTTGAATCATGGCAGCCAGGGTCTGTCAGCCTGGATCACTTGAGTCAGCTGGCTTTCCAGTGCTGCTTTCTGTCTAGTGTCTCCGGTTTCTCTGACTGGACTAAGGCTTCTTCATAGCCTGAGTTTTGGAGGTCTTTGCTCTAGTCCCACTCTGGGTCAGAACAAACTCTCTTGTGTGCTTCCCTGTGGAACTTGCACCCGTCATGGTATAACGTGTCCTCAATAGGTGCTGCACTTTGGCTTGTGATGGGTTCTAAGTTGGAGAAAGGAGGATGAGATCTTCCTCAGTTTGTTTCCTGTCATAGTTCTGTAATGCAGCCCAGGGTCCCCTTCCCCAACCTCGGACTTCTCACAAAGCTCCTGCTAGCTGTGGACCCCTAGTGCAGACAACATCTCCTCCACTGATTTTGTGTCTTCTATGCCGTGACCTACTCTTCAGGCAGGATCAGTTGTTCTGGATTCACGGTGTTGGCGAGCCTACCTCTTTCCCTCTCTTCCAAAGCATTGTGGCCTTTTCTGTAGAGCTGGATGGTTCTTGGTCTTCATCACTTACACATACACACCTCCAAAGGAACAACTGTGGAGTTGAATTCAGATCAAAGAATATGTTTTGAGGGGAGGATGGGAGAAGGGATTTGTGGTTTCTTTCACAACATGAATAAGATGAAAATGGATTTTACACATGCATAATCTGTGTCAAATTGCTTACCGTCTCAGTGGGGGGGGGGGTAGAAGGGAAGGAGGGAGAAAATCTGGGGCTCGAAATTGTAAGAATGATTGTTAAAAATTATTACATATAATTGGAAAAAATAAAAAATTCACCACTTTCTGACCTTCGCTTTCACTTGTCTAACTACTGGAATCCCCCAAGTGGCTGATCCGTAAACATCCCAAACTCTAAATGTTCAAACCCAAACTCCTTCTCATTCTTCTGAAGCCCTCTTAGTTTTCTGAGCTTCCTGTTACTACTGAGGGCCCCACCACCCTTTCAGGCACTAGTTCCAGGCAGGGGAGACCATCAGAGAAAATGCCTGGTGTTGGGAGATGGAGCCTGGTGTGCCAGGAACGGTCCAGGTCAGTGTCACCAGGTCACAGAGTAGGTGTAGGAAGACTAGACAGGGGAAAGGACCCGGTTATTAAGGGCTTTGAGTGCTGGTACAGGACTTCTATCTGGTCGGCAAGGCATTAGGGAACTCCTGGAATTTGTGGAGTGGGCAGTGGCATTGGCATTAGGTGATGGGGACTGGTGATGGCCTCAGACATAAGAGGGAGCTAATGAGGTCAGTTTGGACAAGCTGAGCTCAAGATGCTTATGGGACATCTAGCTCAAGAATTCTAATGGATGGCTGGACGTGTGAGGCTGGCGGACAGGAGAGAAGTTAAGAATAGATCAGATAAATAGATACGCGAGAACTAGTGTCGTAGAAGTGATCCCTGAATCCCTGGGAGCTTATCACATGGCCTAGTGGAAGAGAATAGAGGGGACCCCAGCAGAGCCTTCGGGGAAACCCACGGTTAGCAGGCATGGCCTGAATAAAAAGCACAGCGCAGGAGACTGTCAAAGAATGGCTAGAAAGGCAGGAGGCGAGTCAGGGGCACGAAACCTGGGAGAAGAGAATGATGGTGAAAAGGGCTGCAGAGAGGCCAGAGTGGATGAGGACTGGGGAAAGGTCATTCTTGTTATTGTTCAGTCATTCAGGCATGTCCAACTCTGCGACCCCTGGACTAGAGCCCGACAGGGTCTGTGATCCTCCATTATCTCCCCAAGTCTGTCCAAGCTCACGGGCATTGCTCCTTAGTTGGCCGCTTCTCCTTTTGTCTCCCGTCTTCCCCAGCATCAGGGCTTTCCCAACCAATCCTGTCTTCTCGTCATGTGGCCAAAGTAGCTCAGCTTCAGCGTTTACCCTTCCACTGAGGAGTCTGAATTAATTTCTTCAAGTACGTTGCTGTCCGAGGGAGTCTCGGACTTCTTCTTCAGCCTCATCATTCCCAAGTATTCATTGTGCAGTGCTCAGCTGTCCTCATGGTCCAACTCACCCGGCCATACAGCGTTACTGGGAAAACCCTAGCTTCGACTGTACAGACCTTTGCTGGCAGGGTGCCGCCTCTGCTTCTTAGTATGCTGGCCGGTTTTGCCATAGCTCTCCTTCCAAGGGGCAAGAGCCTTTTTTTAAACCGTGTCTTTTGTGGGATCAACCATGCATTGGTTCTAAGGCAGAAGAGTGGTTGAGGGCTAGGCAATGGGGGTCAAGTGACTTGCCCAGGGTCACATAGTCTCTAGGCCTGGCTCTTTACCCACTGAGCCACCTAGCTGCCCCCATGGTAAGCATCTTTGACCTTCATGGCTGCAGAGGCGGTTTGCAGTGATCTCTGAGCCCAAGAATATACAATCTCACACTACTTCCATTTTTTTTCCTCCCTCTTTTCCGGGAAGTGATGGCACCAGCGACCCTGATCTTAGCTTTTTGGATGGAAAGCTTCAAGCCAGCACGTACACTCTGGTCTTTCACCCTTCTCAAGAGGCTTCTTGCTTCCTTCCTTTCTGCTCTCGGAATGGTATTGTCTGCATCCCTGAGACCGGCGCTATTTCACCTTAGTTTGGGCGCGCGATTGATCTGGTCTGGCATTTCTCACGATGGCCTCTGCGTCTAAGTTAACCTCGGTGCCATCATAAGCCTTGTCATGCTCCTTTGCCGGTCACTCGTTCTAGGCTCCGTTCTACCTGTTGCTCAGGAGACAGGTAAGATGCTCTGGAACGCCCATCTCTTGGAGGACTTGCCCCATTTTTGGGGTGAACCATATAGTTAAAGGCTTTAGTGTAATCAATGAAGCAGAAATAGATATTTTTCTGGAATTCCCTTGTTTTCTCTATAATCCAGCAAACATTTCATTGATCTCCACAATGACAAGGCAGTGATCTGGCGGGGGAGGGAGGTGACTACTGTTGTCCATTAAGAGCCTGGGGGGGCTCGGTGGCTCAGCAGCTAGAGCACCACCCCTGGAGTCAGGGAGACTCAGCTTCCTGAGTTCCAATTTGGCCTTAGACACTTACATAGCTTTGTGATCCTAACCAAGTCACTCAAGCCACGTTGCTTAGTTTCCTCATTTGTAAAATGATCCAAGGAAGGAAATGGCAAACCACTTCAGTGTCCGCCAAGAAAGCCCCAAATGGGGGCACAAAGAGTTGAACATAGCTCAAATGATTCAATAACAAAGTTTCCTTTGAATGATGGGATCGGAAGCTAGACTGTAGAGAGTTAATAAGACCATGAACCGAAGGGAATGAAAGGGGCAGCTAAGTGGCTCAGTGGGTAGATCGCTGGGCCTGGAGAGGGGAAGTTTTAGGTTCAAATCTGGCCTCAGACACTTCCTAATTGGGTGACTCTGGGCAAGTCACTTAAGCCCTTACTGCTCTTCTGCTTTGGAACCAATATTTTTGGTCAATTCTAGGACTGAAGGTACAGATTTAAAACAAATGGAAAGGAAGTGCAAGCCCCTATCGTGGATGACTTTCTCAAGGAGTTCAGCCCCGAATGGAAGGGCAGTTAAAGGACAATAGGGAGTAGGTATGAAAGGATCTAGTGAGGGTCTTCTGAAGATGAGGGAGACACGGGGATATCTGGAGGCAGTGGGGAAGCAGCCCATACCCAGAGAAAGATTGCAGAAAAGCAAGAGTGGTGATGGCAGAGGGTACAACCTTCAGTATTCTGGCTCCCAGGGGTGCTTCTGGCTGGGCTCTTGTCTTTCCTTCCTCCTTGCACTTCTGGCCGAGGGGGATGCTCATTTTCAGTCATGTGGGACTGTTTGGCCCGAAAGGCTGAGCAGCCTTCCAGGGAGCTTCTTTTGGAGGTTGTCTGTATATATTAGGTCAGGGCTGGATTCAATAGACCTGGAAGGACTGCAGGGATCTCGAGGCATTTGCTACTAGTGGGGTGTGTGTGTGTGTGTAAGATAGGGAAGGTCAGAGTTCCCGTGAGTATGACATTTGATTCTCATGGTAGCCTTTTGGGGGAGAGTGGGTGCTATGTGTATTGTGATCTCTGCTTTTGAGATTGGGGCACTGAGGCTCACAGCTTAGGGGACTTGTCCAGGGTCACGTAACTCTCTCCCCTCTCTCTAGAGGAAGACGGTCAGCCAAAGCTTAAAGGGGTTTGTTTGCTGCTCGCCTTACACTCTCTTCATTCCAGGCTCAGCCCTTTTCCTAGGGACCGGGCTGTTCTCAAAGAAAGGCACAAGATTAGGGTTGTCTTCCCACCAGCGACCAGCCTTGCCTTTCCCGGCATCTTTGAAACTCACTGGAAAGAAGATGAGAAGCATCCTGATGCCAGCATCGCCTCTTATGCCCCAGGCCCTTGGGCAGACCTTTGGTGGGCCAGAACTCAGCTGCCTCTTCAAAGAAAAGCATTTAAACTCAATGATCCGTGAAGGGGGAGTCAAGACACTTGAGTTCATGTCCCACTAGTGACTTAAAGGGAAAGTCTGGTTGGTTCCTTTTCCCTTTCTTGGCCTCAGTTTGAAAGCTGTGTGAAACGAGGATAATTCGATGATTTCAAACACTTCGGCACTTGGACAGCATGAACAGTCTGCATTTCCCTCTGCCTTTCCATATTGAAAATGTTGTTAGAATTACCCATCACTCTCCAAATGGGGACTTGAGCACACATGTGACACACACACATGCGACACACACACACACACACACACACACACACACACACACACCCTCTTATACTCTGACTTTCCTCTGTTCTTCTGTGCATTCCACCAGGGAATTAAGAGCATCTGCCTGGAGGAGATGGGTCAGACTTCACCCAGTCTGGAGAAAAGGCAGAGACTATTGGGAAAAATCTAATTGGGTTTAAGGGTAATTGGGCCAAAGGGAAGCAGACAGTGACATCGAATAAATCAAGTCCCGTGGCCAATGAAGGATCATTCAATTACTGAGAATCTGCCCTGGAAGGGTCCCAGGTCCAACCAAATATTCCAAATCTTCTTCCCAGGCATGCCTTTCTGGGCAAACTGATAAACGATCCAGAAGGGAGTGTTACAAAGCATGAAGAGGGCCATCTATCAAGGACAAGAGCATCGTCATCCCCGGTCATCTTTTCTCATCAGACAATGAAGCTCAGAAAGTGACTTTGGCATTGACAAGCCTGTGCGCTTTCCTAACAGATGGCAGAAAAATCTGGCACCAGTTTGGTAATGATGCGTCCTCCACCATTACCCTCCCTCTCAATTACCACCCAAAGATTCTCATTATCTGGACACATCTTCAGGATGTGCATGCCTTAGGCATTCAGGGACTCTTCTGCTGGCATGTCACGCACACTGCCATTAGAAGGAGCCACGACTGCAGTCCTTGGTGGCATACAACAGTCATTGCCTAGGTCACGGGGGTGGGGGTGGGGGGATGCTGCCCCTTATTATCATAAACAAGCATGAATGATGGAGTCACTCACTACCTCTGGGTCTCCTCCTCTTGCTTCTCTGCCTCCTCAGAGTCCTGTATTCATGTCACTCATCTCCAATTAGAGATCGTCGAGGTAAGAAATCATGGAATTTCAGATGTTGGCTATAGATGACCTTGAAAAGGTCCTCAATGTCTGTCCAGTCCAACCTGTTCCTGGATAGCAACCTTCTTGACAGCATCCCTGACAAATGGAGGACCACCAAGAAGAGCCTGTTATAGCTGGAAACAACCCAGTTCACTTTGGCATCTCTGGGATAGTCAGAAAGGTTTTTCCTTCTCTCTAACATTCGAATATTCCAATGTATTTATGACCTCATCAACATGGGCATTCTTTCTAGATGGATCATCATCTCCACCATGTGCGTGGAGTGCTGGCCTAGATTCAGGAAGACTCTAGTTCAAATCCAACCTCAGACATTTAATAGTTCATTGACTTTGGGGAAATCACTTCACCTTGTCTGCCTCAGTGTTCTCAAATTTAAAATAGAAGTAATAATAGCATTGTTGTGAGAATCAAATATGATACTTTTTTTTAAAACCTCTAGTTTCTGTCTTAGTGTCAGGCCTAAGACAGAACAGCAATAAGGGCTAGGCAGTTGGGGTTAAGTGACTTGTCCAGGGTCACAAAGACAGAAAATCTCTGAGTCCAGATTTGAACCTAGGTTCTTCTAACTCTAGGCCTGATATTCTATCTACTGTGCTACCTAGGTGACCTAAGATAATACTCACCAAAAAACATGCTCATCATGTTCCTGGCACATCAGCCTGTGGGCTACATTCATCAGCTATTTTTCACTTTTATCTTGTGGCCAGCTAGGAACTCCAGAAACTCCCTTGGAAATGAGATTGGTGTCAGATTACATTCACATATTCATTTAGGTAATGTCACAATGACTCTTATATTAGTAAAAACTTCTTCTGGATCAATAAATATTCTTCCATTGGTGGCCAGTTTTTACTTTGCAAAGTTGTGCTTTGATATTGTATTTATATGAGTCTCGAGTTGACCTTGGTAATTTCACTCCCAGATATTTTTAGGAATTGGTGATTATTTTTTAATGGGATTTCATTTTCCATATTGCGGCTGGATTTTATTATTGCTAGACATGAATGGTGGTGATTTGGGGGCAATTTCTTATATTGCTATTTTGCTGATCTTATTAATTGTCTCAATTAGTTTCTTGGCAAGTTCTTGAGTTTTCTAAATAAACCATAATGTCTGCAAATAGGGCTAATTCTTTCTCCTCTTTGACAATGTTTATGTCTTTAATTTTTTTTCTCTTCTCCTTTTTCTGCTATATTTTTTAGAGCTGTGTCAAATTATAGCAGAGAAACGGGGCATCTCTGGTCCTTTGTTTATTGGTAGAACTCCAATTTTTTGTTGACTATAATGGCAGCTTATAGTTTTAGATGTATGCTTTATATTACATTAAAATGTAATGAGCATCTAGGTGATGCAGTGGATAGAGGACCAGACTTAGATTCAGAACTAATCTTACTAGTTCAAATTCAGCCAGCAACACTTACTAGCTATATGATCCTGGATAAGTCACTCACCCTTGTTTGCCTCAATCTCCTCATCTGTGAAATGAGGTGGAGGAGAAAATAACAAACCACTTGAGTATCTTTGCTGGAAAAACTTCCAATGGGATCACAAAGTGCCAGACATGACTGGAAAGTGGCTGAACAAAACCACCACACTAAAATGGCCCTTCTATGTCTATGCATTCTAGCGTTTTAAAATCTCATTGCTGCCAAAGGCTTTCTTCTGCATTAACTGCTCCAACCATGCCAATCGAGGTGCAGTGCCTTCCTTGTCTTATATTGTTTCATGAGGTGTTTTATGTTAATTGTCCCTAATAAATCCTGGTTTCAAATTGCAGTCCATTCACATCCTCTATCACACCCTCTTTCCTTGGAGATCATCTTTAATCCCAACTCTTTCTATATTTTTTTCAATTGCATGTGAAAATAATTTTTGAGGTTTTAAAAATTTCGAGTTCCAAGTTCTCTTATTCCTTTTCTCTCTCTCACCTTGAGAAGCCAAGCAATTAGATGTAGGTTATACATGGGCAGTGATACAAAGCATTTTCATATTAGTCATGTTGTGGGGAAAAAGCACAGATCTCGCACCCCCAAATAAACTCAAGAAAAATAAAGGAAGTAAAGAAAAAGAGGTAGTTTTGATCTGCATTCAGATTGGAACTTCTTTCACCATGGATCTTTTGGAATTGTCTTGGATCATTATTGCTGAGAATAGCCGTGTCATTCACAGCTGCTCCTAACACAATATTGCTGTTACTGTGTACAATGTTCCCCTGATTCTTCTCACTTTACTTTGCATCAGTTCATGTAGGTCCTCCCAGTCATCATTTCTAATAGCACAATAATATTCCATCAGAATTATACGCCACGACTTGTTTAGCCATTCTCCAATTGATGGGCATCCCCTCAATTTCCAATTTTTGGTTACCACATAAAGAACTTGCTATGAGTAGTTTTTGTTTATATAGGTTAGTTTACTTTTTAAAAAATCTCTCTTTGGGGTACAGATCTGCTACTGAGCAAAGTTCCAAATTGGTTTCCAGAATGGTTGTTTCAGTTCACAGCTCCACCAAAAGTGTCCTCAAAACACATCCCTACCAATATTTGTCATTTTTCTTTTCTGCCATATTAGTTAATCTGATAGGTGTGAAGTGGTAACTCAGAATTGCCTTAATTTGCATTTCTTTAATCAAGAGTGATTTAGAGCATTAAAAAATATGAAAATAGATAACTTTGATTTTTTAAATCTGAAAACAACCTGTTCATATACTTTGATCATTTATTGAGTGGGTAGCGACTTGTATTCTTATAAATTCAACTCATTTTTCTATAAATTTGAGAAATGAGGCCTTTATCAGAGAAACTTGGATTAGATTTAGTTTCCAATTATTTTTAAATTTATGTTTCCACAGCCTTTTATTGAATATAATTTTTGTTGCATTATGCTTTGAAAAGAATATATTTTATATTTTTGCTTTTCTACATTTGTTTGTAAGCCTTTTATGCCTAAATACATGGCCAGTTTTGTGTAAGTACAACTGAGAATAAGATATATTTCTTTTCCAATTGAATTTTCTCCAGATGTTTATCATACTTAACTTCTAAAATTCTATTCATCTCCTTAACTTTTCTCATTATTTTTTTGGTTTCATTTATCTTATTCTGAGAAGGGAAACTTGAGTTCCTCCATTAGTATTGTTTTACTGTCTACTTTCTCCAATAACTCATTTAACTTTTCCTTTAAGAATTTGGATGTTATAACATTTGTTTCTGTCCATTGTCTCTCCTAATCTTGCCTTCATTCTATAAGCCTCCCATCCCCACTTCTCCTATCTCCTATTCCTCCTACTTCCCTGAAGGATAATATAGGTTTCTATACCCAACTGAGTGTATTTTTATTTCCTCTTTGAGCCCATTCCAGTGGGAGTATGGCTCAAGCATTTCTCACCAGCCCGTCTTCCTCTCCATTGTAAAAATTTCTTCTGTTGATCCCTCTTTTATGTGAGATAATATATCCCCATTCTATCTCTCCCTTATGGCTTCTCCCAATGCATTCCTCTTTCTCATTTTATTTTTTTATATCATCTCATCATAGTCAACTTACTGTTGTGTCTTCTGTCTTTGTATACTCCTAACTGCCCCAATAATGATAAAGTTCTTAGGAGTTAAAAGCATTATCTTCCCATGTAGGAATGTAAGCATTTTAACTTTACTGAATTTCTTGGTTTCTCTTTCATTGTAACCTAAGAGCAGTATAATAAAGCTTATTGTGTATAAGGTTCTCCTTGTTCTTCTCACTTTCCTTTGCATCAGTTCATGTAACTCTTTCCAGGCTTTTCCAAAATCTTCCTAGCCATCATTTCTAATAGCACAATAGTATTCCATCACAATCATATACCACAATTCGTTCAGTCATTCTCCAGTTGATGGGCATCCTCTCAAGCATAAAAATGTTTCTCTTGAGTCTTGTATTTGAAAGTCAAATTTTCTATTCAGGTCTTTTGGTCAGGAATTCTTGAAAGTCCTCTTTCATTAAATCTCTGTTATCCCCTTAAGGGTTTATATTCAGTGTTGCTGACTATATGATTCTTGGTTGTAGTCTTAACTCCTTTGCTCTCTGGAATATCACATTTCAAGTTCTCTGATCATTCAATGTAGAAAGTTCTAAATCTTGTATTATCTTGGCTGTGACTCCATGATATTGGAATTTCTTCTTTATGGCTGTGTGTCATCTTTCTTCCTTCACTGGGGGACTCTGAAATTTGGTTATAATAATCCTGGGGGTTGTCATTTTGACATCTCTTTCAACTTTGGGAAGGCTGAGCCTGTCCTGAGATAATAAACACAGACCACCATATGACAGGGACAGATTGTTGTGTTTAATAAACAGGGGAAGGTGAAAAGGGTATTTGGGGTAATCTAAACTAAGGTCAATCTACCTAAACCCACCAGACCTAAATAAATTGTGAAAGGATATGCTATTTATTAAGCCTGGCAACACAGACTGGAGTCAAGTCATTTTGGCAGAAGTGTGGACAATGTATTGGAGGGAGGAGAGGTTGGATACAGCCTTGATATGGGGTTACTGTAAAGGAAGCTGTCACTCCTAGCTCATTCAGTAAAACTGAGGCTTAACTGTGGATACAGAATCCTCTCAGTTCTCATCCAGAATCCTCTGGAAGCCATAAGGGAGAGATAGAATGGGGATATCTTATCTCACATAAAAGAGGGATCAACAGAAGAAATTCAACTCAATTCAACTCAAATGAATGAAACAGTTTTTTTACATAGTTGCAGGGTACTGTCCTAGGTGCTGAATATGCAAAGTCTATAACAAAACAGTTCTCTTTTCAAAGAGATTTTATTCTAGTGTTCAGGAGGGTGAGTGGGATATACAGCAATATAGAGCCATATACAATACAAGATAGAGAGAGGTGGAAACAGAAGAGAATATAAGAGATAGGGAAAGGCTGGTAGTTATTGCAGTTAATAGAGCATGGACTTGAGTCAGGAAATTTGAGTTAAAATATGGCCTCAAACATTGCTAGCTGTGTCACCCTGGACAAGTCACTTAACCCCCATTTGGCTTAGCTCCTTATTTGTAAAAAAAGGATGGACTGAGGAAGGAAATGGCAAATCATTCTAGTATCTTTGCCAAGAAAACCCCATGGACAGTATGATTCTCAAGGTTAAATGGTCAGACATAGCTGAATGACTGAATGACAGAAACAATGAAGGAGAGTCCACCTTCATCTGAGGGGATTAGAGAAGGGTCTCTGATGGTGGTGACACCTGAGCTAAGCCCTAACAATTCTGAAAGGCAGATATGAAGAGGGTCAGGGGAATGGGTTTCATAAATTCATGGAAATGTGAAACAAACATTAAGTTCAGGCAACATCCCCTTCATTTCGACTATGATCTAGAGCATATGAATGGAGAATACTATAATATAAGGCTGAAAATCAGTGGAAACCAATTGTGGAAAGCACTAAATGTCAGGCTAAGTAGGGAATTTGTATTTTATCCTTGAGGTAAAAAGGGAAACACTGAAGCTGTTATTTCTTCAAGGAAGTTATATGGTCAGATATATGCATTAGGAAGGTAATTTTAGCAGCTATGTAGATGGATGGGGAGGGAAGAGTGGAAGGAGAGAGCATATCGAAATTGTGAAAGGATATGCTATTTATTACGCCTGGCAACACAGACTGGAGTCAAGTCATTTTGGCAGAAGTGTGGAAAATGTATTGGAGGGAGGAGAGGCTGGATACAGCCTTGATATGGGGTGACTAACAGGAAGTTTGTGCAGTAATCAATGGGAGAGATGATGAGGTATAGGTCTAAATTAATCCATGGGTGAGATTAAATATTTTCATACTAATTACTAAAGTAGGAGCATCTCTTTAATTAATTAGCTTATGAGCCCCCAACCTATTTTATTATTATCATTGGTTATATGATTGGAGAAAACTCTTTTTAATGAATATTTGCTCTTTTTTAATCAACCCTTGGCCAATCTCATAGGCTTAAATAAACACAAGATAATAAAGTCTATAATTTATTAATAATGCAATAAATCAAAGACATATGTTTAAAAAATATTGGCAGTGAACACAATTATAGCCAAAGTAATCTCCAATCATGATCCAAATGGCTGATTTCTCATTAGTTCTGGAAACACAGTTCCACCATTCGTTTCTCTTTGAGTATCAACTAAAATTTCTCATGAATTCTCTATATAATGTTTATTTTCAAGGTAAAAGTTAAAATAGTTCTTTCAGCTCTCTTTCATCATCTCTCTCTAATGAACTGTCTGAATGCTACATCAAAGTCTTCTTCCCACTTTGTCATAATCTCTAATTTGTCATTGGTAATTAGCCTTTGCTCTTTGTTGTCAGTGATCTACTTGCCATAGAGACAGATGATTTAGAAATGGCCTTGCATCTGGAACCAATCTTTTCCTGTCTTTTAGCTTATAGTCAACTTCATTTTCAGGATATTATTTATTGTTTGACAAGTCCAGGGCTTCTGGACTCTCTTATTGGAGAAAAGAGTTTAATGTACACTGATTAAAGTCTTCTTATTGGTATAGGTCTGTTTCTCGGAGTGTTTAGCAATGCATTGATCATAATACAAAGATTTCTTAAAGTGCCAACCCTTAAATTAATGTTTATAAATGGTTTAAAAACAGGAGGATTCAGCCTTAGTCTTGTCTTTCCCATTTTCTGACCTGGTCATTGTAGAAACAAAAGCTCCCACCCATAAGAATAGGCACCAATTTTTTGCTTATGCAGTAGCCACGGCCCACAGATTCATCTTCTTTTGTCCAACCTGTTGGTTTCCATCCCCAAACTTGGTCTTATCCTCAGACGGTAGCCTCAGTGCGTTTTGGGGATGACACGTGAATCATTTCCACTCTGGCATAACCTGCCAAATGTCATGATCCATCTATGTAGCCTTCGAGGCCCCAGGATCCATAATTCATGAGCAGGATGGGAAATAAATTGGAGTGGTACTTCTTTGGTGAGAACCAGTACATGCTGTCATGTATGTGCTTCATACATGTTAGATGTAATATCTATTTTAGGTGAGATGACTTTTCAGAGACAATCAGCCTTAGTTAACAAGGGACAAATCCATGTTTAGGTTTTTGTTTTGGGAGGAGGGCATTTTCATGATCGTTTAAGCCAACAATGAGACCAAGAGATGAGTTGAAGAAAAGAATGAAACTGAGAGCAGAGCTGAAAGAGGCATGCTTTGCTGCCGTATTCTTTCTTTTCTAATTTATAAAGACATCTTGTTTTACCAATTGCACGTAATAACGATTTTCCACATAAGTTTTCTGATGCCCTGCGATCCTCCCCTTCTATCCTCTGGATTATATATGTATTATCACAGCGTGTTCTTGCAAAAAGATTTTGGATTTTTGTCCATGAATGACCAATGTCTTGCAGGAGGTTGATTTGTGGACCAAATGCCATTGAAGTTGAAATTCAATTGATTTGGAAACTGCTTGTTAAACAGGTAAGTCGCTCCCCTTCCAGTTTTCGTGGCCCACGTCCCCGCCTTTACAAACTTTTCATGCCAAAGCCGTGGGCTAGCTGCCTTCTGTAACAAGTGCCATTGTGACTTCCATGCTCTGGGAACCTTTTCTTTAAGCTGCATTTCCACCCTGCAAAGGCTGTTCTAAGTATGGTTCTGCATTAGGTTTCTGGGAATTGGTCTGCACGACACAAGACGGGAGAGCTAGGGAGGGGAAGGGTGTCACAGTCTAGCTCATCAAATTACCTTATTTTGTGCATGAGGAAAGTGGAAACGAAACGAAAAATGAAATCCTCAAAAAATGAAATCCATCATGCTCACATAATGGATTGAAGGTCGCATAGCTAGTAGGTGAAATTTGAACCCAGATTCTCCGGCTTTACATCCACGGTTCCATGTAGTAAATGAAATCTAACCTGTCTTTCTTGAGATTTGGCTTCAAGGTACCTGAGGTCAATAACACTTTATCAAAGGGCCTTGAGCAGAGAGGGTGAAGCAGGGCACCACTGTGCTTTATTCTATTGCTCTTCCCCCGGAATTTCCCCCCAATACGCTATTGAGCGTTCCTGAACCTAAAATAGCATTAGCATCCTCGTAGAATCACCATAAGATTTTGCTCCAAGCAAACAGAATTGCCGTCACTTGTGAGTAAGGCAGGTTACAGCAGAGACAATGAGCCAGTTTATGACACAAAAGTGATAAAAATAAATGAGAGCAAAGGAAGGGGTCCAAGCTGTAAAGCCTCCTTCCTGTAGCACTCTCCCCTTAATGCATGCTCATGACGTACGGTGACCAACTCTCGTTAGCTAAGGATGCCCATGTCGCCTCATTTCCAGGACCAGAAAGAAATCGAGAAGAGTTTCCTCAGCTCTGCCATTGGGAGAGGAGGACTACCCAAGGGGCAGCATCACCTGGAGCCATTGCTGCTGGGCAAAGAGCTGCCTCACACTTCTGATGAAGTTGGGATCTCTCCGAGTGTTCAGTCTGTGGCAGCCCCTCAGTCTCTGGCCACTTGGGAGTCATGAAACCTCCTTGATACCAGAAATGGCAAATTGAGGAGAGCTCACCTCATGGCAGGGGTCACTACATGGTACAGTGGATAGAATGCTAGGCCTGAGCCAGGGAGATTCATCTTCCCAAGTCAAATTTGATATTAGCCCTGTGACTCTGGCAAATTAATTTGCCCTGTTTGCCTCAGTTTCCTCATCTGTAAAATGAGCTGGAGAAGGAACACAGACTACTCACTATCAAACCCCAAACTTCCTGCCCTGTCTCTCCTCCCTTCCATGCCTTGTTTCCTCTATTAGAATGTAAGCCCCTTTGGTCAATTGTCCAGCTATCTGTCTGCCGATCTATCTTTCTAGCTACCCCCTTTTTCTATCTAATAGAATCTAATGAATATTTGTGCTTCCAAAGAGAGTGTGGCTGTACTCCCTTGTCACTGCTTTTGGGGTTCCCCTAAGAGGATGGAGAAGCTTTCATTCCAGAGTGCTCTTCCTCCATCAATTACTCCCCCCCCCCCAGTTTCATTTCACCAAATAACATTTATCAGTTTTTTAAAAGGATCTTTACCTCATAAATAAAAAGAAGGGAAATATGAAGAAATCCCCCATTGTCTGGGGAGGGGCACAACCATCTAGCTAGCGATTGGCTACCTACCACATGGTTAGCACAATGGAGCCAGTTCTATAATGCTCCAAATTAGGGGGGAGCACGGTACTCCCATTATATGCCATCATGCCTCTTCCCCAATCTCTTTCATGTATCAGTTTAGTACTCCAATGCCTGCTTCCCTCACCCTTCTTTGCATTACAAATGGTAGATTGAGAGAGAGACAGAGACAGAGACACAGAGACACAGAGACAGACAGAGGGAGAATCAGCTTAACAAGGAGGCCGGCTCCTTGCAAGGGAAAGACAGTGAAAGAAAGAGATAGATAGATAGACACAAAGATAAAGAGCAAGCTCCTGCGTGGCTGGGAGAGATAAAGCCGAGTGGGTAGAACACACAATACCAAGATTGTAGCTAGGTCTTCCATTGATTATGACAAAGAACCAGATTTGTAGAGAATGTGAGTGTCAAGCATTACATCATGTGTAGGAGGCAGAACTTTCCCACAGAATATTGTTTATGAAAAGACTTTCCCCAAAATATTTCTAAAGCTATTGTACAAATGCAAGCCATTGAGGAATATTGACAATAATTTGGGGGTTCGCTGGAACCAGGGAACAAGAGCGTCTGGGTCAGTTGGCCATGACTTTGCAAAAGTTTCATTGGTCATCAAAACAATGAACAAGTCAAGGATTGTTATGAAGGAAGCTTTCAGGGGATGTCTTTAGCAAGACAATACTTTTGAGCTGCTGATTTGACAGCTGGCCCTGCCATGAAATCCCAGGCAAATTTACAAGCATGTCTTTTATGGCTGCTTTCCTCAGTGGGCCTAATTTGTCTTAGGTTTCTCCATAAGTCACTATCAAAGGATTTCTGCATAAAGGGAGTTTGGACAGGCTGACTACAGAGCTCCCTTGCAACCATGAAGACCCTCGATTTCCCATTCTCCAAATTCCTGCTGGAAATTCCCCCCTCCTCAGCTTCTGGCTCACGTCTTCTTCCATTTTCCTAAAGCCTAGAAGTTCCTTAGCTACACCAAAGCATGCCTCTGATTCTCTCAAACTCCTTTCCTTGTATCTCTGAGAAATTGCTCAGTTTTCTCCTCTGGAGGAAGTTGGAGGTACAGTGATTAGAGCACTGGGCATGTAGTCAAGAACAAGTTCAAATATTGCCTTGAACAATCTCTAGCCACGTTACCCTAGGTAAGTCACTTAACCTCTGTTTGCTCCAGTTACCTAAAATGGAGAAAATAATAGTGCCCACAGAAGTCTCTTGCTGAGTGTATTGCCAAGGGCATCCCAGTTCAGATCCAGTCTAGACGTGGCACTCTCGGAGGTCCCTTCTGGGGCTGAGATTTGGTAATTCTATGAAAGTCTGTCTCACTTTGGGAAGGATCCTCACCGCTTGGGATGACCAGAACAATTTAGTACCTGGTAGCAGAGCCTGCCCTGGCTCTGCCATCCTCTCAACATCTCTGGACTCGTCCTCAGATGGCAGACAGGCTGTGTGTGGGTTCGGAACCTTTTCACCTCAGCCAGACAAGCCAGGGGAGGGGTCCTCTGTATTACCTTAGAGACTTCCATGAGGTCCCTGAGCTGCGAGAAGACCCCTCCAGGGCAAAACTTGTTTATGGCCGTCCTCATCATCACCGTCAGAGATACCAAAAATTTCTCACCCTTAACGTGAAAATTCTCCTTTCCAAATGTTTCTTTTCCTGCAGGTGGCTGGGTAGCCCGCCCCCCTGTGAAACAGCAGGTCAGTCCTTGGCATCTGCAAGTCAGAGGCTGAATCTCCCAGTTTTCTGCCAGCCCCCCAATTCCTTGTGATGCCTCTCAAAGGGAGGAGATGCTCAAGCTGCCTCTGGCATGTCATTCTGCACGGTACCCGCCTGCCAGGAAATCCTTCATACAGTGCATGGAGATCGGTCCTCTTGAGGAGGGTTTCTCTGCCCTCCACTGTTGCCCTAGTAAGAGCCTGGAACACGAGCGGCTCCTGAAGCACTCACTGTCTGGAAAGCACGCCCCCTCTAGAAAAGTAACTCCAACTCTACGTATTTTAATGAGAGACAAACCATTGACATGGAAGAACTTTGGGTTCTTTTTTTTCTGCTTACAAACTGTTGCTTTTTTCTGTTTACAAATGGTCTAAAGATAGCAAAAATGCTGTTCAAAGACTTTGCAACATCACCCAAAATGAAAAGGATGCTCATTATCTATTCCAAAATGCTTCAACCCAGGCAGATTTTCCATTAAAAATGGATCGGCTTAATTTAAAACTGAGAAGGAAAAGCACTAAACAGAAAACTGCTCGGCATAATTACAAACTATCCCTGAAATGTGCAGAAGTCTAATGACCTTGTAATGATAATGAGAAAGATTTGCATCGACATCACATCCTTCACCGAGAGGGTTGCCATAGTGCCCAGCAAAGCTTCAGATCCAGGGACAACGTCCCCATCACCGAGAGGCTAAAAGGCCACTAGCTGATGGCCATCTCAGCATCTTGCAACAGCTTCTGCCTGAGGAGACAGCCCAAGAAGAAGGACTTCTGTGATGGAAAGTGGAAAGAACTGGAGGGAGAGGCATGAGAAAGACGAGCCTGACCAATTTCTTCCTCTCTTCCTGTCCTCTCTCTTCCCCTGCCATGCCTGGACATGGCTGTGGTGCTTCCCTCCTCTTCCATGATGTCTCAAGAGGGTTTCCAGGAAGTGGGAAAGGAAATGGATCTCTGTAATGGCGTGGGTGACCATTCAGTCACAGTGTCAGGTCAACGTCTCTTCTTTGGGCATGGCTGGGAATGACGCAGATGAACCAGAATGGGCCAGGTTCTCAAATCCGCCTCAGAGCCGTTGTTGCCCAAATCACCTCTATCAGGAAGCGTTGGGAGGAAACATCGAGAACATGCCTTTCAATGATCTTGTCAGGATGGGTGCTCCTCCAGCACTTGGCCCAGAATCTGGAATACAGGGGCGCCCTAAGGAGTACTTTGTGAGTGATCGGCACAGCAAATGCCAGTCTCAGCCTGATGACCACTTGGGAGACGTCGTTGGACATTTCGGGGCCTGAAAAGGTTCACTGGTGGCCAACTGTCTGGTCATGAGGCTTAGTTGGGACAGCTCTTCCTTGAGTGTAGACAGGCAGTTCAGCCCTTGAGGAGGTCCCAGTTGGATCAGACCTAGCAGAGCTTTAGATCTGACGCGGTCCTCAAGGAGCTTGGCCAGTAGGCGAGCTCAGAGAATGGTCCCTTGGAAGAGGCAACGCAGTCTTCTTCACTGAAGTGGGGGAACCATGTAACAGAGCTACTGGATACCCACCAGCTGTGGGTCCACCTTTACCTTTACAAAGGAATCTTCACTGTAACTAGGTAGCAAGTATAGACGGACCCACTTCTCACCCCAACCCCTGGAGGCCACCCCTTCTCCTATGACACTTCAGTCCTGGGGGAGAAAGGGCTCAGATTGTAAGAAGTCTCTGCATAGTATTTGTTCCACCCTGTTCACTTCCAAATGCAGAATGGCCAGTGGGTGGATAAGTCCCCATTTCTGCTTCTGTTGGACTGGGCTGGGCAGGTCACTTGGGATTTCATAGTAGCACAGCGAGGATTCATATGGTAACACTGGGTTAGTGAAGGACTTTATGTATGCCATTTTGATCCAGTGAGGTAGGTGTTATTATGATGCCCATTTTGCAGATGAGATAACTGAGGCTAGAAGAGATTAAATGCATCGTGCCTAGGATGATACAACCAGTAAGTGTCTGAGGCAGGATTTGAATTCAGCTCTTCTTGCCTTCAATAACCAGCACTGTATCTAGGCGGCTTCACTTCTGTGTGGAGGCATCTCTCCATTCAGAGGCTTACACATGTCTCTCCTACTGGAACACAGCCAAGGGAGAAGAACCATCAGACCAAGGGCGACACCCTGGCTGAATCCCCCTCCCCATTTTGGAGCTATGGCCAGTCCAAGGCTCCTTCCTCTTCATCACGTGGTTCCCTGCATGGAGCCCCTTCCTCATCGTTGGAGGATCCTCCAGGGTGTCCTCAGGGATTGCCAGCAGAACGCCCTGAATGTGCTCCTGAGGACGGGGCTCCCTGGCCAGGCTCCGCTTTCCCCCACACATTTTGGTGTGGTCTCAGACCCCGGCCTGAATGTGGGCAGGCGTAGCCCTGGGCTTGGCCAGTGATGGACACAACTTGGGATCTTTAGCTCTCCACTTACCCACACAGAACGGGAGGTTTTCATTTAAAGCAACGCCACGCCTCCGCGCTGGACCTCAGGGCTGGCTAGTCTCTGGGCAGCAGCCCGAAGCTAGGAAGGCTGCCCTTTGCCCTTCGGGGTCCTCAGCGAGGCCAGAGGCAGCGGGCAGGGGCAAGCCTGTTAGTTCTTTCTGAGACAGATGCCGGGCGTCCTGCCCAGACACTCCAGCATCACCTTCGTCCCCAGGAGGCGGCCCCAAGCTCAGACGAGGAGAGGCAACATATGGCCTGTCAGTGCCATCTGAGCCCAGGCATAAAGAGAACAGAGATGCTGGCGGCTTCATGGCGTGCCTCCCTGGTGCCCAGCCAAGGGCCAGGCGGGCTCCCTGCCTGCAGCCTCGTCACCCAAAGGTCCTTGGGAAAGAGCCTTCAGGGAGGAGAGGGATGAGCTCAAACGCGGGCCCTGAGTGACCCTAGGCAAGTCACCTCACTCTTTGCAGACTCAGTCTCCTTTCCTGTAAAATGGGCATCCCAGAAACATGTCAGGCTGGTAGAGAACTTTGAAGGTCATCTGGTCCCATTCCCTCATTTCATTGGGGAAGAAAGGGTTTAATTCAGCTGGATGAGCTTTCTGGGTGCTAGCCGCCACTGTTTCCAGGGTTGGGGACACGGAGCGAGAACAAAGCAGAAGCGCTCCAGATTCTCCAGAAGGTTCCACTCCTTCGGGGACACAAGTGGGGAGAAAACCTTTACTCAGAATACTCAGGATATACATTCACAAAGTACTTCAAAGAATTTCTTACGAGAGAGGAAGGACATCCTGGGGAGGGATGGACAGAAAGAACTTGTGTAGGAGGTGATGCCCAAGCTGGACTTGGAAGGAAGTGAGAGATTCTAGGGGTTGGACAGTAAAGGGAGAATATTCTCGTGTGTGTGTGTGTGTGTGTGTGTGTGTGTGTGTGTGTGTGTGTGTGTGTGTGGTCAATCTGGGCAAAGGCATGGAGGTAGGAGATTGAATGGTCATTTATGGAATATAGTTCCATTGACCAACAGGTAATGTTTCCTTTTTTTTTTAAACGATTACCTTCTGTCTCTGAGTCTATATTGTGCATACCTACAAGGCAGAAGGGATGACCTTAGTCCCACACAAGGGGTAATCCTCCAGCCTGTGAGTCTTCCATGGCATGGAACTCTCCACCTGGGGTAAAGGGGGTCTTTGTAACTGGAATACTTTTCCCTAAAGAAGACGGTTCTTCATTAGCTCCTCTCTGGGCCCATGTCCAGACCTCAGAGAACTTCCCAAATGACAGGAGGCTGGGCTGGTGAGGGCTTTGGTGCCACAGACAGGTCAGTGAGTGGCCACAGAGGGGAATCCCACAGGCTCAGCAATCACTCGACCCATTCTCCTTCCCGCGGTGGCAGCCACAGCTTCGTTCAGGCAGGACCTGTAAGCCCTGAGTGCAAGTGATGGCGGAGAGGGGCCGGAGGAGCCATGCTTTCCCTCCTCCTCTCCTTTGTCACCGTCTTAAATTCAGGCACCATCAAAGGTCCTGGCTCAGTCAGAGGTCTCTAAGGCAGCAGAGAGCCAGAGATGGCCAATATGGTGCAATCAGCTCTTGGTTCCATTTCACTGAGAGACTGACAGCCATCAGAGTGGGCCAGAAAGGAGGGACAAGCAGAGCCACTCGGCTCCCTCTCTGCCCTGCCCTGCTCTCCCAGGACACTGGGCAGGTGGATGTTTATAGAATCACAAAGAACCTTGGGGAGAAGGAAGAAAGAAGAAAAGAAGGGAAAGGAGAGAGGGAGAGAGAGACAGAGAGACAGAGACACAGAGAGAAAGACAGAGAGAGAGAGACAGAGAAAAGGAGGGAGGGACAGAAGGAGAGAGAGAGAGAGGGAGAGAGAGGAGGAGAGAGAGACAGAGAGAAGGAGGGAGGGAGAGAGGAAGGGAGGGACAGAAAGAGAGAGAGAGAGAGAGAGAGAGAGAGAGAGAGAGAGAGAGAGAGAGAGAGAGAGAGAGTGAGAGAGAGAGAGACAGACAGACAGAGAGAGAGAGAGACAGAGAGAGGAAGGGAGGGATGGAAGGAGAGAGAGAGCTACATATCTATATATGTATGTCTAGGAGCTTTATTGTCTGTGACCTCAGTCTAAGTCAGCAGAGGGAGGAGGCAGCCAAGAAAAAGCTACCTTGCTCTAGGGCTGCATTAAGAGAGTCGAGGCTGTCTAGCCTGGGTGGGGGGGGGGGGGGAGGTCCACTTCTCCCTTGAGTGTCTTGCCCATTTCCTTGAGCACTTGGCCACTTTCCTGGAAGGTCTCCACCTCCCACCCGCAATGGCTTCTGGCCATCCGTGTAGTCCTGGGACGGAGGAAGGAGCTTCCAGCTTCCTCTCTGGGTTTCTTGCTCCCTGGCTGACCCACAGCCTTCCCAGGTCATGGTGCCACTGCAGGAGTGCCAGGCTCCTCTCTGGCCTCGATGCCCCCCTTCACCACAACTGAATTGCTCAGGGTTGCAGGCTTCTCCGAGACATGATCCTCTGCAGCAGACAGTGAGCCCCGAGGGCTGGGGCTGGTTTTCCTCTTTGCCTTCATGTCTGCGGTGCCCAGCGTGGGGCTTGGCACCTGGTGGACGCTGAGTGAATGCCTGCTTAACCCCTCAGCCCTCTGCCAAGGGGCCTCCTGACGTTGGCAGCTGGGCAGGAGCCATCGGAGGGAGCCTAACCTGTCCAACGTGTAACTGTCTTCACTAGGTTTCAACACCGCCAAAGGCGACTTGGTGCGATCCATCCTCTGCCCGCGGCCCCTCAGTGCCAAACTCTGCAGTGATGCCTTCGACTGTATCTTCTTGGCTTTCCTGGGTGTCACAGGCTTCTTCTGTGCCTTCAGTGTATGCATGTACCAGGGGTACGTCCAGGGAGGCATGGCGGGGGGCGGGGGGGCATCGACTCCTCCTGCCCACCAGGCAGCTTTCCTCGGTTGGCCCCAGTGCCCGGGCAGCATTGTTATGTGTCCCTCCTCGCAGCCAGCCCAAATGCACTCAGCATGAACAGACTCCCTTGGTCAGGATCTAGCCACTTTGCAGCATTGGGTAGGGGTTTCCAGCCTCCCAGCACATCTCTCCCCACTCCTCTGGGGTTTAAGGTTCCCTGGAAATCTCAGCAATGAAAGCTTCTTTGGGAACGTCTTTCCTGACCTCAAGGGTGCCGGTCAGAGGTTTTCTCTGTTATTGTTGGCTTTAATTTGCATTCCTCAGCCCTTAGCCCAGTGACTGTCTATAGAGCAAGGGCTGCGTCCACGATTGTTCTCTCGTTCCTCATTCTCTCATTCAGGTAAACTGAGGAAAGCCCACAGGCAGGGACAATAGTGAGCCCTCCTCTCCTCTGGCCTTGAGAGTGCCAAAGGGGGTCCTGACGTCTCTGGGGAGCTTTGCTGACTTGATGGGATCCGTGGAGGAGGTTTGGCCTGAGGAGTTAAGGCGGGCTGGGGAGGGATCAGAACTCAGCTCTGTAGTCAAGCCTTTGTCAGGCTGCCTCAAGCCAGAGGGAGGAGAGCCATCGTGCATGGCCACGCAGGACACCACGAGGAGCAATGGATGAGCCACAAAGAGGCAGAATTTGACGCCATTAAAGGGGGGAATCCTTCCTGGAAAACCATCAGAGCTGTTCCAGAGCAGAAGGGGGTGCCTTGGGACGTGGGGATCCCCTCATCAGAAGCCTTCACGTCAAGGATGTTTGGTCCCTTGCCAGGAAGGCTGATGAGGGGGATTCTTGTCCAGGCAAAGAACGGGCTGAGGGATGCAGAGGCCCTTCCGCCTCCAGGACGCCCTCTCGGGGAGCACTGGGGACCCGTGGCACGGGCCATGGAGTGAGGACTTGACCCGTGTGCGAGCCCTGCAGGCTTTGGTGCTCTCCTGTCTGACACGAAGGGGCTGGCCCGGATGCTTCCGATGCGCTGGTCCTCCCTGGAGGTCCTCCCTGAGGTGCCGTGAGCTCTGGAAGGCCCGTTAAGCGATGAGAGCTTGGCATTGCCAGGCTGCCCGGGCATTTTCTGGTGTTCTGATGTGGGGAAGGAAGGAAGGAGAAGAAGTCAGAGTTCTATGAAAGTGCTCAGCCTTCTGCCTGGCCTGGTGACCTGCCTTGTGGAGGCTGCCTGAGCCCTAACATGGCAGCATCTGGTGGACAGGAGCCCTGCCCAGAATGGACCTCCCACCCCGCCTCTCACGTCCTGAGGGGGACGGTCTCCTGCCATCGTGGCGCCCCCAGAGTGCTCCAGCAGCCTAGAAGCCGCTGAGCCTCCGCCAGGGGCGCCGCCCATCGCTTTCCTGCGCCCATGGGTCCCCTCCAGACTTCTGCCAGAGACACCGCGACCACGTCCCTGCTCCTTCTCACGCTCTCGGCTCCTCCCGTGTGGCCGGCAGCCTTGACCACAGGGATCTTCTATGCTCAGAAGAGGCTGAAGAAGAAGATCTTTTGCGTCTCGCCTCAGAGAATCAACCCATGCGGCCAGATCAGCCTCGTTTGTTTCCACAAAGTAAGGTCCTGGCTTGAGGGAGGTGGGCAGGGTCACGGCCATGGCCGGAAGGGGCCGGGCTGACCGTCTACACTGACCTCCCCCTCACACGCTCACTGTAGAGACCAGTGGGGCGCTGGGAGACTCTGAAGGAGACGCTGGCAGGGCTCTGCCGCCATGTTCCATGGGTTGGAATCAGGGTTCTAAAAGGAGCTCCTTGCAATAAGCACTGGGGCTGGGGGGCTTTTCTAGCCTCGCGTGGCACTCCAAACGCCCGGGGGCCAACACGGATCCTGCCCAGTGCCTGTGCCTCCCAGTTCCTCAGAGAAGGCTCCAGGCATGAGGACATTTGGGAGCCGGGATGCCCACCAGAGCCCATGGAGAGAGAAAGGGGGAGATGGAGACACAGAGACAGAGACAGAGCAGAGCCAGAGCCAGCCAGCCAGAGACATGGAGAGAGCAGAGACAGAGAGACAAAGACAGAGATAAAGAAAGACAGAGACGTGAAGAAATCGAGACAGAGAGCCACAGGGACAGAGACCCTCATGCAAAGGCAGTCTGGTACAAGACCAAGATCTCCGGGCTGGGAGCCCTGGCTCTGAGTTGTCCCCTCTCTGCTTGGGTGCTCTTGGGCCAGTCACTTCAGGCTTCTCCGTTTCCTCATGCATAAAAGGAAAGGGGTCGAGGACGTGGTCTCTAAGGGTCTCTTTCATCTTTAAAATTCTCTAATTCAACAAATGTCTCTGGAGAAAAGAGCTCCAGGACTCTCTGCAGGCCTCTTGCACTGGGGCACCCATGCCCGGCTCAGAGGCCCAGCGTGTCACAAATCGTAGGGATGTCTAGTGTCCATTTTTTGTTCTTGTTCAGACACTTTCTCTGGCTCATTTTTATTCCATGAGGCCAGGCTGTACTAATGCTTGGAACAAGTACATGCACGTATATCTGCACACACATGACATAGATCCACATACATGTACACACAGTCAACACACACCACACCAGTGTCTACATAGATTATCTGCCCATCGATCGTGCTTGCACTCCTCTGCCTGCATTCTGCTCCCCTCGGGAGCTCACACCGTTCCTATTTCCTTGTACTTCTAATCCCCTGTAGCAGGAGCTTCGTTTCCACATCACAGAACCCTCCCACCCACCCCTTGGCTGGGCCATGGCTCTGTTTTCCCTTTCACACATGGATATTGGAACAAGCCTCATTCATCAGGAAAACATTTCCATCTGGATGGAACTGGAAGCTCTCTCGGAAAGAGATGCAGCCAGGGGATTTGTCTCCTAGACACACTGATCGGTGCCCTTTCCGAATCCTCTGGGGAAACACTGCAAAGCTTTCTGCCGCCTTAATGAGTAACTCCTACAATTTGGAGCTCAGTGCCGCGGAGCACAAAATGAAGATCTCTGGAGTCTGGCAGCCTCCTCTTGCATTTGATTCCCTGGGTGCTTGGTGAGAATGGCTGACCTTCTCTGGCTTCCCCAGGCAGTCAGCTTTCTAGCTCCCTGGCTTGGGAGGCCAAGGACAGACATGGATTCAAGTTCATTCTCCCCCTCTGATGCTTATGTAACAGCACAGACTCCAGTCTCCCTCAGGAAGTCTAGAATGCTTGTCCCCCAGCTTTGGACTGTGAGTACATATTATGTTCAGCCTTGGGGGCGGAACTGTAGGAATTCAATTTTAATTCAAATTTAATAGCTTGACTAAAACATGTGAAATTATAAATAATATGGTAGTTGCCAATTTAAAGTATTATTGCTCAAAGTTCAAATAAGTTTTAATAGCTTTTATTTACAAAAGAGCTGGAAAGAGTGAAAGTAGAGAAATACAGAAAGGTATGGAAGACATTAGCCTAACAATCTAAATATTGTCATAGTGCTCGTCTCAGCCAGGATTTGTTGACCTTCAGCTGGGATTAAACTCTCTCCAGAAGAAAGGAAAGGAAAGCCAGCTATTCACTCACCTAAGTTCTCTACAAGAGGCAGGTCAAGATGATGACTCAAGCTGAAGATGACTCTTGAAACCCACTTCCTTCTTGAAGCTGACTTCCTTCTTGGAGTCAACACCCCTAGCTCCCCAAATTCAGGGCCTTTTTTAGTGGCTTCTTGTTCCTTCCCCTCTTCACAAGGGCCAATCATAGCTTCCAAATTGCCCAGCACTATCCTGAGGGCAGTGTTTGTGGGAACCACTTCTCATCTTCTGGAGAGGTAAATACTCATCAAAAGAGTTCACAGATTCCTGGCTGACTGAGGTGTGAATTCTTGTTTCCTGGCTGATTGATTTGAAAGGGTGAAGAGCTCCTCCACCTAGTGCTAAGAAGGGTGTTCAATCTTTTGTTGATTTAATTCAAGAGTAGACAAAGGGGAGTTAATCCTGTCTTCACAATCTGGTGAGGTACTAAGTAGAGGTACTTAAGTTATTTTTAATCAAAGTGTTAACTCAAAATAGACAAAGGGAATAAAGGATTTCCTTTCACAAGTGTAAACTCAAAGAGAACAAAGAATTCCCTTTTACAGAACCTGGCTCCTAAAGTGATGAGCCAGCCTCTTTTCCCCACATAGATTGTTTCTTACTGACCATAGGGCTCAGGACAAAATTAATTTAATCTTTGATATGGCTCATATCTAGAGTCTCCCCAAAAGGGAGTAGAAATGTACTCAATGTATATTGTAGATCAGATAGATCACCGCTATTTATTTCTCCCGTTCAAAAGAAATATTTAAAACACAAGACTCACAAGTGTCCATCCACAGAGACCCTAAAACACTGACTCCCAGATTTAGCTTATCTAATCTCATCTGGGGCCTCCCTGTATCAAGACAGTATTTCTATTGCTTCTCAATAAATCTCCTTTCCACTCATTTTGGTGGCCATTCTAAAGCTTCTTGTCCTTCTTCAAGCCCGTCCTCATTCCACACTCTTGACTGAAGACTCTTCACATCATGCTTCACTGGAAAAATTGAGACCATTTGGCAAAAGATCCCACTTTTCTCCTCTTCACCTCCCTTCATTCCCCTGGTGATCTCTTATCCACCCCCCCCCCCACTTCTATCATATCCATGAGTGAAGAGGTGGTTCCTGTCTTTGCCAAAGCCAGCCCTCCTCCAGGCACTCTTGACCTCATCATCCTTTTTGGCTTCTCCAGCAGATTTCCTCCAGTATTATACCCACTCTTGCTCTTCCCTCTTCCTCTCCCTCTCCCTCACCTCCCCTTCCCTTTTCTTGATCTAATTGCTTCTTCCTTGTTGCCTTTGTATTCTCCAAGCTTCAAAACAAACAGAAATTCTCACTGGATCTCATCATTTCCATTTCTGCTATAGCCATTTCCCTCCGTGTGTGTTTTAAGGCTTTTGTTACTCCATGTATCTAAATGATGCTCCAGATCTGTGGCTGTACTTGAATGGTTCTTGAACCTGATGATGTGCATCATGAGCTTTTTGACTAGTCATGGAACAACAATAAACCTGTATTCCTGGCATTAAGAATTAGCCCTACCCCCAGCACTCATACCACCTTTTGGCATCCTCTCACTCCCTCCTAAACCCTTTATTAGCGTCTCCCCGTGTCCAGCTTTGCCTTTGAGAACTGCCAGAGGCATGGAGGGTGCCATACAGGAGATATGGGAGTGGAAAAGGAGGGCAGCTCCCGAGGTGCGAGTGAGAACAGAGGGAGGACCCATGGGCCCTGCTGGTGTGTGCGAAATGTGGCAAGACCTATGAGAAGATCCAAGGACTCATTAGATGGAGCCTCAGTAGGACTGCAGGGCAAGGTCCCCCAAGATGGGGAGTATTCACAGGGAGGAGAATACACATCTGGTGAAACAATGAGGTGGAGGCATGGCGACCTCTGAGAATAATGTGGACCCAGCCTTCAAGGACTGCCCTGAGCAGCTGGTCCTGCCCGCCTCCCTGTAGATGGTTTCATCCATTCCTCTGGCTGGCTGGCTTGGATGGGTGGCCCTGAGTGAAGCTAAGGGGGTCCTCCAATGGCAGACAGCACCTCAGGAGGCCTGAACTTGAAGGATCATCAGAGCTGTGCCCCATGGCCGCAGGTTTCCAAGCCCAGGTGACCACCACCCACCCCATCCTGTGGTTTTGCAGGAGGATTAAAATGGAAGCCACAGTAGCTATTTACCCTGCAGGTAGCCAGAAAAAGCTCCAAAAGAAAATAGGAAGCTCTTCAAGGCAGAAAACAGGAAGCCTTCAAGTACTGAAGGAAATCTCCTTGTGATTTAGATTTTGTTTGTTGAACCGGACATGTGTGTGTGTGAGTGTGTGTGAGTGTGAGTGTGTGTGTGAGTGTGTGTGAGTGTGAGAGTGTGTGAGTGTGTGTGATAAAGACTAGTCTGGCCACAGGGTCATGATCACTCATGCTTGTAGGGGCCTTAAAATCTCTTCCCTCTTTGGATCCCTACAAGCGCCCTGTGGTGGCCACACTGAAGGCGTTATTAGTCCCGTTTTAAAGCTAAGATAAACTGAGGCTCAGAGGCGTGTGCAGTCACATGTCAATGGGTGTCAGGCCTATTTGAAGCGCGGGTTTCTCATGCCTCTGACCCTAGTCTTCCTCCCACATCCTCCACTGCAATCTGAAGATGAAGCCCGCCCCCTCCCATGCATTGACATTGGCCACTAGCTCTGGCTGCCCTCCTTAGCCTCAGAGCACTTCCCACGTTTTTAGGAGATGTTTGAGAACTGCCATGGGGGCAGCTTCTCTCAAAGAAACGCAGGTGATGCCTTGGGCAGCCCCGCCGTGGGTGTCAGGGCCGTCGCTCCCCTCTAATGGGGCCTCCGTGAACTTTCTGCTCATGGAATTTGCCTTTCTTTTTAGTTAGAGCAAAGCTTTGCCTTCCTCCCTGTCCCCCAGACCCAGCCTGGGGTGATCCCAGTCCCCACAGGCTGACTGCAGCCCTACTGGGGCTGTTGGTCCCCAGGGAATGCTTCTTCTCGCTGCCTATTGAGCTTCCCTGCCCTGGCTGGGGCACCAGCATCTGCCAGGATGGACCTGGTCACTTCTTGGGCTGTTTATCTGTTTACACGCCAGTCTTCAAAGCGGAAACGCCGCGGCTAACCCTCCTGTGAGTTTCACGACGGGCACCCTGACAGAGGAGGGCCTCGACCCGGCGGCTCCTGGGATGGGAAGCTGGTGGGTGTCCAGTTGTAAGTGAATTTGTCTCTACGGGGTTCCGGGGGAATCTTCCAGCGGTCGGAGCCTGAGCAGCCTTCGGGAATTCTGGCCTTTCTAAGTCAGGTGAGGGTTGGTTTTAAAAGGAGGTGGTGAAGACGGGAGGAGAGAGACCAGAGAGGGCTGGGTGAAGCCAGCTCAGGTTCTCTCTCCAGTTAGGACAGACGGTGAGGGCCCACAGGCCAGCTTTCTGAGGTGATGGGGAGCCGGGAGTTGGGAGATCCGGCTTCATAGCTGGGCTCGAGTCATGACGGTCAGAATAGCCCCAAGGAGCTTTTTGGCGCCTCCTGGCAGCTGGGCCTCTCCTCTGGCTTCTCCAGTGGAAGGTTCTTCGTCTGGCGGAGCTCTTGGGCCCACCGTTGGCCATCTTCATCTCTGCCTAAGTGCAGAGCTACCAGGATTCGTGGAGGGGCCAGAGGCAGAGACAAGGGCACGGGCAGTATTCTGAGTCTCAGCCACTGAGCAAAGACCCTGAGGATAGGACAGACGGTAGGAAGCAGGCCAGACCTTTGGACGGACAGGACCATTGATTCTAAGTGCTGTGACTCAAGGTACTGGCAGGTCCTCTGCCCTTAAGCGCTTCCCCAAACGCTTCGGCCAAGTTCATTCTTCACTGACCTAGACTGAAATTGCCACCATCGGCAAAGAAGAGCACGTCTCTGCGGAGAGCCCCCAGGAAAACGTACCTACCATCACCAGAAGGACCTTCCAAGGCTCCTTATCAGGGTCTGGAATTGATGACTCTCAGGGCTGGGAGCACCCTCTGAGGGGAGGATTGGACTAAATGGCCTTCCATGGCTTCGTCAGCCCCGGTCTAGGAGCCCATGAGACGGGGAGTCACCCTCGAACAACAATCCCTCCAGCATCTGCCTTTATTAGGTGCCTCCAAGGCAAAGAGGGAGACCCAAAGCTGAGAGCTAGCCAGTGGATTTCTGTGGGTTTGGGGAGTCAGGGGCGCAGAGCTTGGGGAAGCTGGGCCTCGCCTCAATGGCTGTTTCAGGGGGGAGTCAGTTGGTTTCCTTGACTGCACAGTCCCCAGCAGGGTGCAGATACTCTAAGTCTAAGTGTGCCAGCTGGGCTGCACTAGACTGAGACTTCCCAAAGTCAAGGGGCTCAGGGAAAGGGCCTTTAGGGGTTTTGTCCGACCCATGACTTCATCAGTGCAGGGGCTCCTGATAGGCCCAATAGGCACGGGTGTGACCCTAGAGTTTGAGGGTTCTCAGGGTGAAGTGACCTACTCAGGGTCACCCAGTCAAAGGTAGAACCTGGGACCAGGTCTTCCTGACTCTCCATTATTCTATGCTATTGTCCTATGCTTTGTTTGGGGGAAATAATAGTAAGAATAACAATATTGAAATAAGAATAAAATGAAATGAAACAAATGGTGAATAAATTTAATAAAATGAATAATAATAACTCCCACTTCTATAGGCCTTAAGGCTCACCGAGTGCTTTTTGCTGAAAAAATGGGTCAGGCAAGTCGGAGTATTCCTTTTTCTCAGTCGAGGCACCTGGGGCTCAGGCAGCCGTTTCTCCGTCTCCCAGAACTAGTGCCCAAACAAGGCCCCCAACTGCATGAGGCCATCAGCTCCCAATTTCTAAGGAGGAGCCACCATCCAGCCTCTCCCCGCAGAGAGAAGTCTTGTAATGGTTTTCTAACGACCGCAGCCCCTTCCCGCTTTGATGCCCCACCGAGTGGAGCAGGCAGTAGAGGGCAGGCTTGTTCCAAGCCCCTTTCAGGGAAGGAAACACATAGCAGTCTCCAATTCACATCCTCTCCCAGTTTCCGGGCAGTCCACAGCTTCACCTCTGGCAGTGCCCCCCCTGGGGCCCCCTCTGTGGAGCCGTGGCCAGCTGCTGCTTCCTCATCGCTCTGGATTGGACAGGAGACCCTCTGGACTTCAAGATGCTTGAAGGCACCGGCTGGGTAAGGGCGTGTTTGGGTCCTCTGGGTGATCCCCAGGAAAGTCTTCTGAAGGGGACCAATTCATTTCTCCCCCCAATTCCATAACCTTCTATTGAGGACCTACTGCCAGCCCTGTGCCAGGGACTAGACTGGGCAGACCTGGCCTGCCGTCCATGAGCCAACACTCCGGATGGAACGTAGGGTAGGAGAGAGCATGGCATGGGGCGGCGATCGGGAATGAGGCCCATCGAAAGCAAGAGAACGTTCTCAGCTGAGCCGCAGGGGAGAGAGCAGGCTGCCACACGGTAGAGAAATGGGACACCAACGCGGCACCTCGTCCTTGTGGGACCTCCCTGTCCTCGCCGAGGGACTCGCTCAGTCGGCCAATCAACAGGCACTTCCTCGAGTTTTTGCCGAGTTCTGGGCGCCGCGCTGAAGAAGGGAGATGCAAAAAAGAAAATGGGCAACGCGAAGGAGAAGCGGGAAAATCACAGCTGGGGAAATGGCGGCTCTCCCTAAGGGCAGCCAGCGCAGGAGAGACCGAGCTGAATGGAGAGCTCCTTAGTAAATTCCAGGAAAGGCGTTAACGGGCGATGAGCAAAGCCGCAGCCCGGCACCCCCGCCAGACGCCGCTGCCTCTGGGGCTGGGCACTTGTACCAAGCTTTAGCTTTAGTCAGGCAGGCAGACGCGGCTTTGAGTCCCGCCTCGGGCCCTTCCCCGCTACAGATCTTCGAGAAAGGAGTCGTGTGGACCGTCCGAGCCTCGCGTCTGCGTCTCCAAAATCAGGGCTAGAGTGGACGTGCTCTCGGATTCCTTCCAGCCCCGATGGACGATCCCGTGACCTTTCCCAGTGGCCTTGCCTGGGAGCGCCATGGATACACGCCGATGTCTGGGCGGAGGACACGCGGAGATCCTTCCTGCGTGCGCCTCACATTCCCAAGGACGGAGCCCCGCTTCTCCTGGAGCTCGGGAACAAAAGCCTTCCTTGGTGTGAATGTGTGCTCGCTGCTCGTGCTGACGCTCTGATGAGGGCGCCCCTCCCCCCTCCCCCATCCCCCCATGCCTCCTTACAGAAGCCCGGGTGCCTGCTTAAGTGAACAGGCTCATCAGTTAACGTTCTGGTGTATCTGTAGGCTCCAGCGAAAGCAGTGGCCATTTTGCATCAGTTTCCATTTTCATCGGGCTTGCAGAGGATGTCGGTGATTACGCAACAGCTTGGCAGTGACCACTTTGATGCGTATATGAAGGGAGCCCCCGAGATGGCAGCCATTTTGTACAGGGGAAACAGGTACGGAACCGCAGAGTCCATGCTTGTTATTCTTTCTGGGGCAGAAAACAGACCCCAAACAGCAAACGAGGCCAGCCTGATGAATGTCAGAGCAGAGACCCGAGAGCCACAGATGCAAAATGGAAAAACGTGTGGCTAAAGGAACGCTAATGGGATGAGAGGAAACGAGAACTTCCCAGGGCACCCGCTCTCTGGGCCAGCTCGGAACCCCTTCCTAGGCTTCCCGACATAGGCATTCCCTGAGGAAAACCGGCCCAGATTTTCACAAGAAAATTACTTGCATTCAAATAAGTTCATTTAGATAAAATGCCAAATTTCTCTCTATTCCTACCCCAACCTCCTCCATGCTGCGAGGCTGCCTGCTGCTGTCAGCCCCGGGTTTCCCATCACACCCAAAGAGCTCCTGACCTTTGCTTCTTTTTGGAGCCTTCTAGACGGTCACCCTTATTCGATGGCACAAGCGCTTTACAAGCACCTACTATGTGTCAAGGGTTGTGCTACGTCTTTGCCCTCGGGGAGGTTCCGTTCTCCAGGGAGGATGACACAGCCGCGCACATCGACTTGAACCAAGACTCTAGAGCTTCTTTCCTCTCCCCCGGAATCCCCACTGGTGTGTTTGCATCTTTGTTGGTCGGAAGTTACAATGAGTTTCCAGGGAAGGCGTTGATGAACCAGGGGAAGAGGCAGAAGCAGAGCCCTCCCCACAGGCTAGTAAAGAGCACCCAGAGCACCCCTCAGTCTACGGGCCTGGGCATTCCCTCTTAGTTCTACCCTCTGAGGAGGAAACTTCTCGTTGGGGGATGACAGTGATGGGAAAGACAACTCAAAAGGAAGCTGAAAAGTGGAGGTGAAAGGAGGAAGCTGGGACCTGCCACCGAAGTAGGATGGAGAGTGCCAGAGGAGGGCAGCTGGGAGGGCAATGAAGGGACGGGAAGGCCATCCAAGGCAAGGGAGACGTTCCCAGGGCAGAGGGTGCTTCCAAGGTGTGGATTCCAGGGTTGAAGAATCCTTCTGGGCTAAAGAGATCTCCAGGGAATGGCAGAGCTGTCTGGAGGAGGGCAGGAAGGCCGACTCCTCGTTCCATCGCTCTCTTCCAAGTCGATATTCCTGCACTTGCTCTATTTATCTTTCAGCACAGAAGCCTCCTAATTTGTGAGGTGTGTTTAGAGAAAAGCGGCCCCTTCCCTCCATCCCCAAGGGTACAGCATGTCAACAGAGGGGGGGGTGCAACAACCAGGAATGACGCCCAGCAGCATTGGTGCATCACTTCAGGTCAGGCCACGCTCTTCACAAATGAGATCGATCCCCCTCGATCCTCAGAACAACCCTGTATGGAAAGATCGTGTCATCATCCCCTTCCACCAAGGGTGAGCCTGAAATGAAGGTGTCCAACAACCCACTAACTCGTGTTGGAAGCAGGATTCCATCTCAGTCTCCAGCTCCAGGACTCTCGAGGCACGGCGCCTGGATGCCTGGGGTTGGAGGGTGACAAGAGCCATCAGGAAAGGCCTTGGCTGAGAAGCGGTGCTTGGACTGAGCCTCGAAGGGAACTAAGGAAGGTGGAAGTGAGGGATGAGGGTGTTTGGGGAACTGAGAGCCAACTTACGCAAAGACACAGAGGCAAGAGACATCCATGGGGAAGGGGAAAGGGGCCACATTGGTCTGCAGAGAACAAAAAGGAAGAGAAATGGGAAATGAGGCTGAGGCGGGTGATGAAGGATTTGGGGGGCACCCAGAGGGCCGTCTTCTATCCTGATAGCCACCGGGAGCCATGCCAGGCGTCCTCTCCCTTCTCTTTCCTCTGAGCTCCTGGTGACCGACCAGTCTTCTCATTGTATGAACACGGACCACCCTGGTGCTGTTGCTCTGCCAGCTCTTCCCAGGCTGTTTGGTCACTGTGGGTCCCTTCTCTACACTTTCTCTCTTGAAGATACTAACCAGTGTAGGAACTAGAAGACACTCGGATACTGGGTGTCACTTCAGTGATCTGTCTGTGATTGATTCAGGGGACTGGGACCCAGGGGTTTAGTGGATGCCCCCCAAACAGTCAGGAGGAGGGTGAGGAGGAGCAGATGAAGAAGACAGAATGATGAGCGTTTTTAGAAACCAGGAGCCCAGAGCTCACCTTTTCCTTCTGCCCCAAGAGTTCCCTCAGACTTCAAGGAGCTGGAGCGTTTCACCCTGCAAGGTTTCCGGGGCATTGCCTTGGCTCACAAACCTCTGACGGCAGGTGGGCACTTAAGCCAGGTAAGCAGCTCTGCAGCTGGGGTTCCTATAGCATCGGCACGTGGTGGCGTAGACGTGCCTGGTAGAAAAGCCAGATTTCTAGATCTTCCAGGGACCTTGGCTTCACTGCATCCTCCTGGGGCAGTAAAGCTTTCCTTCAGTCCGGAGGTGTGCCTCTATGTGGGACATGGCCACTGGACAAGGGTCGCTTGAATGAAGTTGGATCATATTTTCACTTGTAGAAGTTCCAAAGGGGGATGAAATGTGGACACAAAATAGGATTTGCCATAAACCTCAGGGGTTTGCAGAACTGTTACACCAGGGATCGAGTTCTCCTAAAGGCCGAGAGGCACCTCACTTCCATCTGAGCTCTGCACGGAAGAAGAGTCACAGTCCTTAGTTACAGGAGTACAGCGTGTCGATTCTTCATCTTTGTCCTTCATTGCTGGAGTCTTTGCATGGCTGCTTAGCTCGATGCATCTGTGATCTTGTTGTTAAAGGTACCAGACCTCACTGTGCTCATCCAAACCTATCCAGGGCCTCTTGTTCCGGGTGCTTCTCATACCTCCATCACGAAAGGTGGATCTACCGCAGTGATGGGAAGCCTTCCTCTAGCTCCGATATTGTCTGGACACCCACTGAGTGAATAGACTGGTCCGTAGATTATTATCCTTTGTTCTCACTCTGATCAGTAATTGTCCTTTGTCTATGTGGAGGGAACAGTGATGGGGACCATCTAGAAACAGACAGAGGTAAATAACCAGAACATTGAGTTCCTGCATGAAGTGAAGAGAAGACAATTAGAATCCGCCATCCCCTTATGCCTGGTTCTGATCCCCTCGTCGGTCCTTCGTGCAGAAATATGAATGATCCAGTCTATTATTCAAGAATAAAATGGTGGGGTTCTTATGGCACTGAGGGGATCCCAAGTTCTCCAGGTCAGTGGTGTGTGAGCTCTGGGAGATTGTACAGAGGAGGCAGGAATCTGATGCTGGTCCTGTGGTGGGTGCTATGTTTGTTATCTGAACATTCATCTAGCCATTCTTAGAGCCGCCTACCATTGGACTGGCTCTAGGGAAATGCATTTCTTTAGCCAGGGTAGCTCTTGTTGGTCCGGTAGTGTGGTAGAGTGGGAGGAGAGTAAGTAGGGCTCTAAGGACCTAGACTCAAATGTTGTGTCTAACATCTTCATGACCTTGGTCAAGTCATTTTTAACATCAGGGTTCTCACCTTTAAACTGATGATCGACAAGATGGCTCCTGATTACCCTCCCAGCTCTAGATCTGTCATCATACGGTACATCTACCAAGTCATAACTGAGCTGCAATAAGCCTTGGTGAAGAGAGCTTCACACTGGCCAAGCCACAGCTCCTTGAAATACTGAACATCTTCTGTTCTTGAGAATGTCATCCTGCACCTCCTCCAGCTTCTGGTCTAATGTATGACCAGAGTGCTGCACTCAGGCTCAGTGAGGTTGCCCATTTGCTTACCACTCAGGAAATGAGGCTGTCTTCACTGCATAGCTGCTCACGGTAGCACCACCTGCAGGCTGTTCTCTACTAGTAGCTCTAACAACTTTAACCAGATGTTGTTCCCTGTACTGGTTGCCGCCACAATGCTCCTGAAGGAATGGAACTGACCCCAGGATGAGGAAAGTACATCTCCTCATCTCCTCGCCCCTTCCTTGGCAATCAGGGGCTGAGGGAAAGGAAAAGCCCTTCCTTATCATGAAAAGGTTGGGGGGAACCCAGTGCGATTAGAGCTTAGCTCCATGGCTCCCTTCCTCTTCTCTCTAATACCTCTTGTTGCCCACAGATGACAGATGGCCTCACTCCTTCGCTTCAACGAGAAGATCCAAGTCATCCAGAATGGTCCCTCCATCTCAACCCTGTAAGCCTTGGATCTCAGCACACACGCTCTCTAACTTGCCTCTAGTGGTGCCCTTCCTCTTGGCCAATCTAATGAGACACCTGGATCTGGGCTCCCGTCTCTTCCACCCACCAATCATCCCCAGTCTCTTGCCTCCTCCATTCCTGCCTCCATGGTCACCAGTGGCCTCTTTCTTATTCAGTAGACGCCTAATGAACAATCATTTATCAAGCGCCTTCTACCTGGGAGGTCACATGAGCTAGTAGAGAGTTGGCCTCCGAACCAGGAAGACCTTGGCCACACTCTGTCGCAGACACTCCTGGGGGCCCCTCACAACTCTCAGGCTCCCAGACTAGCCATAAGGCAGTTGCAGGTCTTCTTAGGCAGAGGAAGCTCCTCACCATGAGATCCCCAAAGCATTTTCTTCCCCTCTTCTGGCCCCTCTAGCCACCCCACCAAGGACTAATACATGCGTTTAGTGCTCATCCTCTTGGACCGCACTGTCCCCTCCTTCCCTTCCTGCCTCTCACTCTTCTCTGTCATTGTTCTTCTCTCTCCTCTGCAGGTCTTCTTTGCCTCCTTTGCTGATTCCCTATCTGTCAAGCAAACCTTTCCGGTCCTTCTGCTTAGTCTTTCCACTGGCCCCTGGTCTATTCACTATGAACATGACTTCAGACCTGGCCTCCCTCCTCTGAGCTTCCGTCTGCCATCAGCACCTGCCTGTTGGGCATTTCAGATTGGGTGTACAGAGCACCACCCCATCCCAGCCCCTCGGGCTCACAACCTAGGGGTCTTCTGGATCTTCTCACTCCCTTTCACCCCACATAGTCAGTCTGGTGATGCCACCTTTGTGCCAGCCCTCCAATATCCCCCCTTCTCGCCTCTACCCCGGGCCCACCTGGTTCAGGTCCTCATTATATCCCACCTGATGCAGGGTGGAGGGTGTCTGCCCCAACCTCTCCTCACATCAGCCCATCCTCCAGGCAGCCACCAAAGGGATTTTCCTAGAGCTCAGATCTGATCGTGCCACCCTCCTCAATACACCCAGAAGCTCCCTCTCACCTTTAGGATCCAATACAAACCCCTCAGTTTGTTTGTCACTCAAAGCCCTTCCTGACCTGCCCCTTCTCCTCCATTTCGGTTTCTTAGACCTTCTCTCCTGACACGGACCCTTCCCTCGTCTTGATCCAGCGACCCTGCGTCTCTTAGCTCCAGGCACACTCTTTGGCATCCCCCGGGGCTAGGATGCTCTCCCTCTTCCACTCTGCCTCCTGCTCTCCCTCGCTTCCTTCTAGGTCCAAATAGCATCTCATCTTCTAAGATGCCCCCTTCAACCCCTCTTAATTCCATCATTTGCCTCCTTTAGTGATTTCCTGGTTGTCTGCTATTTGGCTCATCTGGGACATAGTTGTCTGCATTTTGCCCCCCCCCGCCCCCCATTAGCCTGTGAACTCCTCTGAGGGCAGAGACTGTCCTGGGCCTCGTTCTGTGTTCCTTGTGTTTGGGGATGAGAAGAACCATTTCCATAGCGCTGACCGTGTGCTGGGCACTGCGCTCAGCCTCTTCTTCCAGATAGACCTCCCAGTTAAAGACGTGATTCTCCCAGTGACCGGTGACATGGTGGCTTAGCTCAGGGCCTGGCACACAGTGGAGGTGGAAATGTTTTCTTGTCTCCCTGACAGATGGCTCAGAGACACATCTGAAGCAGAACGTTGCCCACTGTGATCCGATATCAATTGCCCAATCAGGTCTTTGGCACCATTAGATAAGAATTCCCTCCCCATGCTACAGTCTAGTCAAACTGGCTTTCTCTCTGTTGCCCGCATGTGACACTCCATTTTGGGATGCCATGCCTTTGTCCCAGCCATCTCCTCCACCTGGAGTGCCATCCTTCCTTGCTTCTATTTCAGGTTAATTGGGAACCAATTCTTTTTAGTGGTCCTTCCAAAATACACACACCCAAGCCAATTATATAAATAAATGAGGCTTCTAGAATGGTGGAGCGGGATGTTTATTTACCACCATAAACTGTAAACTCCTTGAGTCCAGGACCTGTTTTGCTCTTATGTATTCCTAGAACATAGCACAGTTCCTGATACATAGTAGGCACTTAAATGTTTACTGATTGATTGATTCAAGGAATCTGGGAAAGTTCTTCCCCCCCAACCACCCATGTGACTGAGGAGGAAAGTGAGATGACTTATCCAAGGTCACACAGGGAGAAGAGGATTTGAACTCTGGTCCTTAAGATAGCACTCCCCCCCCCCCCTCCCTGTCAGCATTTGTGTAAATAGTAGTGAGTTCTGGATTTGAAAGTAGTGGCTCACTGGGTGATGAATACATTCCTTCCTGATAGCACACAATGGCTGTCTACTTAGGGGTGATCTAGAAAGGAAGTTCCTACTAATGGGAAAAGAACTTTCGAGGTCATCTTATGTAAAGCCTTATTTTACAAATGAGGAAATTGAGGCCAAGAGAAGACAAGTCAACTTGCCCGTGGATGCACAAGAAGTAAAATACAGTCGGGATTTGAACCCAAGTCGAAACTCAATGTTCTTTCTTTCCCCCGTGCTTAATAAAATCCTCATGCACTTCTGAGCCACAAAAATTCCAGATTCCCTGCACATTTTCTGGAACATCTGTGCTGTGTAAAGCAAGACAGATCTGCTGGGAGAATATGCGGGGAGAAAAGTTGTGACCTGGAAATCAGAACCCCATATCTGTGTTTGCCTGCCAGCTCAGTCACTGGTGACCTGGGGGACCAGAAACAAGTCCCTTCCCCTTGAGACCTCAGCTCCCTCATGGAGAAAACAAGGGACCGAAACTAGACTAGATGCGCCCCCTTCCAGCCCTGATTCTGGGTCTGCCGGAAGTGAGAGGATGTTGTCTGAGGATGAGAAGCGTTGGAGTTTCTCAGCAAATCTTCGTTAATGCCTCCTATTTGCCCCAATGGTGGGCGCTGACAAGACTGGAAGGGTCTCTGCCCTCAAGAGGCTTCCACTTTCCTGAGCGGAGGTGTGTGTACATAGAGCAGTGGTCTACAAAGAGCTGGGAGGAAGGCGGCTAACGAAGGTGGCCCTGGAAGGGAGCTGGGAAGCCCCGGTGAGCCGACAATGGGTGGAAGTTCCCTAAGACGGTGGCTAGAATCGTCTGTGTCAGACTTTGAGATCAGCCGCACTCCCCATGTGCCGAGGGGCTTGTGCCAGCTCCCAGGCTGGGCCAGGACTCACCCAAGGGCTTCCCGCAGGAGGGGCTCCTTGGGATCAGCATCACGCGTGAAATAAGGAACACTGATGTCTTTGTCCAGGGGACAACCTTCAGACTGCCATCACCGTTGCAAAGAATTCAGAAATGATTCCTCCAGGTAACAAGGTGATCGTGATTGAGGCCAATGAGCCCAAAGGGATGCTCTTGCATCTGTGACCTGGCAGCTGTTAGAGAGCAAAGAGCAAGAGCCCAGAAAGAAGGTAAGCCCACCTGAGAGCCTGCTTCTGAAGGAGGGAACCTTGGGACTGACCACACCCTCCCCCTACTTTACACATAAGGAAACTGAGGCACAGATTGGAATTCACCCATGAAGGAAGAGGTGGATCCAGGCTCCTAATACCATTGGCCTCATCTCCAACCCAATGTTCTTTTCATAGAGTACAACGCTTTGGGGTCAGTTAAATCCAAACTGGCCACACTGAGGACAAAGCTCTGTTTTCAGACTATGGACATGGAATAATGAGGACAGGGACATAAGTGTTCCCTCTGGACTCTTCTCTACTGTAGGGCTTGCAAGATGCTTTCCATGCACAGTCTTAAGGAATAAAGATTCTGCTCTCCAGGAACCCCCAGTCTGGCATTCACTAATGGGGAGCCTGTTGGGTTTCTTTCCTTCCTTCTTTCCACCCAAGCCAGCCTCTATTGTAGTAACTCCTGCCTCTTGGGAGGTATTATCATAGGATTGTAGACCGAAGGGATCTCCCACACCATCTGGCCTAATCCCTTCATTTTACAGATGGGGAAACTGAGGCCCAGGGAGCAGAAATGGTTTCCCCCAGGTCTCACAGGCAAGCCAAGTGGGACTGAGACCATGATCTCTCTCCTTCCTGGTGGTCTGTCTCCATAACTTTGCTGCCTGACTTAAAATGGGATGCCCTTCCTTTAATCCCATATTTATAAAACTAGCCTGTCCCGGAGCCAGCAAGCCTTTCAGGCAGTCACTCAGCAAACCTCTATGGAGTGTCTACTGTCTTCCCATACACGAGTGCGTTTTCTCCTTGAAGCAGCAATGACTTCCATCCATCGAGGGCTTTCTCCCCCCACAGCCCTGTGAGGAAGGAAGGGTGGCCGTTGTTCCCCCAAGTTATCCATGAGAAAACTGAGCCCACCAGCCTCTCCGTGGCTCCTCCACGTAAAGCAATGCCAAGTGGCTGGGCCAGCCTTAGCCCAGCTCTTCTGAGCTCGGGCATGTTCTTCACATCTTGGTGAGACTCTGCATCACGGGCAGCCTGGCCAGGGCTGCGCCACTCCACGCATCTGCAGGTAATGAGCTCCTTGGGCAGGCGAATGTGGGGAAGGCAGACGAGCACCAGCCTGGGCACGGAAGGGGAAGCAGGTGCTTATGGTGTGCAATGGGATGCCTGGAAGATTTCCATAACAATACAAATGGTCCAGAGAGGGACCCTGGACCCCCCCCTTGGCCTTCCCCCCCCGCCCCCTCTTGTCTCCTCCCTGCCTCCCCTGGTTTCCCCCCCACCCCAGCCTCCCCAGGTGGGGCGAGCTGACGATCACCACTTGGCCATGACTGGGGAATCCTACCAAGTGGTCACCCAACACTTCCGCGATTTGCTTCCCCAAGTCAGTGGAGGAGGTTCACTTGGTCACTTGCGGGAGGATCGCCAAAGGAAGGCTGGCGAAAGCTGCGGGCCCAGACCTGGGCTGATGGCGCTTGGACAGAGGGAGAAGCTGGCCCGGGGCTTCAGGCTCTCCCGGGGCAGATCCAGGCCAGCAGCGCCCGTGCCAGTCGCTCTACATCATCCGGTCGGGTCTGATGGGAGGAGTAAAGGGGTTTGATCTTAGCGGTCACCTCAGGGGTGTCAAAGGCCATTAAAACCCCGGCTGGCTGGCTCACTCCAACCCTTTCCTTCCCCCCCTACAGCCTCTTCTTGTTGTAAAGAGCTCAGTCTGACCTCAGGAGACCTGAGTTCAAATCCTGGATCAGCCTCCTGCTAGACATGGGATCTGGAACAAGCCCGTCCCTGATGTGGGCCTTTGTGTTCCCCTCTTGGCCTTCGGGGTGACACTGCATTGTAGCGCGTGTGGTGCGGGCGGTTCCCTCCCCGACTCTCCCCCCCAGGCCTGCAGAATCACCCCATCACAGAGCCGCGGTGTGAGCGCCGCAGCCGCAGTCGCAGCCCTGGACAGAAGGAGCGACAGAGCTAAGGGCTGCGCTGAGGCCCCTCCTCACCCCCTCGCCATCCCTGGCTCGTCTCTCCAGCACTTGAGAGCAGACGCCCTCCTTGGAGGCTGTCCAGCGAGGCTGGGGGGGCCTCCGGGCAGCTGATGTGGCCAATGGGATCCTTCTGGCCCGGACGGGCCCCCCCACCGTCCCCACGTGCCCGGCGCTAGCGAGGCTCCCTCCATGGACAGTCTTCCGGGGAATGCCAGGGAGGAGGCCGGGCCAAGGGCTGGAGACGCGAGAACGAGACGCGGTCAAGACGGTTCTTGAGCCTCTTGTCTGGGCTTCTGGACTCCTCCATCCTGGAGAGGCAGTGTAGACACTGCTGATGGTGTGGACGAGGCAGAGGGCCCCAGAGGGTCCCATGAAAGTCCTGCAGTCAGTCAACAAACAACCCCTCAGACTGTGGTTGTTGGCACGAGTCTGAGCAGGCCAAACGGTGCCTGCGGAAACCCCCAAAGCACTTGGCTCGGGAGGAGCCCAGACCTCCGGACGGCCTCTTCCCTTGAAGGATTGCTGGACTAGAAGGCCTCCTCCGGTCCTCTGGGGCTCATGGGGGTGGCTTCAGGGGAGGCGAGGACCAGCATCCTTTGCTCCCCTCTGTGCCCAGCCTGCCTTCCACCAGGGCACGCGTGCCAGGGGACCGGCGGGGGCCTCGAGGGAGAGCCGACGGTCTCTGGGTCTTTTCCTCCGGCTACCGCGTCGGCACGTGGGGTGAGCCAGCGAAGGACTGCGGGGCCAGGAGACGTTCCCCTTGGGTTGTCCAGCTTTCCTGGGGGGGGGGCTGGGCTCTGCCCCCCACCTTAGTCCCGCCTTTGGCCTTCTGCTGTTCATGGACAGCACTGCTCACTGGAGTCCAGACAAGGGACGGAGAGACGAAGAGCAGGGTTGCTGCCCGTCCTCGGCTGCCATGGAGACGAGGGGGCAGGGCAAGGCCATTGGCTAGAGGGGTGGCCGTCTGACTGAGCCCCAGAGCGCTTCTTCCCTCCAAAGTCCTCTGGAGCAGTCCAGAGAGCCAGGCATGAGCGCCTCCGAGTCGGCCAGGGGATCCCCGACTCGTCTCTGGCTCGCCCACGGCCGGCCTTTAGCTCCATGTCGCTCCCAGCCAGAGTTGGGGTGACGGGCAGACACAGACTCGTTCCCAGAGCCGTCCTGTTCCCTCCAGGGTCTGGGGATGAACGGCGGAGTCGCCGCCCAGAGAAGCACCAGGAGGGGCATCTCTGTGTGCGCTGACATCCCTCCGGGCCGCGGAGGTCGTCCTTGCAGTCCCCGAGGCAGCTGGGAGCCGGCTCTGAGCCCGCTTCCTCCTCCGTCCACCTGGAGCTCGGACAAGGCGGCCCTCGGGCTCCCTCGCTGCCCGGCAGTCCTCTGGGCATCCCCAGGACCCCAAGAGGAGGGCCGAGACCCCGGGCCACCTGCGCGCATTTGCCAAGCAGGAGAGCTCGTCCGGACAGCGGGGGAGCCGTGGAGAGAGGACCTGTGCAGCCGCGCACTGGGAGGAGAGCTGAGTCCCGGGGAAGGGACAGAGGGCGAGGCTTTGGGGGGGAGGAGATGCCGGTCCAGAGACTTCGGTGGTCCTGTGGTGCTGTCGGGGGGCGCCATTGCGCCGGGGGACGCCGCTCCAGTGTGGCCTTTTCCTCAGGCCCTCCAGCGTTTCTAACCTGCTTGCAGGCCATGGCAGGCGGCCCCACGTCCCAGGTGGGCTGGCCGTGCTGCGTCCAGGGGATCGTCAGGGCCACTTTGGGGAGAAGCGCCGCGATCTCCTCTTCACGGGCAGCGACTCTCATGCGCAACCTAAAACCGTCCTTCCAGGCTTTGGAGAGGGCCCAGCTGGCATCCCGCTGTCGGAGCAGGAGGCCGATCCGGCCAGCGGCCCGGGCAGAGGGGCTCCGGCTGGCCAAATGGCTGGCACCGCTGCAGGCAGACTGCAGGCGGACTGAAAAGACGGGGCTCCCTGGCGCGCCGACCCTGGGCACAGCGACCCGCGAACAAGGGCCCAGTCGATGTCTGTCCGTTTCTCCATTCGTTTCCTCCAAATCCATGGCCCGAGATCCACGGTAACATGTCCCAGCCAGGAAAGCTGGCGCACGATCTTCGGCCAGTCTGGACATCAGGGGTCAGACTCTGGGAAGCCAGTCGGCAGGGTGGGACGGAAGCACCGTTCACTGGATTTAGTCACGAGACTTGGGTTTGGATCCCAGCTCTGTCTGCCAGTGGTGCTGCCCTGGCAAGCTCTCCCATCCCGCTGGGCTCCTTTTCCCTTTTCTTCTTGTTCACATGTAAAATGAAAGCTGGATGAGACCACCTTGAAGGTCTCTTCCATCTCTGGAGACTGGGAACTCCATGAAAACTGACTTCCTCAGAGAGGCGGCACAGCTAGTGGGCAGAATCCTAGCTCTGGAGTCCAGAGGCCTGGAGTCCAGTCCTGCCTCAGCGGCTTCCTAGCTGGATCCCAGGTTCCTCATGTATCATTGAAGGGCCAGATTCAGTGATCTATAAAGTCATTTCTCCTTCTGCTGCATGATCCTGGGGTTCATCCTGGGCTCAACCCCCCACCTTCTCTTGATCCTTTCACTTCCTGGGCTAGAAATCATGTCAAATCCACCTTAATGGAGGCTGCCTGGATAAAAAGCTCGCCTTGACGAAGGAGCTGTCCAACAAAGTCCTCCTGAAAGGTAGCCTGATCTGGACTAGCTGGGCTCAAGGAAAGCACCAAAGACTGCTCCCACCTAAAAGGAGATCACTGGCACCAGCATTTCCAGCCTGCAAGACGCCCTGGACTCTTCCTCAAAGTCTCAGTTGATCTCTTAGTGCTCGACGAGGAAAGCGTCCCCAGATCTTAGCCCCAGAGCTCAAAGGGGTTTCAGAGGAGATACAGTCCAACGCCTTCATGTTGCCGAGGGAGGGTCGTTGAGCTAGTAGTAAGAGGAGAGACAGTAACAGCAGTCCGGGGGCACCATGACTGGTCTTCAGGGATTCACCAGGACAACGATGTCGGTGTTAGGGAAGCCCTCATTCCCAAAGGTGCCCTGACCATGGGCTCTCCAACCTGTGCCAGCTGCGTGGATGGGCCCCTCTGCACCAAGGTTCTTCCAACATTGACAGAGTCACGCCTAGTTCCTGGCCAAGAGCACGGAGAAAGAAGGGGATCAAAACATCCTCTGGAGTCTCCGCCCTGGAAGGCCGGCCATTGGCAAAGAGAAGGACTTAGACCTCAGCTAAGACTCCTTCCAGCTCCCCAAGGAGGAGCGGTGCTACAGGTTCAATTCCAAACACATTCGATGCAATTGCATTCAGTTCAGCCTTCATTAAGCCCCCACTATGGAGAATGCTGCTGTGGTTATGGATAGGAAGAACCTCTCCATCCTTTATCACAGTAGGGGAAAGAAGAAGAAACAGTTTGATCTGAGTTCCACCATCTAGCAAGCTGGGCTGTACCCCAAGTCCTGCCTGTCCCCAGTCCCCCTACACACTATCATAACTGAAGCTCCTCTGACTGAACCCCCTTCGGGGCCTGTCCCCCAGTCATCCAAATTCCGAGTCCCGAGTTCATTCTGAAACGACTTTTATGTGTCAGAAGCTCTATGAGCAGCCAGATTTCATGGAACATGAGCTGGCTTGGGAGCCAGAAGATCTGGGTTGGAATCCTGCCTCTCCTACTCTCTCCCCAGGGTCACAAACTCAATACCAGAATAAGAACAACAGGTTTGTGCATGTTCTGTAGACATATAAGACACATGTAGTTCCAGATGGCAGTTGGGGTGGGGAAGGGCTCCATGGAACTGATATTTCACTACAATGAAGCTTCCTCTGAGTTCCTCTCTCCTAAGATGTCACCCAAGACAGCAGACCAGAAAACACACCATTCCAAGGGTCAGTTTGGAGGGACCGATCCCGAGGTACACTTCAGAATTCTGTCTGGAGCCAGATAGCTTCCTCCTTCTGGATGACTGGATTTGAACTCAGGTCTTCCTGACCCTAGCTAGGCCCAGTGCTCTGTCCACTGTGCACCAGCTTCCTCTTTCTCATTTCTAGCTCAGGCTTGAGGACCCAGAGGATGGCTAAGGGGGTTAGATGCATGGAGAGATGACACAAACCTTCTCTAGGTGGTGTTTTCCCAACGTGGGCATGGAACCACCAAGAACTGCCCTTCTTCTTTTCCTTGTTGGTGAGCTCCACTCATGCATATCCAAAGCTGGCTCTGTACCGACCTGCTGGGCAGCTCATCTGCCCCCCCCCCCCCCAGCTGTTTTCTGTCTTTCTGAACACCTGCTTTTCCGGCATCCTTCAGATCTGGGCTTTCCTCTTGTGAAGCAGCAGCCTTGGTACCGTGAGGTACATCGGTGCAGGTGAGGCTGGAGGGGCAGCCGCTCAGGGGATCATTCGAGGGGGCAAAAGGGCAAAATCCCATCGAGAGTCTGCAGTCTGCTGTTGGGTGCTGGAGCCTCAGTTCTTTTCGAAAGATGAGACTCTGCCTTATAATCAAAGACCTCAGAGAGGAGCTGCTACAGCACACCGTCCCCACTCCGCCACCTTCCAGACTCCTCCTGGGATCCGCGACCCTCCTCAGCAAGGGAAGCCCCTTCGCCTGTCCCTTTATTTCCATCTGAAGTAGGAGGCTGTGCTGAGGATCACAGCACTGTACTGGGGGACACAGTGCACTGTCGTAGAGAGGATAATGCCGTGGGACTGGAAGACCCCTCCATGGAATAACATGGTACCTTGTGGAACACCAGAGCACATGCCGCTGAGCCATGCTGGGGGCAGCACGCCATAACTGCACTCTCCAAAGCAGTGCAGTGTTATATGGCGCCCTGCTTTCTCCCTCTTCTCTCCTCTCTTGAGCCATGCCTACAGTTCCATCCTCTCCCTCCCTCCCTCCCTCCCATCCTACCCATTCCTCCCTCCCTCCCTCCCTCCCATCCCTCCCTCCCTCCCTCCCATCCCTCCCTCCCTCCCTCCCTCCCATCCCTCCCTCCCTCCCTCCCTCCCTCCCTTCCTCCCTCCCTCCCATCCCTCCCTCCCTCCCATCCCTCCCTCCCTCCCTCCCTCCCTCCCATCCCTCCCTCCCTCCATCCCTCCCTCCCTCCCTCCATCCCTCCCTCCCTCCCTCCCTCCCTCCCTCCCTCCCTCCCTCCCTCCCATCCCTCCCTCCCTCCCTCCCTCCCTTCCTCCCTCCCTCCCATCCCTCCCTCCCTCCCTCCCTCCCTCCCTCCCTCCCTCCCTCCCATCCCTCCCTTCCTCCCTGCCATCCCTCCCTCCCATCCCTCCCTTCCTCCCTGCCATCCCTCCCTCCCATCCCTCCCTCCCTCCCTCCCTCCCATCCCTCCCTCCCTCCCTTCCTCCCTGCCATCCCTCCGTCCCTCCCTCCCTCCCATCCCTCCCTCCCTCCCTCCCATCCCTCCCTCCCTCCCTCCCTGTCCCTCCCTCCCTCCCTCCCATCCCTCCCTCCCATCCCTCCCTCCCTCCCTCCCTCCCTCCCATCCCTCCCTCCCATCCCTCCATCCCTCCCTCCCACCCCTCCCATCCCTCCCTCCCATCCCTCCATCTCTCCCTCCCTCCCTCCCATCCCATCCAATTCTATGTATCTTTAGGGTTTTATAACCCTCTTAGAAACGACAAGGGACGGGCCTTCCCCACCCAAGTCCTTTTGTCCATCTGAGTTATGGATATGACTGTTTATTGTAGGAGCAAGTAAAGCCGCTTCGTGTTATTACAAAAATAGATCTGACCCACAGACCCTCTAGCAGATTCCCTGAGTGCCTGTGAGCCGCTAGGAAGGGGCCACTGGGCCTGCGTTACAGGACGGTAGCGAGGTGGCTAGTGGCTGTTGTTGGACTTCGAGTCAGGAAGCCCTGAGGTTGTCTTGCATCACCCACCAGCTGTATGACTGGGTGAGTCACTTGACCTCTGTTTGTAGTTTCTTCGTCTGTAATATGGGGTTCATAATAGCACCCACCTCCTAGGGCTGTTTCGAGGATCAGGTGAGACTGTCTGCCAAGCCCCTGCAGACCTTAAAGCCGCTCTGTCGGCGGCAGCCCTTATCCCCTGCCCTTGGGTACGGCACCTTCCTGAACGCCAACCAGAGCACTGCAGAGCGTACCCGCCGGGCCATCCTGCCCCCTTTGGCTCTGTGTCTTCTGGACCCGGAGCAATGTCTGGCACTCACCGGCCCTGCTCCATAGCGGCTTCTTTCTTCGTGGCTTCTGTCGCTCTCATCTACCAGGCATGGACGTGTTTGGTCTTCAGCGAGGACTCAAGGACAGAGGAGCCGCCTCCCAGGCACTTCTGATCCCCGGAAGTGGTCTCACTCCTCAGTGGTTCTGGGAACTTGGAGAGCCTCGAGGGCCTCCCTACCCACAGCTCTGCTCAATTAAACTGGCTCTTCTAGCGTTTGTGACCGCCTTTGTGATTATGGGGACCTTCTCCCCTCCTTTTCTCCCCACGGCCATTACTTCTCATTGGATTCTCATTTTGTTTTCCTGTTTGTTTCTCCTCCGCGGCTTCAAGTCGCCATGGTAACCAAATTCCTACTGGAGCTACTGGTCATTCTTGTACCCCGCCGAGTCTTCCATACTCTCCTCCCTTCCCCCGGAATGGCCAGGGGTCCTCCTTGCCTCTAACAAAGTGCTGCCGCCATGTTGTTTGGGACAGTCTTCAGGCCAGCTGGGCTCCATCCGTCCTTTCCTTGTTTTTGGAAGATGATGTAGGGGGGGGGATGGGAGCACAACTTGGATTCCCATCAAGCCTGCTGCCTTCTGCTTTGGGCGTGTCTCTGGGATGCTTTTGAAAGCCCAAAGAAGTGGAGGGGAGGCTCCTGCGCCTGCTGATGGAGCACGAAGGCCCTCTGAGCAAACAAGCCTTGGGGAAGCAAAACGAAAGCTGGCCCCACTTCATGCCGGGTGTTCAATGAAGAACCAAAGCTTCCTCCTCCAGCGCGCGCTCGTCTGAAACCCTCCCAGAGGCTCCCCTCTCTTCTTCCTCCCCTTCCTCAGCAGGCTAACTGGAGGCCAAGGCCTCTGGCTTATTGCTGGGGTGGCGCGCAGCGCTTTGGTATGTGAACACCCTCAGAGGAAGCAGTTGTTGTCTTTTATCAGCAGCCATGCAAACACGGGGCAGAGGACAGAATCCCTTCTCTCACCATGAAGCAATGAACACCAGAGAACAAAGGCTGCTTCTGTGGGGCCGCCGATGCCCCCGTGCCACCCTCTCTCAGCAGAGCAAACATTGTTCTTGTTGGGGCCCCCTTGCTAGTGCATCCTCACTCGACTGTGTCTCAATCTCCGAATAAGTCTTTATTAGGCACCTACTGTGTGCCAGGCTCTGGGCTAGGCACTGGGGATTCAAGTGCAAAGAGTGAATCCATCCCTGCCCACCAGGGCCCAAGGATGAAGCTGACTCCCTAGGGTTATTGCACTACATGTTCTGCATTCTTCTTTGGCTCACATGAGGGTAGGCGTATAAAAATACACTCCCGGAGGGCACGGGCCCTTCCCTCTTTTTACTTGTCCTCTTGCGCCTCCCTGCCAGCCAAAAGGTAAATAAATCCTTGGTGACTGTTGATGGATGCTCAGTCCAGCAAAGCAGCCAAAGAGTGCCCCTGACTGGTCCACAGGTGCTCCCTGATGCTGGGCAATGGGCCCAAGCCATTGGAGCTTGTTGGGATGCCAAGGAAATTGTACTCTGGTAAAGTCTCATTGAGTGGCAGGGTCAGTGGTGCTTTCCTGGGGCTTCCTCAGGGCCTTTTCTGTCTCAGTCTTTGCCTGCCTTTGCTTAGCACCATTCCTGGGCATTTAGAAAGAAGGCCCTTAAGAAAGTCCTGCGGCTTGTGTGATCAACTGAGCCTCAGCATTGTAGATGTCCCCTAACCACCCAATGATGCTCTGACTGTTCAACCAATCAGATGAGAGTAGAAAGGGAAGTCCCTTAAATGCTGGTGCTTCTCTTGCAGGCAGTGCTTCATGGCCAACTGGAGTGATTCCTTCTCCAACGCCAGTGTAGACAGCAACTTGACAATGGGCAATGGGACTCTGATTCAGAATTCCATCCTGAGTTTTGAGAGCACCACCCTGTGGCTCATTGCCACCTTCAACTGCATCATGGTTGCCTTCATCTTCTCAAAGGGGAAGAAGCCTTTACAAAAGCCCATCTATACCAACCGTGAGTAACTGGGTCCAAGTGGATACAACCTCTATTAGAGAGTTCATCAGAGTCCCCTCCTCACATGAAGCTCCCCACAACCCCCACTCCCACATATACCTCTTTTCCTGGGCTTCATGATAGGGACTTTCTATAAGATAGTTCATGTTATCTTCTGTTTTTTCATTCTTTTGATTTTCTTTTGTTGTTTTTTTATTTCTCATGAAACCATTACTTTCTAGTTGCTCAATTCTAATTTTTAAGGTCTGATTTTCCTCCTTCAGCTTTTGGATCTCCTTTTTCATTTCTTCTTGCATTGCTTTCATTTCTCTTTCCCCCTTTTCCTCTGCCTTCCTTAATTGTTTTTTTAAGACTTTTTAGGGGGCAGCTGGGTAGCTCAGTGGATTGAGAACCAGGCCTAGAGATGAGAGGTCCTAGGTTCAAATCTGGCCTCAGCCACTTCCTAGCTGTGTGACCCTGGGCAAGTCACTTGACCCCCATGGCCTAGCCCTTACCACTCTTCTGCCTTGGAGCCAATACACAGTATTGACTCCAAGACGGAAGGTGAGGGTTTTATTAAAAAAAAAAAAGACTTTTTAAAGACTATGTCTCCATAAAACTTCTTCAGAGTTAGGTGTTTTTTGTTGTTTGCTATAGGTAGACTGTTCTCCAGGAGGTTGGGGTACCCTCTTAAACTTCAGTCCTTCCTTGATGCTGCCCTTAGCTTTTTTCTCTAGGTTTTTTCCATATGGTATGATAGCCCGAGGGCTGAGAGCTCTAAGAGTCTCCTCCCACTACTGATTCAATTCACCCTTGAGATGCTAGTGGTTTAAAGATTTGCCTCAGGCTTGGGCATAAGTCTCACCTTGATCAGATCAGGGACCTCATAGTCTAGCCTCAGGCTTAGGGATAAGTTGTTTTTTTAAACCCTCACCTTACATCTTGGAATCAATATTGTGTATTGGCTCCAAGGCAGAAGAGTGGTAAGGGCTAGGCAATGGGGGTTAAGTGACTTGCCCAGGGTAACCCAGCTGGGAAGCGTCTGAGGCCAGATTTGAACCTAGGACCTCCCATCTCTAGGCCTGGATCTCAATTCACTGAACTACCCCAGCTGCCCCCAGGTATAAGTTTTTTTTTGGTCTCACTGTATACTTGATCTACTCAGACACACAGTTGATTGCCCTCTCCTGGAGCTCTATTCCAAGCTTTTGGCAAAAAAGATCCAGACCCCCTTTGAGTCTACCAACTAGCTCAAACTGGGATCTTTGTCCTCACTCCAAGCCCAGACTGGGACTCCTGGCTTCACTTTTGGCCTGCATGGATCAGCCCACCTCAGCACAGACTGCCCTGGGCTAGAACTTAGGACTTCCCCACAGTTTGAAACCTCAAGGGGTATGCTTTGGCTTGGGCCTCTATTTGCCCAGGCAGGGTCTTAGAGTCTGGATGTTGGCTTGGACTCAGGCTCCAAAATGGGGACAGCAGATGTGAGTTGGGTGCCGGGCTCGCTCTTGGCTTGCTCTTCACTCCTTGCTGTAGCCTCCTGCTGACTTCGCTCCCCTCTCATCCTGGTGCCCCCAGATGTTCTCTGCCCACCTTTTGGGCTTTTCTTTTCTTGAAAGTTGTTTCACGCTGTCTCTTTGTTGGTTCTTTCTCACCTTGTATTCATTTTGTGGTGTTATTGGAGGGGATTCTCATGGCTACTTTATTCTGCCATCTTGGTTCTGCCCCTGGAACACTCCCAACAGGGGCTTTCTAGGAGAATCATTGGCTTTCAGGGATCATGATGGCCACCTGGGAGGCCTAGGCTGGGTACATCGAAGGCACCCATCTGTGAACTGCCAGCTGAGAGATGCTGAAAATGGGGTAAGATCTTAGAGGGACGTTCTTGGATGAATAAGGGGTTGCAAAGTAAGATGTATGTTAGGCCAGAGGGTAGGGAATGGAGCCGGGTAAGGTAGTGGTTAGAGGGCTGGACTTGGAATTGGGAAGACCTGAGTTTGAATCCCACCCAAAGCAATACTAGCTGTGGAACCCAGGGCGAGTCACTTCTCCATTCTGAGCCTCTGTTTACGCCTTTGTCAAATGCAATGAATGGCACCTACCTTTCAGGGTTGCAGTAGAGATACAATTTTACATATTGTATATACACATAGTTTATCCCTACATGCATAAAATAGGGTTCCCATATCCGTGTGGGTAGTTTTAGAAATAAACATAACTATGGCTGTGACCTCAATACGAATGTAGCTGTGACTGTGTATTGTGCTCTGCACCCGGAACTCCAAGCTGTCCTCTGAGGCCACACGCAGGCCATCCATGGGGGTTTTTGGTCTAGAAGGAAGGACGCCAGATTTCCAGCCAGGAGGGAGTCAGGGGAGTGTGCCTCCCCCTTGGCCAGTCAATCCGCCATTAACGAATTAGCAAACTGGTATCAGGTGTGTCTCTTGGACCCGCCAGGGCTAAGGCCGGACTCTGGGGACACAAAGGCTGAGAATGAGCGAATGCCCACTCTCCTCGAGAAGGGAAGGGGAACAAGCGCATCTATAACTAAAAACAGAACCAACCCAACATCATTCATGTAAGTCAATTAAAGGGGGCGGGGATGCTGACGGCGGCACTAAAAACATTGAAGCGCTCTGACCCTCTGCTTCTTTATCTGTAAAGTGACCTACTGAGGCCTGCTGAGATGACGGATGTAAAATGTTTTGCAAAACGTAAGTGCTCTATAATTGTCGGTTACTGTTGCTATGATTCTAAAACACCAATTCTCCAAATGCTTCTGAAGGCCTCCACGTGACCTCGTTTGAAATCAGGCCCGGAGGATATAGATCTGAACTGACTAGAAGGAAGACTTTTACAAGGAGTTGCTATTAAAATAGGAAACGAGGGTGTGAAATCTCTCCTGCAGAATTTTTGGTAATTGAGGAGATGTAGAACAACCCGGTCCTGCCGTGGCTATATAATTTTTACCTGTGGGCAATAACCTGAGAAGGAGAAGGGAGACTAAGGAATGGGTGAATAAAAGAGACTCAAAGACAACCAGTAAAACATATGGGGAGAGGTGCTATCTCCTTAATATTTTCCTTTGGATAATTAATTAAAGAAAATATGAGAAATAAGAAAACATGTGGGAGTAAGAACTCCTTGATAGGAAGCATGGAGGCAACAGTGTCCCAAGGAAAGATAAGGATCAGCAGGAAAAGGTTAAGACAGAGAGACTCTGAAGATCCAGGGAAGTAAGGAAGACATCAGCGCTCTTTCCCCAGTATTTATTGGTAGTTCCAGGAATGTGGATTGGAAGGTGATCCATGAATATGTAACATAACATAGGTTTTAACATTGGTTGAATTGACAATGATGAGATCAAAGAGGTGGAGATTAACCTGACATGCGCCTTTCAAAGGAATGTGGTTTGATAAGGTGAGAGCTAGGCCTTTGGGGTGGCTCAGGAATTTTCTTGCCCTTTGGACTGTCTATACAATGATTATTCACTGACCTGACCATGTATCTGGTAAATGAATATATATGCAATACCTCAATCATACTTTCCCAAATGTCAACATGCCTGCTATGCTACAAGATGTATAGGTTCATGGACAAGGTGATCATGGATCATAGTATAGAGCTGGAAGGGCTCTTCGAAGTCATCAGATCCATCCCTTTTATTTTACAAGGCTCCAGAGAAGTGAACTGCCCGAGATCACAAAGATATTATTCCAAACCCAAATCCTCTCACCCTAAATCCAGCTCTTCTTTTTTGTCACATAATTTCTCAGGCAGGCTTCCTCTTCAGTCATCTATCTCATCAGCAACCATGGATATAACAACCGTTTCTGCATTGCTGATTCTCAAATCTCTCTATCCTGCCTCAACCTTTCTATTGACCTCCAACCTAGCATCTTCAACTGCCTTTTAGACATCTCTAACTGGATGTCCAATGGACTTCTGAAACTCAACATGTCCAAAATGGAAGTCATTCTTTCCCCCTTTAAGTCCTTCTTCTACCTTCATTACTATAGCGGGCACTGCTGTCCTCCCAGGACCCTCAGGATCCCAATGTAGGAGTCAACCTGGAGTCCTGCTGTATCTTATCCCTAAATCCCAGGCCAAAGCTTTGGAGTTCAACTCTGTGACACCTCTTGTAGATCTTATTTTTGCAATATTTCTTGTCAGTTTCACTACCATCACTTTTCTTGTCAATTTCACCTATGAAATATCTCTTGTCAGTTTCAGCTTTTCTTTCATCCTCTCATCAATTTTACTTGCATCTCTCCTCTATTTCACCTATGCAATATCCCTTATCCCTTTTGTCTTTGCATCATCTCTTGTCAATTTCATTTCTGCAGATTTCATCTCTATAATATTTCTCCTCTACCTGCCCTCTGGTGCCCCCTGCGAATCCTCGCCACATCACACCTGGACTATTATAATTTTTACTGGAGGGTCTGCCTGCCTCAAGTCTCTCCTCACTCTAGTCCAGCCTCCATTTTACCAAAGGGATTTTCCTCAAGTTCTACTCACTAAACCTCACTGGCTTCCTGTGATCTTCATGATTAAAGACAAACCCCCTGACTTGGCATTCAAAGCCCTTTATAACCTCTTCCTCTCCTATGGTTCCAGTCCTCTTACATCTGACTCCTCAATGCATGCTCTTCTGTTCAGTGGCACTGTCTCCTGACTCTTCTGCCAACAAGATACTCCCGTCTCTGGGCTCTGGGCATTTTCCCTGTCTCCCATGCTTGGAACATATTCTCTCTCTCTCTCTCTCTCTCTCTCTCTCTCTCTCTCTCTCTCTCTCTCTCTCTCTCTCTCTCTCTCTCTCTCTCTCTCTCTGTCTCTCTCTCTCTCTGTCTCTCTCTGTCTCTTTCTCTGTCTCTGTCTCTGTCTGTCTCTGTCTCTCCCTCTCCCTCTCTCTCTCTGTCTCTCTCTCTCTGTCTCTGTCTCTCTCTGTCTCTGTCTCTGTCTCTCTCTTTCTGTCTCTGTCTCTGTCTCTCTCTGTCTCTCTGTCTCTGTCTGTCTGTCTGTCTGTCTCTCATTATCCTGTATGTAACTTATTTGTACACATTTGTCTGCCTTTTGCCTCTTTTGCATCTCAGGCACTTAGTACAGTGCCTGGCACATAGTAGATACTTACTCAATGTTTATTCCCCAACACTATGACTCTGTGATCCCTCATTATTGGGACATGCCTCCCTCATGCTGGTGATAGCTTTATTAAGTAGGCCAGTCCAGGAAGGCGTCTGCCAGGACAACCCACCTGTGTGGTCACTTCCCACACGTGGATTCAGCATTGGCTGCCATAGAGAGACATGTGGTCCATTGCAACTGCAGCAGAAAATGTGCAGGACTGAGGCTCCTGGGCGCTGAATGATCAGGAATTGCAAGGATCTAGCAGCCTGGCTTCAGCAGTGTCCCAGAGAAGTCCGTGCCCAGGTCTTTCCTGGCTCCCTTCAAGAGAACATCGATGCTCCATGTAGTCGTAGACAAGGAGACTGGAAAGGCTTTCTACTATTCCACACTGCAGCAAAGGAGCTCAAAGGCTGCTGAGGGATTCCTGGGCTCACTGCCCACCTAACTCTCCCTTAAAATTAGAATGGCAGACTTCTACCAATAGATGGCGATGAAGGTCCTACAGGTTTGATGATGGCGCTAGAAGATCATGGTTCTAGAGCTGGAAGGAACCTCAGAGACCATCCAGTCTAATTCCTACACTTCATCCAAGAGGGAACTGAGGTCCAGAGAGGCCATTGCATCATAGTACTTAAATCCTCAGAGGAGGGCCTCAGAGACCATCTAGTCCAACCCCCAAATTTTATTATGAGAAAACTGAGGTCCAGGGAGATGCCCAAAGTCAGCCAGTGAAAGAAAGCTGAGCCAAGTTTAGAACCTAAACATTCTGATACAACCTTCTGTCCAATTTCTGGAAATTCCAGTTTAGAAGTTTGGCATTTACATTTTGCAATGGTTCAATGCATAAATCTTTCTTGATTTTTTTCCTGTAGGCTTTGGCAAACTAATGAATTTTATTTTATTCTATTTTTTGTGTTTGCTAATTTGCTTAATTTCATTACCACATTTAACCATGTAGGGTTTTATTTTCTCTTCACAATATAATTAAGTATCATTACTATAAATACATATCAATAGAAATACCATTTTACTATGAAAATAATCTCATTAATTTTTCTCCCACTAAGTGAAAATTAGCACCAATTATAAAAAGGTCTATTTTTTTGCTGTTTCTTTTTTAATTTTTATTTTTTAAGAATATTTTTCCTTGGTTGCATGATTCATATTCTCCTTCTCCCCTCTTTCCTCCCCCCTCTTGGAGTTGGCAAGCAATTCCACTGGTTTATACACGCCTTATTACTCAAAACCCATTTCTATATTATTCATATTTATAATAGAGTAATCTTTTAAAAGCCAGAACCCCAAATCATATACCCATATAACTGAGTGATAAATCATATGCTCTTCTTTTGCACTTCTAAACCCACATTTCTTTCTCTAGATGTGGATAGCATTCTTTTTAATCCTTTTCCATTTTGCAGGTTAGTTCATCTCATTTACATTCACAATCATGATTACTAATTGCATATTGTCCTTCATCTTAGTTTTCCCTTTTGATTCTGCTCTATCATCTTTTACTCTGTTCCTCACCAGTTTTTTTGCTTTTTACCATCCCCCTCTACTTCCCCTCCCTCCCGTTACCTCCTCCTTCCTTTGTCTTAGTCCCCTTCTACTTCTCTGTAGGGTAAGATAGAATTCTATACCCCAATGAGTATATTTGTTTTTCTCTCCTTGAGCTGGTTACAATGAGAGTAAAGTTTAAGAATTGCCCATCACCATTCTCATCCTCCCCTTCCCCATAATAATTTATTGCACCTATTTATGTTATATAATTTACCCTATTCTGTCTCTCCCTCCCCGTTCTCTCAATGTAATCCCCTTTTACATCTCTTGATTTTTTATGTCATATAAAAGTCGGCTTACTTCCCCACCCACTTTCTAAATATATTCCTTCTATCTGCCTCTACTACTAAGAATAATGTTTGAGAATTACAGATATCCTTCTTCCATGTATAAATAAGAAGATTTTAACTTTAATGAATCCCTTAAATTTTCTTTTTCTTATTTACATTTTTAGGCTTCTCTTGGGTCTTGTGTTTGGACTTCAAATTTTTTGTTTAGGTCTGGCTTATTCCTCAGGAATGCTTGGAAATCTTTTTTTTTAAAACCCTTACCTTCTACCTTGGAATCAATACCATGTATTGGTTCCAAGGCAGAACAGTGGAAAGGGCTAGGCAATGGGGGTCAAGTGACTTGCCCAGGGTCACACAACTGGGAAGTGTTTGAGACCAGATTTGAACCCAGGACCTCCCATCTCTAGGCCTGACTCTCAATCTACTGAGCTACCCAGCTACCCCTTGCTTGGAAATCTATGTTACTGAATGTCCATTTCCACCCTCTGAAAGAATATACTCATTTTTTTTTGATAGTTGACTCTGGGTTGTAAACCTAGATCTTTCACGTTCTGAATATCATATCCTATATCTTCTGATCCAAGCCGCTGAGTCCTGTGTGATCCTGATTGTAGCTCCATGATATTTGAATTTTTTTGGCTGTTTGCAATATTTTCTCCTTGGCTTGGGGGCTCTTGAACTAGGCTATTATATTACTGGAAGTTGTCATTTGGGGATTTCTTTCTGGAGATGATCTGTAGATTCTTTCAGTTTCTATTTCATTTTCTAGTTTGAGGATATCTGGACAGTTTTCTTTGTTAATTTCTTGTATTATGTATGTCCAAGTTTTTGTTTTTGTTTTTTTTTTTTTTTTTTTTTTTTTTTTGCTCATGGCTTTTAGGTAGTCCAATAATTCTTAAATTGTCTCTCCTGGATCTATTTTCCAGGTCAGTTGTTTTTTCAGTGAGATAATTCATATTTTCTTCTGATTTTTCATTCTTTTGATTTTGTTTTGTCATTTCTTGATTTCTCATGAAATCATTAGTTTCTAGTTGCTCAGTTCTAAGTTTTAAGGCCTGATTTTCCTCCATTAGTTTTTGGGTCTCCTTTTTTCATTTCTTCCATTTCCTTTGCCTCTCTTAATTGTTTTTTGAAGTCCTCTTTGAGCTCTTCCAGAGGCTGTGTCCAATCCATATATTTTTTTGAACTTTGCATGTGTTTGCTTTGCTTTCATTGTCCTCTTCTGTGTCTGTACATTGCTCTTTGTCCCCATAAAAACTTCTTTATAGTTAGGCTTTTTTTGTTGTTATCTGCTCAATTTCCCTACCTTTTTATAGGTAGGCTCTGTTCCTTGGGAGGTTAGGGTACCCTCTTAAACTTCAGTCCTTCTTTGGCTACCCTTAGCTTTATTTCTGAGTTTCTGACAGTTTCAGTTCTTCTGAGATGGTATGATGTCCTGAGGATGTTTATTTTGGTGAGGAAACATTTGAAATCAAGAAATTATAAAAAATCCAAAACACTGCTTAAATACAAGAGCAAACAGGCTCAGAGGTAAACCACCTGACTGGAGAAGGGCCTCAAATTCATGCCATGTGGGGATTATGCTCCTTTGCAGTCCCTGTTTCTGGCTCTTCTACCATATCATCCCCCCTGCCTGGGGAGTGGCCCCTAAGACTAGGTCCTGAATTCTCTTTTGACTCTCATCAGCTCCTATGGGCTCCTTAAGGATGTCTTTGCAGATGGCTATGGGTCCAGCCCTTGTCTCTCTCCTCAGCTCTAGTCCTCTGCCCTAATTTGCTTACTGAAATCTCACTTGGGTATTTTTCAGGCATCTTGAAAGCAAAACTGAACCAATTATGCACCCTTGAAATCTACTTCTTTTCTGAATTCCCCAGGAGTCACTGAGGGCACCCTTTCTGCCTTGTCATCATCCGTGATTCCTCACTTGCACTCACTTCTTGTTTCTAATCTATTGCCAAATCTTGGCATTTCCTCCTTTCCAACATTCTTATGCCCATCCACTTGTGTCTCTGCCCTTAGCCACCCTCCTGTGGCGAGCCTTCATGCTCTCTCATCATAATGATTTCAATGGCTCTCTAACTGGCTGTCCTCTCCCATCCATCCTTCACCTAGCTGCCAAACCATTCCTACAACCCTGCATTGACTCCAGTGGTTCCCTATTCCAGGGATACCCCTCAGATCAAAAACAGACTCCTCTCTGGGAGGTGCTTCAATCTCTTCACAGCCACCAATTACCTTTCTCATCCCTCCCCTTCACACATAAGTCAGTCTAGTCTCCTTGTCTTTTGCACAGACTTTCCCCCGTGTTTAGGAGTCAGTGTCCTCGAGGGTAGGAGGGACTTCCTTTTGCCTTTGGATTAGTTCCTGGTATAATACCTGGCATGGCAAGCACTGAATGCTGCCTAGTTGAGGAATTGACTTGATTGGCCTCAGAGAACCAGTGCATGACACATAGTGTTTGGTTAGTGCTCGTGGTTTCAGCTTGCTCTCTTGTACTTTTCCCTTCACAGTGAAAACACCAAGCAAAAACTTAGGACAGTCCAATGCTACCCCCCCCACTTGTGTCCTATCAGAGGGACCAGAGCAGGTGAAGGAAGAGGGACTCTTTCATTTCCATCACTAGAAAGAAGCAGTTGTGGACCATGGTATTCACGGACTTTGCTACGAGTAAGGCAGATAGTGCTGGAGAAACTGATGATATTAGGTTCTAAGAGCAAAATTACCTCCACTTTTACAAGGCTTCAAACAGCCTCCCCTGCTTATGCTCACTTTGCTATGTAGCAGTTCATGAAGATCTTCCTAGTTTCCTCGGAAACCTATTTCATTGTTTCTTATGAATCACTCATATTTGTCCTCACTTATGGTTTAATAGTCTATTATTATATACAGTGACATTTGTCCAACCATTCCTTAATGTATATCCATTTTATTTTCAATTTTTTTTTTTGCTGCTTTAAAAATGGTGTTTTGAATATTTTGGTATGCTTGGGAACTTTTAAAAGACATCATCGATTCCCGTAGGGAGTACAAATCTAATTAGAGAATCATGGGTAAAGGGGTATGAGCTTAGCAATTTGTCACATAGAATTGTTTTCTAGAACAATGGGGCCAATTCACAGTAACACCAACATTTTGTATTCCTGTCTTCTAACACTGACAATTGATCTTTTATGATCTTTGCAAGTTTGATGGTGAGTAAAACTTTGGATTTGTCTTCATTTTCATTTCTCATTTATAATTTGGCACACTTTCATATGGTTGTTGATGGTATGCATTTCTTCTTTCATAAACTGTTTTATGAAAATATTTTCTCAATTTACATGGAAAATAATTTTTTACTTTTTTAAAAATTGAGTTTCAAATACCCTTCCTCCCTCATCTCCCCTCTTCATTGAGAAGGCAAATAATTTGACGTAAGTTGTATATGTGCAGTCATGCAAAATATAGTTCCATATGAGTCATGTTGTGAAAGAAAGCACAGTCTGTCCCCCAAATAGAAAAATAAAGTGAAAAAACAAGTATACTTCAGTCTACATTCTGACTCCATCAGTTCTTTCTCAGGAGGTGGGTTGAATTTTTCATAATGAATCCTTTGGAATTATCTAGAAACATTGTATTTCTGAGAATAGCTGTCATTCACAATTGATCACTGTACATTATTGCTGTTACAATGGATTCTCTTCTCTTGGTTCTGCTCGCTTCATTTTGCATCAGTTCATGCAAATCCTGGTTTTTCTGAAATCATCCTGCTTGCCATTTCTTATAGCCTCATTGTACTCCATGACAATCACATGCCACAATTTGTTCAGGCACTCCCCAATTATTGGGCATGCCCTCGATTTCCAATTCTTTGTGATCCTCAAAAGAACACCTATAAATATTTTGTTATATTTTTCTTTCTTATTTAGATTTCTTTGGATTACAGATCGAATAGTGCTATTGCTGGGTCAAAGGGTATGCCCAGTTTGATAGCACTTTGGGTACAGTTTCAAACTGTTCTTCAGAATGGTTGAATCAGATCACAATTCACCAGCAGGGCATTAATGTCCCAGTTTTCCCACGTCCCCTCTGGCATTTCTCTTTTCCTTTTTTTCTATCATATTAGCCAATCTGATAAGTAAGAGTTGCTCGTATTTGTATTTTTCTAATCAGTAGTGATTTAGAGCCTTTTTTCAAGTGACTAGAGATAGCTCTGATTTCTTTATCTGAAAACTGCCTGTTCATGTCCTTTGACTATTTTATCCATTGGGGAATGACTTGTATTCTTACTAAATTGGACTCGGCTATCTATATATTCAAGAAATGAGGACTTTATCAGAGCAACTTGCTTTACTTTTATTTGTCACAGCTAGCATCGCTACCAGTCCATTAGTATCATTCTTGCACCACTTACCTTCTGCATAATAGCTCTGGCCTTTTCTTTGGGGGTCAGTTCCCCGGAGATTTTGCACATCACATATTCTGTGTAGATGCCCTGGCACTTTTTCCTTGAGAACTGTCGTTCAGGACACCATTCTCAAGGGCCCTTGGCCTTTTCACATGCACAGAAGGAAAGGCGATCTCAGCAGTGGACCAGCTATTTGCCCCAAAGTCCTTGACTCCTCCGTGTGTACCCCCAATGTGTGTTACACATTGTTTTTGTCTTCCCCGAGTAACATAGTGATCTCTGGGTGTTCCTTCCTGCTCATTTCTGCCCTATTTTCTTATGTTTGCTGACGTTCAAGTGATATATAGTGCAATGGAAGTAAGTGCTCAACCTAGTTTCAAACCTTGGGCCAACTTGGGGATCCGTGGGAGGATTATTTGCCTCATCATTGATTGTCATTGTCCCAGATCTCATCTGCAGTGTCCCTCCTCCCCAACTTCACCACCAGTCTCTTCAATGATTATGTATTTCTTAATCTTTTTATAAATACATTCAGCAGTATGGGTATTTGGTCTGGATTCAAATCTGAATTCTACTCCTTACTAGCTGTCTGGCTCTGGACCAGTCACTTCTGTCCTCTGGGCCTCAGTTTCCCCATTCATAAATCAGGAACTCAAGACTCAGCAAGACTGGTGGTTTTTATGACTCAGATATTGTTATCCTTTCTCTTTACAGTGCTCACACCATCAATAAGTCTTTTCTTGCAAATGATATGCAGGTTTCAATGGAACAGTTTCTTCTGTCTCATTAGCTCTAAAACAAATGAAAAAACCCTCTACAAGAGATAACCCTCACCCACTTTTTTCTGATCATCATTTTAAGAGGAAACTTAGTAGAACCCTCTAAAACGATGTTGTGGGGGTGGTTGGAGAGATGGAAGGGCAAAATTCTGCATCCTGGACTAATGATTGTACTCTGCTGAGCTCTTTACTGCGCGAGTACGTGGGTCAGGGGTGTCTGGGTTGGTTTGGTTGGTTTTTGAGCCACGGCGTGCCTGAATCTGGGCCACAGTTTGAATAAGCAAAGGGTTTAATGGAATGTTTCACTAAAACATGGCCTTCATCTTGGATGAGTGTTGGGAAGAGAAGACACTCATATCCAACATGGGCAACAGTGTGCCGGGGAGGAAGGGGTTCAATGTAACTCATGAAGACCGGGGGGGGCTCCAAGACAAGGGTGACCACAGCGAAACGTCCACTAATGAAGTGGGAATGAAGGTGGGTGTGCCAGACAGGTCAGTTTGGGTAGGGTAAAGAAGAGAGAAGAAGACAATCCAAGGTAGCCAGAGCGACGTCTGAGAGGGAGACATAGCAAGCTGGGGAAGGTGGGGCTGGGGCAGCCTAGTGGGGGTAGACTTAGATTGCTGTGAAAAGCTGTGAAGGCTAAGATCTGCGCCTTGGCCTGGGTGCTACAGGCTTAGGAGGCCACGGCAGGCTGCGGAGGTGGAGAACGACATTGCAGCTTAACTCTGAAATCGTTCCTGGGTTCTTCCTGTTTGTAAGCTCAGAGTACGAAGCGCTGAAGACAGTCAGAAAGGAAGAATCGGCTTCCATTCTAGCGATGGAACAAAAGACAGTGGGGGATGAATGCGTGTCGGGGAGAGGGCTGGTTCTGGTTCATCGTAAGCTTGTGGCTTGAAGTCCCAGCATAGGAAGTAGGGAAAGAAAGACTGGTGCCAGAAGACTAGTTAGAGATGAATCCAATACACTGGGGAAAAGATGAAGAATCGCTGCGCTGGGTAATAGCAATGGGGATGGGGAGGCACAACGTCCCTCCCTCCACGGGCTACTTGATGCTTCAGTGGACCATCCTCTTGCGAATGGTTTTTCCTTTCAGTGAGCATCCATTGAGCACCTCCTAGGCACCGGATGGGTGTAGGACATACAAAGGCAGAGGGGGCTCAGTCCCCTTTCTCAAGGGAAGGGCTTGCATCCTTTATTCTTCCACTGTTTTCACAACATTGAACAAGTGACATAAAGACAATGTTTCCCCTTGGATAAAGCCAGGTGGTGAACCCCCTGAAGCTCTGAAGTGGCTCAGAGGTTCCTCAATGAGAGGACCCTGGAGATCCAGGCCCCTTGATTGTCACCCATCTCCCTCCTCACCCCATCAGCCTTTGCCAACCTCTGCTGACTACCCTTGGCCCAGCAGGGATGAAAAGACAATGGGATTGCCATGTAGACTTGGGGCACTCATGGGGGTCACTTCTCCTTGACTACAAAAACCATACTTGGGGGATTTCTAGCTCTCTCCCAAACCTTTTCTGTTTCAGGAAGCCAAAGACTTCAGGACTTTTATTTTAAAGATGGAGGTGATCGGAGGCGCTTGAAACATAACTTTCCAAACAAAGCGCACTCCCCTCCACTACCTGACTCATTTTTCAAGCCTGGTTTTCTCCAGGAACAAGTTTGAAGTAAGTTTTGGTTTCCAGGAAATAGCAGTGTCCCTCGGCTCCTAAGGCTTCTCGCAGCATCATGGTGAGTCCACGTGGTATGGTGTAGACCCTCTGGTCTGGATGTCAGAAGACCCAACGCCTACGACAGACTGCTGTGTGAATCTGAGCCAGTCTCTCCACCTCTCTGGGCCTCATGCTTGAAAGGGAGAGGATTCAAGGCACTTTGTCTACCATCTGAGGGTGCTCTGAAGAGAAGGCTTTGCTATTGTATTGGTTACTCTAATTGGAGGTTTTCATCGAGGCAGGGAGGCAGGGACTGGGGAGATGAAGGACAGGTGGGGCGAGAGTGGCAGTTGTCCTTGGATTCAGACATTTGGATCCATGGAGGGGTGGCTGGACTCACTCTGGGGGGGGGGGAAGGGCCCCAAGGAGGAGGGGCATTCGTATAAGGGGACCTTGGAGGCTGGGGGATAGCTGGGACCATTGAACAATGCAGTCATATGGGCTTAGAGAGCCATAGTTATGCACGGGGATGAAAGTCGTCTTGCAAAGGAAGGATTCCCCCTTCCTCCCCCAGTGGTGGTGGGTCTGGGGGACGGAGCCTCATTGGCCTCCTGCTAGTTACAGCTCTGGGTTGAAACTCTCCCAACAGGAATGGGACCCAACAACTCAGTAACACTGAGCCCTGCTACCCTTTGTAACAGTTCATCCCAACAGTCCTGTCATGCAGGATTTCAGCTCTGGTGGCATATTTTGTGGAGGTGAGCCGAGATCCTGGGGGAAAGAAAAGCAGATGTGTGTGTGTGGGGGGGGGGAGGGATAAGATCTTCTCAGCGGACCCTTTCACCTCAGCAAGGCATTCAAAAATGGATCGTGTTCTAGGGAACAAATTTCCCCAAAGATCGCCACTTGTTCACTGACATTTCAGGGTTAGGGAACGGGGATGCTTCTCCTGAGAGTCTCCGAGAAACTTCAACTGGCTGAATCCATTTTTTATTAGGCTCCTACTGTGTGCCAGGCACGGGGAAGTGAAACAGCTCCTCTCCCCTCAAGGAGCCTTTGGAGAAGCAACGTGCACAGGGCAATGCATGGAACCATCTACAGGAAGTTAATGCAAAGTAATTTCAGGGGAGGCTGGGGCTGGGGGGAGAGAAGGGAAGGAAGCCTCGCCAACTAGAAGATTAGAAAAGGTCTTCATTATCTAGAAGAGAGGTGAAGGCCCGTCCAGAGCCCTGAGTGAAGCTAGGAACTCCGCCGAAGCGAGAAAAGCAGGACTATCCAAAGCAGTGGTGCTCCCACTGGAGGCCCATGCATTTAACTGGGAGATTGGATTGCCTTGGACATTTTAACCTAAAGGAACAGAAGCCAGAATTAGAGGGAAGACGGGCATGTCTTTTCGGAACCCCTCCTTCCTCCTCCACTAGAGGAGGTGGTGAGGGCCACGTCTCGGTCTGTCCCAGGTCTTTTCTCCTCCATTCACAGACAAACGTTCAGAGTCGGGAGATTCAAAGCTAGAAGGGAACTGGGAGGTCACCTCTCCAGCCCCAGCAGATAAGGGTCTCACAGGGAGTGCAGTGACATTGCCATTCCCAATGAGTCTTCTAAAGTCCAACTTGAGACTTTTACTTGTTCAAGGAAGGAGAAAGAGACCCGAGACTGAGACTGATCTCTGAGGAAGGGCTTAGCAAAGGAGGAATGAAGAAAGGCTTTATTGAGGCTCCTTATGTGCCCTCCACTAGGGGTCCCAATACAAGCGAGCTGGCTTCTGCCCTCAAGGAGCTTACATTCTAAGCGGGGAAGATGGCCCATCTGGAGACGTTAGAGTTGGAAGGGAAGGGGAGCACAGCAATGGCCAGAATGTGGCAGAGTGGCTGGCTCCGGGACTGGACACGGGAAAGCTCCCTGGTCAGTCTGGGTCCCAGGAGTGGGAGTTTATGTGCCTAGTGGGGGAGGAGAGAGCTGGAGCTAAGGCAGCACGACATAGATGTTACTAGAACGTGTCATGGGCTAGATAAGGTGAGAACCGGTCCAAGTTCCAGCTCATAGCCTTTTTCTAACAGGTGACAGGCATGTGTGTCGGGATGGATGAGGGAACGGACCACAGCCCTCTCTCTCATCCCCTATTTGAAGGAAGATTTTCCCATCCCAAACAAGATTGTTTCCAGTTTTTAGTCTGGGATGTGTTATGCTGGATGTGAAAAAGCAAGTTGTGTCCACACGAGGTTCCCTAACATCGTTAGAGCATCCCAAAAGCTAAACAAAGAGGGGCCGTGGGTCCCTGACAAATCAGGGGAGCAGAGGGACTGAGCTGTCTTCAAGGGCAGCGGGTTTCTCCTCACCAAGTCTCCAAATGCTGGTTGTGGAGGGATCCCGTTTGGACCAATGAGCTTATCTTCCAACTTGAGGTTCAGGGCTGCCTCAGCTGGGGGCAGGAAGGGGGAGCAGGGAGAGGGGTGGGCTGCTGGCTTGGGAGAGTCTTTCAAAGGAGCACTCCTTCCGCACTCCTGAGGAAAGGGGCTGCTGTTCATGGATGCTATCACCACGGGAGGTGGGGCTGAAGGACATTCTCAGCAGGGAGGGACAAAGGGGGTGGGTGATGGAAAGAAGAGTCTGTCTCCTTTGTCTAAGTCAGTAAAGGCCCTTGACTTGGCAGGATGCCATCCTTCAGAACCGAGAGCTCTGGCTTCTGATCAAGAAGAAATGGGGCGTGCGCTCGAAGAGTCAGTACAGGAAATGGCAGAGAAAGCTAGCCCAGGACCCCAGCTGGCCCCCCATGAATAGGACAGATTACTCAGAAGAAGGCAAAAACGGCTTCTATAGCAATCCTGCCCATGAAAACAGTGAGCCCACCCCCATTCAGAAGGCCACTGAAGTCATCGGGCACGTCACCGAGCAGCATTTCTGGACCCGACTTGGAAGCCAAAACTTGACGTGATTCAGGTCAGAGATTGGCAGACAATGGTGCTTGACCTGTGGAGGAGAAGCATCTGTCTTGATCACAAACAACCCGGAGGAGAAGGGATGAGACTGACCTGTTCTTGGGCTTTCCTCATCGGAGGCTCCGAAAGGACCTTCCCTGTCCCTTCAGCCTCTTCCAACAGAAGATGGGACAGACGCCACTTGTGACCGTCCTCTAGCACAGATAGCGAGTCTCTTGGAGAGTTCTTTTTTTACTTCTAATAAAGTTTATTCAGTGCTTGAATAACTACTACAGAATCATGTGGTTTGGGTGGCCAAACTATTCATTTATGAGCATTAGCCAAAACAGGACTGGGTTGTACTTGGTCACTGGACTAACAATTGTCAAGGAGTAATTTAAGGGTTGGTTCAAGCATCACAGGGTCTCAAAGATGCCGTTTCCCATGGAACTAGCCATGCAACTCTGGGCAGGTCACTTAACCTTTTTCCACACTTGTAGAATGGAGGTAGTAACGCCTCTCTCCCAGGGTCATTGTCAGCTCAAGTGGCATATGGAAAGGGCTTTGGAACCCTTAAAGAGGTATACATGTGAGCTACTATTATTGTCATCATTCGCTGTATTATTTGTGGGAACATGTGCTTTTTCAAATAAAAAGGGTCCTGCTTTCCTCCTTTTCTCATTTAAAGTCTGTCTAGAAGAACTCCCTTTGATAGTATTCAATGAAAAAGTTACTGACCTTTTTTTTAACATCATCTTCATTTCCAAGTAAATTCCTCTTAAACCTGAGCCTCAGAATGCCAGTCCTTGTAACAAAGAATTTTAAGAGAAGGAAAATTCGATCAGCTCCTGAAAACTAACCAATACCTTAGCTGAGTCTGACCATACATGTGGTGATCCACACCCAGAGGCCCTCATCTCTGCAGAGAAGGAAGATGTCCTTCTCTCTCTCTCTCTCTCTCTCTCTCTCTCTCTCTCTCTCTCTCTCTCTCTCTCTCTCTCTCTCTCTCTCTCTCTCTGTCGCTCTCTCTCTCCCTCCCTCTCTGTCTCTCTCCCTCTCTCTCTGAGGCAGGCTCAGTCATTATAAGGACTGCATTTGTTTCATTTTATGGGGATGTTCTTTCCATTTACATTGTGGCAGTCACTAGGTCTAGTACTCTCCTGGCCCTTCTTACTTCACTGGACATTAGTTCATCTAAGACATCCCCCCATGTTACTCATTATATTTGCTGTTTCTTGTGGACCAATAATAGTCCATCATACACAGGCACCACAATTTGCTTATCCCATTCCTTGCTCAATGGGTATCTACTATACTTCTAGTTCTTTGTTACCCCCCAAGAGGATTGGAATAAGTATTGAGGCATACTAGAGGCTAATTGATTTGACCTCACTGGGGTCTTGCCAAGTAGGGGGCTCTCTGAGTCAAAGGGTAGGGAGGTGTTGGGTACTTTCTTAATGGAATTCCAAGGGTGTTATAGATCCTCCCTTCTGTCCAGTCTCAATTGTAATAGAATGTATTAAAAAGTCAAGGAAACTGTCAGGCTTCATGTGGTAGCCCATAACAGCATGCAGCCCTAACCTGGGCAGAATCACTTAAGCACCCCACAAAAGGAGAGCACCTCTCAAGGCTTCCCTGGGGAGAGCAGGACAGAGAGAGGGCACTTTGCCAAGTTTGGCATTGTTGGCCTGGCTTGATGCTTATCCTTCTGAAATCTAGTGTATAGGGCAGTGATGGAATATAATAGAAGTTTAAAAAATAGTTCTGCCATCAGTGGGTAGATCTGTGACCTCCTCAATGCTGGTACTCCCTCCAAAGATACAGATTGCAACCCTCTTGTGTGTCTGACCATCTTGGGTGACTTTTGCACATGTCCTCCAATAAATTTGTCTTGAAGAGTCTATTTATCTACTGTATCATCCTAAAGGAACAAGATGTCTATGTATGCTTAAATTGGGATGAATGAGACCATTTACCTAGGAGAAAGCTGCCTTTCATGCTTTTTCCCTTTTTTTTCAGTTTGTTCTCTCTATCTTACCTTGGCTAGAAGGATAGCAGCCACGAGTGGACCTGATTGACAGGAGAGCTTTAATGTGCTGGTCTACTCCTCTTTAGGCAGCAAGGCAGCCTGATACATCCCCAACCGTCTTCCCTATTCCAGGAATATCCCTGTAGTACAGACACCTAATTGGCTTTAGCCCAATCGCACCTCAGAAGTCCTGGGCTCAAATCATCCACCAGTCTCAAGCTCCCTGGCAGCAGGGATCACAGCTGTGTATCTCCACACCTGGCTAATATTCCTCTTTTTACAACATCTCTAGAGGCGTTTCCAATGATCCATGTCCAAATCCAGTCAATTCATCAGATACTAAATGATTTGATGTTCTACTAAATTATAGGCTCCTCTCGTGGCCTTGGAGTCTGTCCCCTAGGGTTCCCCCATCCCTGGGTCGCCCCCCGTCTTCACTAGCAGGCCAAGGTGGCCAGTCTCTCCCTCCGAATCACAGAACTAGAAGGGGCCTTGGAAGCATCCAGGCTAAGCCCTGCCCGACCAGAGCAGGAAGCCTCTTGGCACTATAGCTCTGGATCTTCACCAGTGGAAGAACAGAATCGACGTCTCCCTCTGGTACATCTGACACAAGCTCATAGCGCACAGACACCAACGGCCATAAAGACAAGACAAAGACCTAAGCATTCAGCAGACTCCCCGATGCGGGAATTCTCTCCAGTGATGAAGGCTGCAGCTCATCCGTGATTCCCTCTTATCCTGGGCAACTCCTGTCCATGCCATCCCTCAGCACCATCCACAGGGGCTCTGTGCAACGTGCCAGGAGCCTTCCTCCGGCTCCTGTTGTCTCATCATCCCAGCTCTCTGTCCTCTATCTCGCTGATGACATCATTCATGTGGCTTTTACTGTGTGTCTTGATGGGTAACGTGGTCCAGCCTGATCAGACCCACCATCCTTGTGGGGGTGCCCCCAGCTTAAGTTTTTCATCGACTGGCATTCTATGACTCAGAGTCATGCAGCAGCACCCAGAGATAAATATTCACGTTCAAGGGACAGACCCTTCATTCAGGGTGATGCTCTGTATTCCGAAGAGGACAAAGGGACATCTTCTAGGAGTCCTGGCACTCCTGGGCATGAGCTCATAGCTGGTCCTCATCGCTGGTCCCATCTGCCTAACTCAATCCCAGCATCGATGAGAATTCCTCTATTGAAGAGAAATATTCTCTTTTGTCACACTATGAGAGGTGGGGCAGAAGAGCAAAAGGTTGAGCTTGGAAGCAAGAAGATCGATGCTTAATCCTGTATCAGACCCTTAAGATTGTGTGACCTTGGACAGGTCACTCTGGGCCTCAGGGAAGTTGGCTTCAATAGCCTCTGAAGTCCCTTCCAGACATAAATCTATGATCCTTTAATCAATGGTGGCTTAGTTTCCCAAGGCTGAATTATACCTGTAGGAACCCAACCCTCTCTTGGTGCCCCCCCCACCCGCCTCCACCCAGTGTGCCCATACTTTAGAAGAGTAGCAGTGCTCAAAGCCAAGATCAAGAACTTGGGCCCCTTGTTCCTAATCTGGGGAAATAATGCCTCCAGGAAAGGGAGGGCTTGAGGTTACCTGTGAACCCCCATTATTGGAAAGTTGGGGGGTTGCAAAATGTTTTCCATATGATAACCCATTTTGACAATGTGGAAAATGAGGCTCACAGAGGGAGATTTGCTGAGAAAGCAAAGCTGCAACTCATGCCCATGTCCATTGGTTCTTTCCATTATCCCATACCACCTCGCTTCATATCAAAGGATTCCATCGATTTTAAAGCTGGAAGAGATCATTTAGAAGGAATCATCATTCCACTGAGGCCCAGAGGGGTGAAGGGAATTCCTCAGGGTCCCCCAAGTGGTCAGTATAAGTCTGAAAATGGGCAGGGAAGAGTTAATCCCATCTTCACAGATGCCAAGGCCAGAGTTCTTTGCATTGAAGGGGGAACGTTGAGCACCCGGGGGACATCTGTAAAGTGAGGGGGCTGGACTGTATGACTAGTGAGATCCCCTTGGGATGCTCTATTGGCAAGAGTAGCAGTGGGGAGCCCAGAGGCCCCGATTCTCTGTATACACATGGCTCTCGGGTCTTGCCTTTTGACTTGAATAAAAACAACTCACCTTGTGATGCTCTGAAGGAGGACATTGTTTCTCAGATCTCACAATGAAACACGGTCTGCTCATATGCCCTATTTACCCTGCGGACTTAGAGGGGTGCCTGGGGCTCACAGGGGCTACGGACATGCTCGGGACATGTAACTAGGGAGAATCCAAAGCAGAATTAGAACAAGGCCACTGTGACCCAGACCAGCGCTCTCTCAACTCAACCAAGGGACCTGTCATGAAATGAATCCAAAGGAAGGAACCCATCAACACCTCGAATTCATCAGTCACCTAGATCGCTATCAGAAAGGGTAACCTGTAGCACCAAGCCATAACACATGTCATGCACATACCTGGAACATGAGAAAAGCCAGACAAAGTAGCTGCCTCAAAACTGGGACCGATTTAGCAAGCTAGTTGCTTGGGAAGGAAGCTGAAACCCCAGAAGCCTTGCTCAAGGGCCCTGAAAACCAAGCCTGGGCTATAATTAGGCGAGTTTGCAAAACACGCCAGCTGAGCCAGGAGCCGGCTTATTTGGAGATGCAGGAAGAGGGACCCTCCCAGAAGGGGGATCTTTGACAGGTGCCCGGAAGATTTCCTGGCCACAACCCTCTCCATATTTCCCTGACTCTCCCCAAAATAGATCGGCACCAAATCCATCTTTAGAATCTCACTTCTTTGACTGAGCACAGCATAGAAGAGAGAGCTGAGATTGTAACTTCACTGTCAGTTGGGTGGACACAGACAAATCTGAGGCTCTTCACCTATAAGTGTGTGTGTGTGTGGGGGGCTGTGTGATCATCTCTGCAGCTTCCCTGAAGGTCAAATGAACTGATGAATGTGAAGTGCTTTGCCATAAAACCGTCAGTTTATTATTATCGTACTCGTTGCCAATTTTATGCTCTCCAGTCTAGAATGGCCACAAGCTGTGGCAGGGCTAATCTGTCAGCTAACATGACGTCCTCAGTCCTTGCTCGCCTCCCTGGCAGGTGTCTTAGGATCAGGGTCCAAAGGGTGTGGGGTTTGGATTGGGGTGGAGGAGAGAGGTGACATTTTGAAGCATGGACCAATGCCCCTGGAAGGTAGGCTCTGACGCTGAGGCCAAAGGGGTGGGGAATGGCTCCATGGTGGCTGGGAGAGCTGAAAAAGCATAGAAGGGGCACATGGAAAGGCACTGAGGACAAGTTTTTACACTGTCCTGTTCTGGCCTCCCTTTGGTGCTTAGAGGATGGAGTCAGGGAGATGTGGTTGGAGACCGTGGTCTCGGATATATCCTGGCTGTGGGATCCGATGCTCCAGTCCAGAGATGTCAAACACTGCTGTCCTACACTGGGTTAATGTGAAATTGGGAAACTAACAAAATAAATCCAAATCTGATAGAGCCTAGCAAATGTTAGAGGTGGCTTTCTAAGGCAATGTGTGGCCTCAGGGGTCCTTGCTCTGCTTCTCTTGGGGTATTCACACCCCAGTTCCAGATACCTCATTAGGATGATGAGTTGGTTAGATGGCAGCAACCTGCCTGAGTGGAGAAAATTTCCTCTGCTAGGAAGTTCTTTACACTGAAGAAATCAGGTTGTCTAGTGGGTTATTTTGAAAGAGAGTGTCATTATTCACAGTTGACATTTCTTTAGACCTTTGAGGCATATGAAAAAATTAGGGGCATAAAGTCTGGAGAAGACAAAACTTAAGGGGATGGTGATGGTCTGAGGATGGGGATTCAGGCCAGTTTTGCTTATCTCCAAAGGTCAGAACTAGAAGCAAAGGATGGAAGAACAAGCCAGCGCACATGAAGTCACAGGCCTGTATACAAATCCTTCTCCTGGCACTTAATGTCTGGGGCATGTTGGACAAGTCATCTAACCTCCCCAGGCTCCTCATCTGAAGAAAGCAGGAGTTGGATTCAAGGACTGCCTAGGTCTCTCCCAGCTGGGATTGACAGGCCTATAAGGAGGCCCATTGAAGGTTGAAATGGAAAGGAGTGCCTGTGGAGGAGGGATTCATTTCCCTTCCCTTAAGATCTCCAAGCTAAGTCTGGATGGTCCACTGGCGATTGTGTCAGAGGTGGGGCTTGAACCCAGCTATCTCCTGATCCCCAGGTTATCACATCTCCTTCACCAGATCAAGAAGTTTGGCTTTGAAGAAACCTCTGAGTTGGCCAGCAAGAGGGAAGGCACTTTGGGCTTGGGGGTGGGCCCCTCCCACCACAGGGACAGAGAAAGCTCCTGGAACTAGCTTCACAATGGGAAGGGGAAGATGGCTCAAAATGGCGGACCTCCCTCCCAAACTGTGCTTTGGTCTTCTAGACTTAAGAGTTTGGAGTCCAAAGGGACCCAAGGGGTAGAGAGCTCAGCCGAAAGTTGAGTGATTTCTGGAGAGCCAGGCCATCTTTCACTACCAACTATCTACTGCCCTCCTTTCTAAGAGTCACCACTTGAAGGGCTGGCTTCCTCTCAGACCATAGCAGGTCCAGATGTAATAAATACAAAGAAACCACCTTTGGGAAACGAAAATAGTCTCTTATGATTAAACCTCCAGTGTTGCCCTGGTTGAGGAGCCCCATCCCCCACCCCTGAAGACCCACAGCCCTTCAGCACAGGGTGACAGCAGCATTCCGCAACATGGAAACTGGGCAAGGGAGACGGCACAGCCAGGGTGTCACTGAGACCCTGGGTTTGGGGGCATCAATGACTTAGTGAAAATGAGGTTTAATTCATCCCTGGCTGGCTATTTTCTCACAATTGCATCAGTTTTAAGATTTCTCCAATAAATTGTTAATAGTGTTTTTGCCTTTGTTTGCTCGGAAACAAGCCAAGGAGTGAGAAGGCGTTGGCAGCAGCTGTTACAATCCCAATGGCACCAATCGCTCGGTTGGCCTGTAAGGAAAGAAAGTGAAAGGATATGGTGGTTTTGGAAGAGGAGACCAGCGGTCCTCCCAGTGGCCACCTGATCCTCCCCATCCCCCCCCCCCCACCTTCTTGCTCCTCCAGCCCTGCTCAAGACAGTTTTCTCTACTATGGGCTTCCTGCCTCTGTGAAGACCATGGAATTGTTCTGAGTTCCCCGAGGGAGAGCTTGGAGGTCAGTGCATTCCCAGTGAGTAGCTCACACTAACAAAGTGGTGTGGTGGGCTAGCTCTTAAGGCTGGGTCAACCTAGAGGAACATATCTTGGCATGTTCCATTGACTATGAGGAACCTTGGAGAGGGGGAGAGGGAGTGTCTTAGAATAAAGGAAATCAGACGCAAGACTGGGTGGATTCCCTCTTGAGGCCATGTCTGGTAGGACCAATTTCCTTTGTAATTTCCTAAAAAGTCAACATTGGGGTCAGCTAGGCAACAGAGTGGAGAGAGTGCTGGACCTGAAGTCCAGAGGGCGCCTCAGATACTTCCTGGGTGTGTGACCCTGGGCAAGTCACTTAACCCTAGCCCTTGCTGGTCTGCTCTCTTAAGAACTGATTCTAAGACAGAATAAAAGAGTTTTATAGGAATTTTAAGTCCCAGTATTGGTGCTCGCTATCCTGTCAAGTTAACTTCTCACTTGGAGAACTAAAATTGACCCCTCTGGAAGAACTGTGGGAATAGAAACACAGAAGAAAAACAAGTGCTCCATCGAGTGGTTTGATGGGGGTATGATTGAGGATGTAGACTCTAAGCAATCCCCCTAATGCAAATATCAATAATATGGAAATAAGTCTTGATCAGTGACACATGTAAAACCCAGTGGAATTGCTCCTTGGCTATGGGAGGGGGTGGGAAGAGGGGAGGGAAAGAACATGACTCTTGTAAACATGGGAAAATAATCTAAATTAATTAATCAAATAAAAATTTCCAAAAAAAAAATTAAATTAGCCACTCTGGGTTACTCCCTCTCTCTGCCCAAAGAAGTTCAGCCATCTCTATCCTTAAGGGCAATCTCCATCGATCTCATCGCCATATGGATAACTAAATGTAACAGTGGTAAGAGGTCTGGAAGACCTGAGATCAAATCCTGTCTCAGACCCTTATTTAGTTGTGAGACTACATGAGTCATTTATTTTCTCTCTTAAGAAGTGCACTTTCTCCTGCTCCCCTCTTGGGTTTTCCCCAGGGCCTTTGGAGCTTCCCCATCTCCAGTAAAGGTATCCATCCTTTGAAGCACACAAGCAAGAGTGGTGATGAGCCGAGAGAGTTACCTGCTCCGAAATTCCTTCTCCATATCGGAGCAAAGTTACAAAGTGTTCGCAGTTGTTGACCAACAGGTCATAGGACACCTCCTGGCCAATGAGGAATTCCGACAGGCGGATGATCTCATCCAGCGGCAGAGGAGGGTACACATCGTCATATTTGTTATTGATCCGGTAAGTGTCGTTGCCCACGACTTCCTTCAAGAGCTGCATCCTCACCAAGGCCTTTTTGCTGAATACAGACTTGGCGCTTGTAAAGGGAACCGGTGAGCTGTCGTCTGAAGGGAGGTTTCACAAAGGAAGAGGTCAGTCACTTCTGAGGGGCAGCGACTCCACACCCAGCCTGGCCTCCAATCTACCCTGGATCTTGCCACCTCCCTCCGGTTTGAACTGTCATTTGGAGAGTTAAAAAGGCCCCTGCTTACACTTCTTACTCTTCCACCACTGCAGAGCTAAGGAAATTCTCTCTCTCTCTCTCTCTCTCTCTCTCTCTCTCTCTCTCTCTCTCTCTCTCTCTCTCTCTTTCTGTCCTTCTGTATCTATCTGTTTTGTCTGTCTGTCTCTCACACACACACTCACTCCTTTCAGGGTAGTAATAAAATGCCTTGCATCTAGTAGGCACTTTATAAATATCCTTGGGATCTCATTTATGTCCTTGGCGCTCAGAATGTAGGTCCTAGTGATCCTGATCCAGGAGAGCCTGGTCCTTATGTAAGGCACTCAGGATCATTGGCAGGAAAAACAAGCCAAAACAAACAACAGATCCAATTCATAGCAGACTTATTTGTAAAGAACATGCTTAACTAAGTCATAGCATGGGAGCATCACCATGTGATGCAACCCTCTGATGCAGCACAGAAGGACATCTGTGAAAGAAAACTGGGAGAAAAACCAAACCAGAAGAGCTGAGCACCCACACACCAATGTGAGGGACAGGAGAGGGGAGTGAATGGATGCTCCAGGTTGGAGAAAAGCCCTGACAAATTGCTGGGCCATTTGAGATGCTTCTTAGGAAGTTAAGTCTAAGTAGTTGCAAAGTAAGCTTGAGTAGGCAAGTGACATTCAATATTAAGTTAATAATAAAGTCCTAACAACATAATAATGAGGTTGATAAATAAGTAATTTTAAAAAGGAAGTGAATGCTTAGTACCCCTATTCATTGTTTTTCCTTTTTCAATGCTGCTTCAATTCTGATTATTTCAAGGAGAAACTTCAGGTGGAAGGTAATGAGATTACTCTTCCCATTATGCTAGGAAAAGGTATGTGATGTGTGGAGGTACATGGAAAGAATGCTGGATCTGGGTAAAGTCAAAGGACTTAAGACCCAATCATGATTTTTGCTATTTACTCCTTATGGAACCTGAGGAAAGTCATGTGACTTTTCTGGGCCTCAGTTTCTTCATCTTTAAAATGAGAAGGTTGGTCTCATTGAAGTCTAAGATCTATTTTATCTCCAAAGTCCATAATCCCGTACTATGGGAAACTCAAGGGAAATAAATAATTAGTGAACTAAGTTGTGGTATGTGAATAGACTAGACTAATCCTGTCCTGTAAGAAACAACGAATACAGTGAGTGAATCATGGAAAGCCTTGTATGAACTGATGCTAAGTGAAGTAAGAAGAACCAGAAAACGCAACACACATAATGATGATGATATGAATGGAAAGAACCACGGCAATGGAATCCAAACAGAATGCTGTGAAATTATAACCAAGAAGTTGGACCCCCCAAAGCCTGAGCAGATGTCTTGCTCCTGCTTCTTTGCAGAGGCGGAGAGCCGTGGGGTTGGGATAATTCAAAGCACACGAGAGTTTTGGGTTTTGCCCTGTCGGTTCTTTTTGGTGGTCTTTTCCCCCCTTCTTATTCCAAGGCTGGTTCTCTGAGTCAAGGCAAGGGGGACAGCCACAGGGGAAATGGAGGTATCAGACAAACAATAGCTCTCAGTGACAACACTTTGTAAAAAGAAGGAACTGGGCTGAGCTCTCACCTGTTGGGGCCATGTTGATGACGTAGCCATCACCCAGATATAAAGTCCAGTGCTGGTAGCCCGGACGAAAGACTTCAATCAGGTCCCCGGGCTGAGGATTCCCAGGGTAATGTGTACCAAAGTCGTCATTTGATGCCATCTGTGAGGACAAATCGAGAGTTTAGCCTTGGAAATACCCTTCAAAGGAATTGATCCAAGGGCAAGGGCGGCAGTCAGCCTCTGAGGCCGTGCGCCCTGGCATTCCTCCTTCACAAGCCTCGCTCGGCTCCTTTCTCTAAGAAGGCATTTCGGGGGCAGAGTGCTCACTCGGCAAACAGATCAGTGTGGCTAAAATCTGGAATTCATTTCTTCCTTCCTAGGGATCCTCTCACTGTTCATCTCAAGCATGACAGAAAAGCAGGTATGTGCTGGCCTGGAGGACGTGCCGAACACCAAGGCTGGGTGAGCCCCCAGGAGAGGCCGAAATCCCACAGAGAGCATCCAGCGGGTTGTGGATAACATTGTGCTGGAGGCATCAAGCCTCAGAATGCTGAGGGACTCGAGCAATATCCAGGACCACTCAAGCGAGAATCCGTCTCCCCATCCCTGCAGGACAACCCCCAAATGAGGAATTCCTCATCAGCAGTCTGTGGCATGCAGTGCACTGGCTGCTAATCACACACCGGGGACAGCTCCTGAGATGGACAA